>NC_046619.1:16887945-17226516 GCF_900324465.2 Anabas testudineus
GCTGAACTCCAAACAGACCAGAGCTGCACAGGTTAGGAAACAAGAAAAGGAATGAATAGAATTGTTATTATAGCAGTCATGGTGTTATTGATGTTTTTATTTTAGTACATATGCATATTTATAGTTTATCCAAGAATATTAGTTGTATTTTCTGCATCATTGTTAGTGATCATGTCATTTTGCAGCTGCAGTTTCACTTTTGTCCAGTGTTACCTCACATATTTTATGGTCATACTACAACGATTTGTTCCGCAAACTCTTTGTGCACCCCGTATTGCAAATATAAAATTATTTTATCTATTATAAAGAATTGGTGAGGATGTGTGAACAGACAGTATTGACAGTGCTCACTTAAGTTATGTTCAGGCACACTATGTTTCACCTCATCTCCTTACTAAATAGGAAAGTGCTGCCATGCAGTCAGTGTCACTATGAAATGTACTAACAATGTCTTGTCTAATGGACAAACTGTATTATCTTATGTTATCTTATCTGCCTGCTGTGATGGCTGTAGTCACCCTGTTACTTTCTAGCACCACACAAGATTTTAGTTAGACACCAGCCATGAATTTTTATCACATTTAAAATCCTTCAACCAACGGGTTGCTGCTTTATCTGCTCTTTTTGAAAAAGAGGTCTTTCTGCATGTCACGTGACCCCAGCTTATGATTTTTTATTTTATCTCCATCCTGCAGCTTCTTCTGCACAGATCTCTCTTTGTGAATTTCCAGCCGTATATTCCCTCTTCACAAAGCTCATTTAAAACACCAGCCACCGCAATAATACCCCCTGCATTATTTAACGTGTGTGTGCCTGGGTTTGTGTGTGTCTGTGTGTGATTTCATCTGCCTGTCCCCTACAGAAACACTGCAGCTATAAGTCCATATATTAACCACACGACAGGCCTGTGTCGCTTTCCCATAAATACTACTTTCCACACACACGTGTACACAGATTCACATCATTGCAGCCACAGCGCACCAAGGTCTCCTTTTATGCAATATTGAAGCAAACCCGGAGCTTTAAGCAGGGAGAGCAGACTTGAGAACCAGCATTTTTCTGCATACACTCATACCTGATGTTATCCCCTTCTGGGTGCACTCACATGTATTTGGCAGGAGGGCTGGACCGGGGTTTTCTGAGGTTATTTGCTAATGATTTCGACTGCACACTGTTCTGTAAACTTTCCAGCCTTTTGCAGACCACCCACCCGATCGATTACAAAACAAGTGTGACTGCGCACACATTTCACACCTAGAAAGACATTTCCGAATGAGCATTGTGTGTCAGGCGAGAGGTAGAGGAGGGGTGATAGCGGGCTATCGCTTAATTAGTGTTTCTCACTCTTGTACATACTGTATAAAAAGCTCTGCTGCAAAAACAGGACACCCAGTGAGAACAAAGTGGACGAGAAGATCAGGTTGTTCTTTCTATCCAGGTAAAAATTAGGACACAGTGTGTGTCTGTACTTTTTTTTATTCTGCGTGTACTTATCTCTGTCAACTGTACATCTGAATCTAAGTATTAAACTTGTGACATTAATTTTAAAACTTGCGGCTCTGAATCAATCAGTAAAAGGATTTCTAACATCTCTACAGTCCATCTTTTTCTGCCACACACACTGTATCTTTGTCTCATCTCTTTCCTCTCCAGTTGTTAGTACATGTACACACAGTACGTGATAAGTGGATAAACTGACACAAACAACAAACTGCATGGATACAAACAAAACGAATGACTATTGACAGTGAATCCTAATGACGTTGATGATCCACTCACTTTTGAATTGTGGTTTTCACAAGTTTAAAATGTAACCTCTCAGTTGAGGGATAGAAACAAGTACAGGCTGATTATAAATTCGTTTAGCGCCAGCAGCGACAATAATCGAAATAGTGTTGGGACTTGAACAAGTGTTCCATAATGCAGACCTTTTCTCATTTGAGTGCCTTGTACTTCTGCTGCCGACTGAGAATTCAAAGAGACTTGATACTTGTTAATCATTTTTCTTGACTGAAAGGAGTTGAACTATAATTTGAAATATTAAAATGCGCTGTGTATCGTGCTGCTCAGAGCACATATAGGGCTCTGTTTTAAGGAAAGGGAGGCCAAGAGGGGCTCCTGGGATGCCAGGACATCTTGTCAGGCTTTATGGATTCTTAATGCAATCAAACATCTGTGGCAGGAGACTTCATGTTGATCCCCAGTGACATTCTTGTCCTTACCCTCCGCTCTTTACTTTATATCAGCGTGGCACTTCAGATCGAGTGCATATGTGGTGGCACAAGAGATGCACTCGATCTGAAGTGTCACAAAGGTTTTGGTAGATACATACAGAGCACTTTTTTTATTCAAGTGGTTGTTCTATCTGACAATTGACCATTTAACAACTATGATTTTCATCTATTTGTCAGATTTTTGGAAGAAAATCACTTTGTTCCTGAACGTCACCTATTTTCCAGTGATTTGGCCAAATCTTATTTGATAGTTCAAAGAAGACAAGCATTTTGGATTCAGTACAGAAATAAATGTTATATATGATATATATTTATAATAAAAAGAGAAAAGAAAGGGATTATTACTTAAAGGCAGCACAATTTACTGAGACGTTTCAAAGATTTACAGCGTGTTGTTTTTTTTTATTATTTTATTATATGTTATTGCAAAGTTTGGGGTTGACTACATATACTAAACATCACTAAATGGCACTTAGTATATGCTATATTCTGCAGGTTTAAAGTAACTATCCCATCTGTTCAATGCTAGAAAAGATAGGACATAAAGATAAAGAGAATCACAGAGAAGCAAAGACTTGATTGTGTATTTATTGTAGATAAATCAGGGTAATTCATTCTTGTATTTGAATGTGTATATGGTTTCAGTTTATGCTTCAGCAGAAGATGTTTTAAATGATAATCCAAATCTCTTTGGCCTCTGGCCGTTGGCAGTGATGAAATGCTGTTAATATTCCTCCAGATTGTCTTTTAATAATTCCTGCAGGGTGCCATGTATTATGATATCTGAGTCTGCCTATAAATAAACAGGAACACCTCAGGGATTCATGAGCTAGAACCTTGATTCAATATTTGTAGCTGTGATAGATCATCACTCATGCAAGCCATCTGATGGACCCCACTTTGAGTTGGTGTGTGTGTGTGGTTTGGAATGACAGGGAGAAACCTGGCTTAAATAAACATAAACCTCCTCGGCTGCTCAATCTGTAAAGACACTAAGTAATGTTTATGTGCGGGTACATAATGCATGCTGCTGTTGTGTTGTGCACTGACCTATGTGTGTGAGAGCGTGTTCCCTCCTGTGCTCCTCTGACTTGTGTGCAACACAGCGAGGTAGGACAACCACAGCAGAATAACAACAATAGGAATCAATAAAGTCTCTTGGCATCATCTGATTATTCACCAGACAAAGCACGAGTACTGCTAAACAACCTGCGCTTTGTAAACAACAGCTGTAAAACACTGTGCTCACCTTTTCTGCAGACACTTGGCGAGTGTTGTTTACTTTATTTATAGGAAAAATGCCAGCTGGTTGATTTTATCCTAAACGGTTCCTATTTAACCTCTTGCTGTCTCATTTCCAGCCTATAGATATGATAATATTTCTTCTCTCTTCTCCTATTCATTTCCTCCCAAGATAAACTCTTGAAGTTATTTTCATCTTGTCGCCTTCATGTCCTTCTTCTCTCCTCCCAGAAACTTGGTGCTCATGACCGACAGACGACCCAGCAAGCAATTTGAATAGATGTCACCAAGTCAGAGTGCACCATCAAGAAACAATGCACAAACATTAATTAAATGTAACTTTTATTTATTTAGCTTTATTTATTACAGAGCTTTGGTTTGAGCAGAACATTCAAAGGGTTTTTTCTGCTCTTCTTGTGAAATATTTTTTATCTTGGGAACATTGTGAAATGTTCTGCTCATTTGACTTGATGTTGTACTTGTTGCCTTCTACGTGTCCCTGACCGTCAAATAGTTTCAGAGAAAATTTGCTGATGCAACTTTTCCTTGCTCCTGGTGACCCTAAATCTTTCCATCTATTTTTGAAGAGAGACAAATCTTAGCTGTTCTGTTATTGTACGTCTGTGGTATCGTAGCTTCTTATTTCTCTATTTCCTGTCCCGGATTTTTACTTTTAACATTTATCTGGTCCTGACCAGATTGGAAAGAGGTGAAGTCGAACACAAGACAACCAACAACGTTCATCTGCAGATTAGTAAGTAAGAAGAGTCTGCGTGAGGGGGAGACAGAAAAGGCAGAGTTCAAGATGCTGCATGTAAAGGGTATTTACTGTAGTTTGGCAGCATCAGGGTCAGGAGCTTCGTCTGAGTCTAGTCAGAAGTCATATAACATCAACGCCAACTTATAACAACACTGACAATATAAAGTGCAAATCAACATCTTACATTTTCTCTGTAATCTGAATAAACCTTTCAAGGTTTACAAGGTTGAGCAGGGTGCTTTACAGAACATAAGTAAAATGCAATAGATGTCTCAATAAATGGAATTTTTAAAACTGGTATATAGCAGCATATAAAAAATATCTAGTATTAAATTCAAATTATAGGGTCTAATACAACTGTTAGTTCTACCTCTGCATTGGATGCTTATGTAAAAGGGGAAACTCAGGACAAGTGTCGTGATGAATGCTCTGACCTGCATGCCAAACAGTGAGTCAAGTGAGTGTGTTGAACGCCTGCTGATTCCCCATCTGGAGTCGAGTGTGAAATAAATATATTCATAAATGTTTTAAAAAGGGTTGGGATTTACTTTATATCCTCTTTCTGATTTCCAGGAATGTTTAATCCTGCTGTATCTGCAGATGTCGTAAGTGTTTGGCCCCAAAGATTCGGCTGCTTTTTTTCCGAACATGGCCTGTGACAAAGCTTTGACTGAAATCGTGCATGGCCCTGAGGTGGCAAATTGTGTCCACATAGAAAATTGTCTCTGGCCCCTCAACGCCAGTCATTGGAACAGGAAATTACTGGAGAATCCACAGGTTCAGGAGCATGCAGACTCCTTGAGTGTGTGTCTCTCTCAATCACACTTACATACACAATTTATCCTATGTCCCAGCCTCCAGAGGAAAGAACTCGATCCTGCAGAATTTACCTTTCACTTAGTGCTGTGCTGCAATCGACCACGCTGTGCTGCAGTAATTCCCAGGACTCTCAGCAGTCTGCAGTTTCATCACGGGTCAAAGTTATATACAGGATATATCAAATGGTCAAATACAATAACATGAAGATGCATTACAGTATGCTCTAACCAAGTCATTGTCACATGTAGTACAACAGATAGGAGCTTTTATTTAACATTAATGAAAAAGACTTTTTGCAACTCATGCTGTGTGTGTTCTTGGACCAACTTGTGTATGAGATAAAAAACTAACTTTTGATTCTATACTATTCAAAAGGGCAGTTTGCATTTCTGTACCTTTGTCTCTGTCTCCTCAGTCTTCCTCTTCCTTTGCCTCTGTTGAGTTGTATGTCTCTATTTCTCTCCGTCAGGTCTTTCTGTCTGTTTCCCCCTCATTAAAGGCCATCCACATCCAACACAATAATCCATACAAACACTTATTTCTATTCATGAGTTTGTCTTCTGCTCACAGTAGTTCCACCCATGCAAATGTCAACACTGAGACTGGTCTCCCATGAGGTGGATTTACACACCACACCTGTGAACAAAAGACACATCCATATTTACCAGGAGCTCCAGACTGATATCCAAGGACGTACTGTTATAGGAATTCACACTTCTGTCACCTGAAATAGATGTACCTTCTCTGAAAAGCTCTGGACATTGTTTAGATTTTTTTTTTTTTTTTACATTTACTTGATGCTATATAACAATAACATTTTGCAGGAATTCCTGTAAGCAGCCGTCAGCTCATCTTTTTGTTTGCACAGCGCATTTCAGAACAGCTATAACTAATGTTGCCTCCAGATGTTATGTTGCACGAGCGAGGTTGAACCCCTCTTTGAGTTGCAGCTGATGATACCTACATGTAAGGGTAAATAATGTGTTTTTTCAAGCAGCATCACAATTCACATTTCTAAGACTATTTTACAAGTTACTGAACTTTACAATTGAATTTATTTCCCTGTAAAAAAATGCCTTACGAAGTAACAAAGCCTAAGTTGTGAATTATATAAATAATCAGGCTGTTAGCATACTCTTTCCTCCTCCATGTTCATCCTGGTACCTGTATGCTGCCAAATAGGTAATGTGAGGTTCGTCAGGTTAGACAGATTGTAGATACACTGTAATCGTTCATGATCCAATATCATCTTATCGCTCAGCCCTACTTACTTTGCTACAGAGCGAGTGGACATCTGGAATGACAGGCTGTTGTGTAATGTACCGATGACAACCACACTCTGTGCATTGGATAAACCGTTTTTAAGATGGATAAAGTTGGATTCTCATCCTGTCTTGATTCATTAACATTTCTTATCTGACGAGAACAACAAGCAAGTACAGGAACTCTATTCTCACGAACCACATTTGAATGCTCCTGCCACTGAAGCATTCCCCCAGGTAATGAAGTGCTGACTGCCCATTTTGCACATGGTTGTGCTAACTGGCCAGGAAGCCTCATGGTTGTGTCCCTTTTAGCAGGGAAAATGAAAAAGTGTGCTTCGACCACAGGCTGTGTCTTGGCCACAGCTAGTTTTCTGACATGTCGTGCTAAGCATGACTGCCTTCCATCAAAAAGATAGGGGATATCTACAGGGTGCTTCATTCTCACCAGAGGGATTGTTTTACCTCTCTGTGTTTCCAGAGAGGAGGAGAAAAATGCCCAGTTAAAGCATCATTTTTCTGTGTTGTTTGAGTTTCCCTTCCATCTGTCTATGTTAGAGGGGAAAGTGCTCTGTATTGGGTTTGGCTTGTACTGAGGCTAAAGTATAAACATGTGAAGCATCTGCAATTTGTTCAGTTTGTTGGATTTATATTTTTTTCTGCCAGTGTTTTGGCCACTTTGAGTCCTCTAATAAAATAGTTTTAATTGATGTCTCTTCCTACTAACACAATTATTTCTGGCCTCTTACAATTAGTCAAGAGTGTTTCTGAAATCATTTCACCAGTTCTGATTTGTAAATGGACAAGTTACCTGGGTTCATGGTCTCTTTCCATGCTTACTAATTGATTTGTTATAGATTAGTTTGGGACTTGATTTGAAGTGAAAGCTGTGAGATGTTGCTTTCAGTACGTTCTACTTGGTAATGCTTACTATTAAGCTGTTCTGGGACTTTATAATAGCACAGGATTTATTAAATTAGTCTGAGCTTCGGTTTTACCCTTTACAATTACATAATTTTTAAACACAAAACATAGAAAACCTAGTTTCTGTTCTTGTACCACTGCAGATAATGGTGCAGGTCCTGCTCCAAATGTGGTGGTAGTACAGTGGTTGTAGTCAGAGCAGACTGCAAATACTGCTCTGTCCATCCATTCTCCATTGGCCAATGCAATGTAAGTATTATTAGTAGTGACACCACACCTATATGTACACGCTTTTCCAAGGCTAAACTGTATTGTCCAATAAAAGAGCCTCTACTTACAACCATAACATGAAAGCAGGGACCCTGGAGGGAAATGGCAATATCAATGGGACATAATGTAGCCCTGGGCTGATGCAGCCTTAACCCGGAGTATACAGGAATAGATGTAATATGTGAGGGTGGTAAGACTCTGCAGCCAATGTGTTTTACAGTGGTTTTGTATCGAGTGGTGGAGGGGATCTATTCAAATAAAATGCTGAGTTCACTGTCTTCAACCTACATGTTGTCCTGGTGGTCTCTTTAGAGAGGGCGAGGAGGCAGACAATAAATCATAACAGAGTTTCTCATGGCATCTTACTTGATGAGTATTTATGATTCTAAATTAAAGCCCACTGGTCTGAACAGGCATCAGAGAACTATGTGTTGGCATTTGAGTAGATAAAAAGTGTTTTTTCTTTGTAGTTTTACAGTTTTGTTTATACAAAACAGGCTCTCACAAAGGAAAAACATATAACATGTACACACGTTAGTGTGCACAATTAATACATGAATAATCGGGTATCAGACGTAAAAACAAACCAAACTGTATAATATTCAGTGACATGCAATAAGTTACCTGTGGAAATATTTAATAATGTTCTTTAACAATGATGTGTAACAGTTCTTGGATGTTGGCTGCCATTTTTTATTTAGTGATCAAGTATTTTTAGAGCGTAGTAGCATATGGAGCTGATGCGTCACACCTCATATGATGTATCTGTGTAAAATTACTACGACTAAGTTTCTCTTGTGCAATAATGTACATGGTTAAATACTAAAAACTATTAAATACTTCAGGATATTTCTGTCTGACTTTTAATATCTAAACAACTAAATCAGAATATATTGTATAAAATGTAAAGGACGGAGCCATTTTTAAGTCTTGTGACGTTTTCTAAGCAATGGAGAATCATCTGTACTAATATTAGCACAAATGACAATGAGAAAATAACAATTTTTATGTCTATATCTATTTCTATGTCTCCAATAATTACATCCTTCTAAGATCTAAAGTCTTTGAGTTAATCAGCTGCATGTGGAAGATGCATGGATCCAAATCACAGTGAAACATGTCGGCTCCTGGCTCTGTTGGCAACACCTGGAACTTTCTTGACATCTTCCTCCGTCTTGATCTATAATTTTGTCCTCCTGATTGTCCACAGCATAAATATATTGCTTGTCTCCATTCCAGAAGAAGGATCCCTCCTTTTTGCTTTTCCTGAGATTTCTTAAAAAGGGTTATTTTAGGGACAACCCAGTGGGTGTTGTACAGTGTAAGTTAAGATGAGGGATTGGATTTAAAGGCCTCAGTGGAGTCAGCTTGTCTGATGTCAGCGGGGAGGTTATTCCAGAGGAATAGGCCATTAAAAGCCTATGCTTACTTCTTCTTAGCTGTGGGATGTGCATTTAAATTTTTATACATGTTATGAATAAAACCACCTTATCTGATCTGACATGAAGTCAAAAGAACGGACAATGAAATCAGTACGATGTGAATGTTTAGATTTAATTTAAACTCTGCATCATTCTGAAGTAGTATTTTATTATGTAGTATTATCTTTTCTTTTTTTTTTATTTTGCTCATCTCATCTACACATCTCTTCCTCACCAGTTGAACAGATTGTGTCTGTTTTCCACACAGGTTTCAAACAAAAGCTACGGGACCATTTATCTAAAGCAGCAAGAACCTGGACATATGGCAGAAGTAGGTTGATGTTGTGTTTTAATCCCTATTAATTAATGAATCTACTACACCTGCATGTACAGGTTTGTACTCTATCTGTATGTAGTTTTATTAAGATGCTGATTTGATGAGCACTTTGAATAAAGTGAAATATTCTTCTTTATTTGCTCTTAATTCTAATACATCAAATTCAACAAGGGACATTAGGCAAAGTTATAGACACTGTAGACACGGGATCATCATTACTGTGATAACTGTTGCTGAGCTACTGAGCTGCAGATAAATCATTATTTCTTGATCACACCTTTAGTAAAATAAATTTTAAAAAATAGTAATGACACAAGTTGGGATCAGTATTTTTGGCATAAAATGACTGAATGTGAATAAAAGTCAGAAGCAGCAAAATGTTGTTTGCAACTACAAAGCATCTGTTGCCACGTTTTGCTGCAAGTCGTGTCTGTTTATGCTTGTAAATCACAAGAAATAACAGCAAAACAACCTTAAACTGTATTATAGAAATGGTGATGCTAAAGAACAAATGCTCCGCTTTTAAAATTTTCCAGTGGGTTGAAGTCCTTGGTGCAGGCAGAATGTGACACAAGCTGATGCTGTGGATATTCAGCGTATCCCGATTTACAGCCAGTATTGAAATTGGATGTTAAATGAGGTGTAAAAGCATGAAATACATATCGCATTGGAAATGCAGATAATGATCTTTACAACAGGCGTAAATGGACGAGTGCTCATAATTAGATTATTCAGATAAAATATCCAGATAACGATCACGTTTTAATACCAGGTGTAAATGCGGTCTTAACGTCATGATGTTCTCACTGAGATTATGGTCTGTGAGGGCTTCAACAAGCAGGTAATTGTAAGTTGTCCTCTGCTTGTCTACTGCTCGGATCTGCTTCATCCTTCGGTGCCTGGAACCATAAACAGTATGGATAGAAAAGGAGGAGAAGGAAATCAAGGTTATCCATCTTATAATATTTTCAGAAACGTTTTGCTTTTTTCATTATTATTTACTGTCAGACAAATGCCACATAAATTATGATGAGGACGGCGTTTAATGGAGCGTTGTGAGTCGAGAGCGTAGCATTGCAGTAGGTGTAGATCTGATTGGCAGGTTTTGATCCACTGAGAGTCCCCTAATGTTTGCACAAACAATATGTATAATGGTGGTATATCGCTGCATGTCAGGCTTAGTCACAGCGTGTTTCTGAAACATTTTCTCTGCTGAATGTCAATGAGGCTTTTTTTTGTTGTCTTTGTGAATATTCATGTACAGTATCAAAAGAGAAAAGTGCTCATTCTCTTTGTCCCCTGCAGAACTATGGAAATGCTAATGAGCTTCCATAAATAGATCTATTACATTAACAAGTTTTCAGAACCGCTGCTGGGAGCCGTCCACCTTAGAGTGTTGAGACATTAATCACACTTCACACTTGAACCCAGAAATATTGATTTGCTGTTAGACAGAGCACCATGCCGCCACACGTGGTTGTTAAGTCCCCCGTGTAATGACAGTAGCCTTTGTATCAGAGATGGAAGCTCACAGGGTGAGTGTACGTTCACATACAGATGTTTAGTCACTGCTGCTGTGAAGCCTTTCTGTGTTCAGCTCCTTTGAGTTATTGTCACATCTCAGTGAGACTGGCTGTTGTTTCAGTCACTATCTGTAATAAGACAAACTGTCTGTGCTCAACACACATCATGGTAGAAGTATGTTTATAACTACATTACAAAATTATGGATGATACGATCTAGACTTGATGTTTGTTTTAGTTGCCTGAAGCAATTCAAAATCCAATAAGTCGCTCTTTATCTCTGATTTGCTTTTCTTGAAAAAAATATTTTATGTATGTTTCTTTTTTTTAATTATCTCTACAGCGGCTGTTTATTCTCCATATCAAAGAACTGCACAATACTTTAACAGCCCTTAATAACTTTACCTTTCATAGCACACTTTTATGAATCCCTGACACTTTTTTAAAAACACTAATGGTGAAAGATCATGGCTGAAGGATTATCAAGCTTTAAATGACTCTGTTAGAGAACAGGCTTATGCTACAGGAGGAAAATCATCTGCACAGGCAAAATGTTGTGTCTCCTTGTGCTCCCACTGATGTGAAGCCTGTTATATCTCTGAAAAGCTTCTCCTGCCCTTTGACCTGGAGCAGGAGTTAAAGAGGACACCACAGTTGGCCTCGTTGTTTTGTGATGCTGCAGTTGAGTTTGTTTAGAAAAGGCCTGAATTATCATTCAGTCATTGTGAGTCACATATGTAAGGAACAAACCTAAGTAAGGTTGGTTTTGTGATGTTTTATTCACTTTGAAACTCTGCAGGATGTCTGGTATTTGAGGGGGGTTCTCTGTGTCGTGAACATTAAACCGTTGGACTCATGAAAGATACATTGCTGTCTCATCTTTAGTTATTTAACATTTTCAGTAGCCTGTTTTAATCTCACTGTCATTTATCTGTAATATATAGTTTCACAGTGCATTAGACAGAGAAGAAGGTCTCTGTGCTCTCCAAAGTGCTAACAGAGTAGATGTGCACTCATTTTGTGTGTGTTTATCAGCCAGAACAAACCAACTGCATCCAGAATGAAGGTCAAAGTATTCTCACATTATTGAAAATGATTTTTATCCTCCTCATAGTGTCAAAGAAGGTCAGTTTACCACATCATTTGTCAGCTACAGCCAGGTGTAATAACCACCAGCTTTTTGGTTTGCTTCCATAAAGGTTACATAGAACAGAGGATTTTGATTATTCAAATGCTTTGACCTCACTTTGTGAGATTAGTAATCGCCATTGATCTACTTGAGAGCATCATTCATACAGTCTGATTAACCTGTGCCACAGTTACTCTCTACAGCCTAGGCATGTATGATTTAATTAGAAAGGTGCCTCTATTTCTACATCCGACAACACTCACAACAAATGAATAAGGTGATAAACAAATACACTGTTGGAAATAATTAAGGGAACACTTAAATCACACAACTTGTTTACTTCTTATACTAAATATGGCTGGTAAGTAAAACTATTTAACATGAACAGACTTTCTAACCTTGTAACTCTTGTTCACTGACAAGCTGTTTTCCTTACAAATATACTTCTGCTCCACAGTGTGCACATTTAACTGCTGATATAGTTGCACTTTTTGGTGCTTGTCAGCAAACAAACAAACACTGCAGGCGTCGTTGTTTTTTAATCCTTAATAGCCCAAATGCATTTTGTGTCCTTTACTCCACCTATTTACACATGGTATCGGTTGTTAAAAACCCATAGGATGGGTGCAGTTACATTACAGTCTACATGACATAGATACGCAGAACACTCTAAATCGAATATTTTAGTTTCTTCAATATGTGAAAGAACTATATACTCTGTTTTATTTTTTGTAACTAGTCTGGAGGTGTAGGAGCAGTAGGTGACTGTAGAAAAATCCTAAAACGCTGTAGCTGTAGACAAGGTTTGGTCGATCAAATCAAACAGTTTCTTACAACACACACACACAGAGCTGGACGTGTAGTACTCCTAAAAGAACCTGTAATCTGATTATAGAAACTCTCAACACAATATGGGTTAAATAAGCTGTGCAGGAACAAAACATGGAGCTAATCTTTGGAAATCTCTTTCCTAACAGGAAGTTGTGCCCTTTAACCATCATATTAGGAGACGGTTTGTTATTATCAATACAGTGGAGCTCTGTAGTGATAAATCTGGTATGTGACAAACAAATAACGCTAAAAATATAAAGTAACAGTAAAACAGCTGAAGCTTGATTTGAAGTTACAGCTGAGGGTCACAGCACACAGATTAATGGGATAATAACCCGTTCTCCTAGCCTTTGTTTGTGTGTGTGCATGCTTGCATGGCGTCTGGGTACATGTTTGTTACTGCTGATAACACTTCTCGCTGGGGAAATTTTGAGAGTCTGGCTAAACTGTTGGCTTTCCTTGGGCACCAAGTTAATAAGACTTGATAATCAATACTGTGCTTCCTGCTCTACTGCCTCACTGAAAACACACGAGCTGGGACTATACAGTATTTTCATAAACCAGTATTTTATTTATGTTTTCGAACGGAGCTTGACTAAAAATAAAGTATGAATTTCAATGGATTTCTAACATAACGTGGAAATGTATATGACATTACTACACACGCTATAATGTGATTCACATATTTGTACAGTAGGTGGGAAATTGACTGTAACTGCATATTGGTACCCTCTATATCATAATTTCAAATTGTCTGTATGGTTATTCCTTCTTAGCATTAATGTTATTGGGTGTCTCTGACTCGACTGTCACTGTAACAGCAGGTTCACGTTACAAATTATTAGATTAATAACAGGTCATGTAGATTATGCTGTTACACCCTTCTCTGTACCATCACAATCAAATTGTTCAGTTTTACTGCAGGTTTGCAGAGAATGAGCCTTTTTTCACACAATGTTTTCAAAAACATTTTTATTTTTATGCTAATGGTGTAGCTTTCTACAACCCCATAAGGCAGTACTTAAAAAAAGGTTTGTCTAAATTGCCATTAAAATAAAACAATTTTCTGTACAAATACCAACTGTTTGTGTTACCAACTGCTTTTCATTTAATTTTCAAGTTATTATATGACTTGAAATGAGCGTGGTATGTGTGCCCTGTTTCCTTAACATAACTTAAAATATTCTTAATTGCTTTCCCAATCATGCTGTGCTAAAAACTCCTACATTACCATGTACCATTACGCCTGTGTCACTTGTTAATTAAACACTTTTCTCATTATTTTAAGAGAGAGCATAATCTGTGAAGATTCTCACTCATGGTTTCAAAGGTGCTGTTCAGTGGTAAATGATTACAATCCAATTATAATTACTGCTTCAAAATGGTTGGATATAAACATAAGGTACAGGGGCACAGAGTTGGACAGTGGGTGTATCAAACATGTGGTGCCAGCGACATGATCATGTCTGATTAGAAAACAACATCACTTTGGTTAAGATTAGGGAAAGATTCTGGTGTCTGTGAGTGTGCAGACATAACCATAGAACAATCTTATGACATTCACATTACATTATGTACTTAAGGAGCACATAAGTTGGCAGAAAACAAATTAAATACAGCCTGTTGTCTGTGACTTATGAGATATTTTAATTACTGTAATACATCTAATATATGTAATGATGACAGGGCACCCTTAAGCCATGAAATGAGATTAAGGAACAACAGAGATGAGTGAATGGTCAAAAATCTGTAGATCATTATTAATAGTTATCAGATTGTAATGTGGTGACTTTTATTGAGTATTAGTTCTTCTAATTTAATTAGTTATCTTGTAAAATGTGTTACATACCCTGTGCACATTTTGTGGGCTAAAAGATAGCCATAGAAAATATTAGCCATATTAGACCTCTGTTGGTGAGTTCACCAAAAAACTTGATTTATTAATATATTAGCTGCGGATTTCAGACCAAATCGAGTTGCACTGAGGTCAAAGTAAATTAAACTTCTTCTGCAAAGTTAATAGGAAAAAAAGAAGAATGCTATTGAAGTCAAAAGCCTATTTAGAGATAAAAGGCACTTTTGCCATTTTTCAAAAGGGATTGTATTTCAGTGCCTGCATGGGAACATCATTTCTTAAAGGCTCTCATACTCTGCATTTTGTTCAGAAATGTAAAAGGAGGAGAATGCTTCTTTGTTTAAAAGTCTCTTGGGGGTTTCTAAACACTTTTTTTCTGTTATTGAGATTAAACCATTATTTTTGCACCAGTGTTATGAAATAATTCATGGTGTTTTAATGCTTCAGTATGAGGTAAAGGAACACACACTTTCACTGATGGAGCTCCCAACAGCAATTTGCAAATATAGTAGTAATGAAAAAAACATGCAGCACTAACTCCAAAACATTCAGGTCTGTGATAATGACAGTACAGTTTTCTGAGGACAAACTAGTAGACTGGATTTAAAAATGGATTCTCATATTCATTTGCATTTTCATTTAGGCAGCTTCAGTGTTGATATTCCTGTTGTGTACATTACACATTGTAAATTCACAGGACTTAAAGAGACTTTCTGGTGTAAACCATCGCAGCTTTGGCTTATCACAGCTGATAATAATCTGTGATTCAATCAAAGATCAGCTCTACTTCACTGATCTGAGAAATTACAGATGCTCCAAGGTCATGACGCTGCAAGTTTTCAGAATATGAAAAAAAAAACAGGGCTGTTGTTTTCAGAGACACTGTCACATTTGTCAGTGGACTACGTTGGAAATACAAATACTGCTGTTAGAACGAATATATGACCTCCTGCACCTTTCTGTAAAGCAGATCGGAAGGTTTAAGTTTAGATTTAAATTAGATTCGCCTGAAAATGTGTAAATGGGAACATGTTGTCTTTACAGGAACGATCTCTGAGCTCTGAGATTCCAGGGGTAAGAGGTCACGCTAGGGACAGTATTTAAGTAAAAGCATGTACAGACTTGGTGAAACGTGCAACATTGCACCAGTGTGTTTTTCCAGGAACCTCTCTGGGAAGTGGGATGGATCATTAGTGCTCTTGCTGCCCCCCTGTTTTGACTGACGGCTTAGAAAACAGATGTTTTCACTTATTCTGGCTGATTAGACCACAGCTCAGGTTGGTGCATGGCTGAGGTCACCCAATTTCACGTGCCAGTTAGGATGATAAAGGTATTTGCAGTCCTGGCTAAACAGACACAGAAAAGCCAACAAGACAATCAGGGAGATGTCAATCATGCACAGTTTGAACACATCCACACAGTCACTCTAATCAGTTTGATTAAGTGAAAGCATCTGTGTGGGTGGACAGTGACTCCAGGGGCTTTAGGATTGATCATGTACTGTAGATCTAGACTGTAAATATGTTTAATGCAGATCAGGATTAAGATGAGTTTAAACTCACATTATCTATAACATGAAGCTTCTAAAACCTGATTATTCTGTTGTTAGAAAGTCAGAAAATGGGGTTAATGTTGGTGTTAATTAAGGATAAATCAGTCATTTAATGCTTTTTTACATACAGTCCCTTAGAGAAGAATTGGAGCCGCAAAGCTAAGGTTGTATCTGTACACAGAGACTTTTTTTTTTTTTAGATGCAATGTACATCTGAATATATTAAATATAAAATCCAGCAGCTTTTGAACCAGATGACCCAAATTTTAATTGAGCAAAAGTACTGGAAGAGATCCCCTTTGCAGTAACTGTGTCAAGCCTGTGACTCACTGACGTCACCAAAAGTTATAATTATTTTCTTGATGTGATTGTCCAGGCTTTTACTGCAGCCTCATGTTTGTTTCCTTTCTTTAATCTCCTGTTTAGCAGGTGAAAAACTTGTTGAGCTAAGGTTTGGTGACTGACTTTCGTCCGTCTGATAAGATCAACCTAGGTTGTGTTTTGGATCTTTCCGCAAGATGAATCTCCTCCCTTAGTTTTGATACATCTCTTAATTATTTACAGGCAAACCTTGACCTTTATTTTGTTAATGTCTGAGCAAAGAAAGTGGTCATTGCATTAATCAGTGATGAAAATAATCTTTTGTCCAACTTTGGTATATTTACTGTTGTTGCCTTGTATTGCACCTTTAATACTGAATTCTTTGCAGCATCTACTCACATTATTACACTTGTTTTACAGACATTTACAACATGAACTGATGTTTGATCACTGCTGGCATGTGTTGATGCAAATCATTTTTTTGTTTTTCAAATGAACAATAAATTTGGCATTTAGAAATAAATTACACCGTTAAAATGGCTAAAGTGAAAAAGAAGTCCCATTGTACTGGGCACCAACATCGAAAGCTGCAGCTTTAGGCCATATTTAATAGAATAATACCCTTAGGAACATTTAGCAATTCACTTGAAAAAAGAAAACACTTCCTCAGGCGGCAATCCACTTTCTGATCACCTGCTGTGTTGTCAAATAGCCCCAGCTTGCAGTTAGTCTTCCTTAAGAAAATAGATATTGTCTTGTCAAGGCACTGGAGCTTTTCACCACTTCCATCTCATTTGACAAAGTGCATTTTAATTGCCTTTATAAAATGTGTCTCCTGCACATATAAAAACATGAGTTGACAGTTTGAGCACTTAGCTTTTTTCCCAGTGTGAAATCCAGTCGTTCTATTACTACAGATACATTTATGCTGTCTGCACCTCCATGACACCTCTCGAATGATCTCTAGGAGAGAATTGATGTTCACCTTGAAAACTAAAAGACATTTATATTGTCTTTATTTCAGCCTTTTCCCTAGTTACACCTTATAAAGGTAATTTCTCTTTCCTCAAACCTTTTTCACACTTGATAAAATATATAGCACATGTCATGGCAGTAAGCTACTGTATACATAACAAGCTGAGGGTATATCCAAAAACCCATGTAATGGTGGGGAGTGAAAGGCATTTTAGCATAAAGAAAAACATCTTTAACCTCTTTGGCTGCAAAATATTACCATCAGCAACAGTTTTCTGTCAACTAAACAATGCTGAGTCTTACAAATTTTCCTTTTTAAGATTTACCAGTGAGAGGTCGACTGGGCACATCTGTTGTTTTTTCCAACCCTGCAGATTCCCATATACACATTAAGATGAGGGGGCTGCAAGCAACAAACTTCTGCTTCTCACCTCGTCTGATACTCCTCAGACTCAGGGTTCAGGAATCTTGTAGAGATTTACCTCCTTTTTTGTCAGTACAACATTCAGCACCAAGTGCAGCAGTGATTGTTCTGATTTTAGTGCGCAGTGCATCTTCCACTTGTAGACTTACGTTTAAATAATTGTCACTGAATACATACCTAAAGAGGTATTAATCATGTTTACTAGATCAGGAAAGTGTTTTGTATTTTTGTTTCCTACTTTCTCTCTTGATAGGAAATATGGTTGGGCAGGTTTAGGAAAATCAGACCTAGGCTGCTATAATGGTTACATTTACACTTATCTAAGACACAGCAGCGTGATCAACACGGAGTTCACATTTTTCATTAGATTTTCAAATAGAGAGCACCTTATCACCAAGTGTAAACTCCAACTTGATTACATCTGGCCAATTTTCAATTTCAGTTTTCCACTTGTTATCCAACTACACACACACCAAGCACCAAATTCTTACTGTTAACACGTCTTTGTGTGTGTACGTATTCAGTCTGTTGATTAGCAACTAAAGTAAAAACCTACCTGTCATATTTACAACTCAAATATGATGGGGTTACCTGCATGACCTTCTCTGTTTCTATTCCAGTTTGTGATCGTGTTTTCTCACTCGACCACCATCACATTGTGAGATATGAAAACTGGATTGTGATATTGGCTACCTGGTGTTAGCTGTGCTACCTCCTCTGCAAAGTGCATGCTAAAAATAACACTTAATGCAGATCAAATACACTAATTGGATCATTTAATATCTAGGTAACACACACTGAAAACATATTCTTACAGCTCCATGTGAATAAGGCCCCAGATATGCAGCCAGGAGCTAATTATGTGCAGGTCTGCCTTACTGACCAGCTGAATCACTCTGGGCTGTGTCTCCACACAAGTGCTCGGTCTTCACCTCGCTTGACACACACTGCACAGCACCACACTGTAACTGATGAATTGTTCAGCATAAATCAAGGCAGTGTGGGAACCATTATTTTAGTGTTTTCCCCAACAAGAATCTTACCTTTTGATTTGCTCTAGTTGAGTTCGGAGCCTCTCTCTTGCTACGTTTCATCAGTCGAACATACTCTGCCTCTGTACAAGCTGTTGCACTGGTGAACCACGAACAGTGAACCACTCGTGTTCTTCTCTTCATGTTTAGCAACTGCAGAGAATGAGATGGGAGTTGAAGGAGCAGGAAGCGGAGCTGGAGAAGAGAGTTGAAGACAATCAGCAGCAAGAACTAAATCCATAACCTCGAAGCAGAAAGGCACTTACTGC
Source organism: Anabas testudineus (assembly GCF_900324465.2). NCBI lineage: Eukaryota > Metazoa > Chordata > Actinopteri > Anabantiformes > Anabantidae > Anabas > Anabas testudineus. The sequence goes on from NC_046619.1 coordinate 16,907,125, forward strand.
AGATGGTGCACACACACACACACACACACACACACACACACACAGGTCAGAAGAAAAAACAAACACCCATGTTAAGTCAAGGAAAACTTCTGTGCTTTTGTGAGTTAGAGCCTCATCTGTGATCAACTTATTAGTCATTACTTCATAATGGGTTTCACTGCATGACGAAAGGAGCATTTTGGGAAAATGATCAGAAACACCACTGCCTGAATTTTAGAGATTAGATTTAGATTGTTGTGCATTTGAATTAGTGTCTATCGATTTGTTCGTGCATCAGCCTGTGAATTAAAGATGGAAGTTTGCCCTAAAGGCTGTGATAATGAACAGGTAATCAAGATTGCTGGTATTGACCGTGACTTTACAAATGATAAAATTACTCCCTAAAACACCAGGTCATATCATTTAGCATTTAATTTAGGCTTCAGGGCAGAAAACACTTCACCAGAATACAAGAAAATGATCAACAAGAAGTTTATCTCTTTGACCTGATTCAGCGATATGTCTTTCTTTTACAAATCTGGTGTTTGCGGCTTCAAACAACTCTGGTTTCAAAAGTTTTACCATGAAGGAACACGTCATCCAGTAGTGTGTGTCTGTTTTTAGTGGACTGTGGCAAAGGCAGATAAGCTAATCCAGGTTTCAGACTGATGAATAATGACAAACCTTTGATTGTTGGTTTTAGTGTCTGTGTGGGGACTGTTAATGTAGACCAAACTCTGACATTTGACCGATTCCCTTGTGCCTGTAAAGGACTCGTGAAGCACACTGAATGTCTATTACAGAGAAAATCTGACCTTAAGTAAAATAAATGTTAAGAAGGAATCTATCAAGACATTATGTTTCTTAAGAGATATTGTTTGTTTGTTTTGCACATTTCAGATTTCAGGCATTTGAGGGCACTTAAAATCCTTGAATGAACTTTTACCCTCATGAGATTTTACAGCATGTAGTTTTGAAGCGAGGGAATGTCACCCTGCGTACTTTCATTGCCATCACTGCCAGTTCTTCCATTTAGTTCTTGTAATGCTGAATGTTGATGTTACATCATAAAATAAGAGATGGGACAAACGCTTGTCTTCCTCGTCACTGGGAGTCAGCAGAAGGAGGAAGAACTTTAGAGAAGTCACACCAGGAGGTTAGCGATTATTTCTGGACCAGTTTTGACAGGAAACGGGAAATAAAGTGTGTGTGTGTGTGTGTGTGTGTGTGTGTGTGTGTGTGTGTGTGTGTGTGTGTGTGTGTGTGTGTGTGTGTGAGACGTCCTTTGTATAACAGCTAAAATCGAGGTGCCCTTGAGTGAGTGACGTAAGTCATAAACAACTCTAACGAGGCTGCTCGTACTTGGACAGGAGAAAACTGTGATTAGACTTCACACAAACTAAATCTACGAAGAGGCTAAATGACATGAAATCCACTTTTCTTCAGCTCCATATGAGGCAGGGACGTCTTTCAAAATACCACAAAGATATCATTTCATTGCACCCATTGAAAAACAACAAATATCTTATTCGGGCGCCTGTTTGTTCCACCGACCCCTTTTCTGTTTTCATTCCTCGCTGGCCTATTTTAGCTCAGCATGGGAACAGGGGCAAGAGCTGACACAAGTATGAGCTTCAAGTTCAATCAGCTATGTAATTGGATAATGATGAGTCTAAAATGGTGCTGTCAAATGGCGCCTGATGACTGTGGTGCCTGGCATCCTGCTCTCTGGTCAACTTTTTGATCCAGAGAGCTGCTCGCGTTGGTCTGCTGCGAGCTGAGCGAAGGTCACTAAGCTGCAGATATTTGAACTGGGAATGTTTTCCGTTTGCCCTTTAACAAACTCTGAGGCAGATCTGTGCACCTGCTCCGACAGTGAGGTCCAGAATTATTAAAAAGTGGCTGCAGCTTATGTTGCAGAGCAGGTTTTATTAGAACAGCAGAGGAGCTCACCTGGGAGTGGCGTGAGTCTAGCTCAGCGGGGGACAAGCCTGCTCCACAATCATCACAGCTGTGCTTGTTTTCCAGCTATCCCAGCCCTACCTACTAAACTGGAAGATACTATCATTAGGCTGCTGTACAGACAAGAGATGATTAAATGTGGTGATGTCTTTAATTGTGGCTAAAACTCTTTATTTAGGATGACCATCTCACAATGTGAGTGCTACTGCGACCTCTGTCTGCTAACCAGCCGTAGGAGAGGGGAGGAAAAGTGAATTGATATCTTCCAGAGCTTATTTCAGCTTGTCATGAACAGTATTTATATCATACTAACATGTCAGAATACTAGTTTTAAAGCGCCCGATTAAAATGCAAAACACAAGTAAATAGGAGAAATGGGTTTTTTATTGCTAAGTGTGATTGTAGACCAAAACAAGGACAAGGAAGGGAAACAAAGATACAAGAAAACAAAGTAACTACTAAAACTCAGCAAGTTAGGCGACTGGGCACAAAAACACAAAGGAGCATGAGAACTGTGTTGATATGCTGGAGCAATTCAACACAGGACAACCCAACTAAACCAGGCTTAACTTTTGCTGCAGTGTGATGGCAAGACACTGTGTTAGCCAATCAAATATGCACAATATGTCCACAGTATTGTATTAATGTTTCATTTGACTTGTTCCTAATATCCTACTAATTTATGAAGAGAAATCTTTCCTCAAATGAGCTACGTATCCTGATACTACAGAAAGGAAATACAGAGAAGAGTTTCAGCTGGGTTATTTATAATTAATTAGTTCCAATTAATCATGAGTCAAACCTAGAGAATCTACTACTCGGTGTTCCGCTGACCTGGCTCCACAAACATTCATACAATTTAAATGAATTCATAGTGTGTAAGGAGAATAAAGAGTCCAGCATTTAAAAAACAATTAAGCAGTATTTTCTTGGTTTAAATGGATTGTTAAGGAAAATTCCTATATCAAATCCTCCTAGAAATAAATAGTATTTGTATTGCATGTACAATATTTCTATATTTCTATTGTTTTAGTAGGGAGGGGTTCTTCTTCCTTATTCACGTCTTTATGTCTTCCTGTTCTCAAGAGGATTATCTCCACATGCAGGGCTGTACCGTAACAACACTTCATCATCTGGACCTCAGTGTGGATGCTGACCTCAGGCGACATTAAGGAAACTATTCCTGGGTTCATCCCATGAGACAAACAGTGACATTTTTATGTCACTTTTAAATCCTCCTCTTTGAGTAAAGAAGAATATGATTGCAAATGATAATGATTGCGTGCACCATTATTTTTGTATTATTGATTTTTTACCCTACTATCCCCCTTTGTGTCAATTATACCAATCAATTAGAAGAAAAGCACAGCAGCTTACAAAAAGCTGTGTGTATCCAGCATTTCCTTTATTTAAGCAATAAATGATTTTTTACGTTTGAATATTGCAGCATCTTAATGCACTCTGATTTTTTGATGTGTGTATAGGAGAAATGAATCATCGCTGAAGACAAAAGTGGCTCAGCTGGTGGTGACAGAAAGAAAAACAGAATTTCAGCAGCAACATGAACACAGTTGGTCAACAGGGAGACACAGGAGCTCATTGTTCCACTTATTCCACCGTAACAACCAATGACATTTGTGCATCAGAGAACACTAACAAGTTTATTTTTTAAACATGTGCAAAAGAGCCGCTCACCATAGATGACCAGGTTTGTGAACATGGGTTCTCAATTGTCCAATTTACACAATTTGAATAAACACCTGAAGGAGTCAGGTGACAAGTTTGAAACTGTTAATAAATAATTCATAAGAAAAAACACGCATAAGAAAAGTCTGTCAAATTATCAAAAATAGAACAGACAGTTGCAGACATGGCTATAGACTCTCACTGCAAACTAATTGGTATTTAATTCTCAACCGCCACGTGTTGGAAGTCATCAATTCAACTTACAATATGACGGGATTGTTCACTGTTTACTATGGATGTGGGATTTAAAAAGATCCATGCAAACATTCACTTGCTGTATGCATTCATAGAGGATTGTAGCTGCATTATTTCTTAATACTGTGCATCTGTTAAATAATGTAGTCACCATATCGGTCCCATACTGTCCTAAATCCTCTCTCAAGATGTCATCTTTTGTCATACACCTGTCAGCTGTAATGTCATAATTAGCACCACATTCAGCCATGAAGGAGAAGCTGCAGTACTTTAATCTTAAAACAGTGTGTCGTCCTAACAGCATGTTTCTACTCTTGGTGTGGATTGAACTTATTACATGAATCAGTGACTGTCTATGCAGCACTATAGAGCAGAGGAGCTGTTATTGTGGTTGCTACAGTACACTGGGACGTTCTGGGATGTAAAGCCACATATTCACATAAACCCTTTTGTGACTGTGTTTCCTAAACGTGAAGAGAGAAGTGCCTCTGCTGCATGTGTCTGTGTCGGTGAGTGTGTACTGGATGTGCAGAGAGAGAGAGAGAGAGGGGGAATGGAGAGTAAGTTTTGGTGTGTCTGATTGCATTAGAGGGTGACTTGTTTCTCATTGACGTTTCCTCTCATTTTTCTAATTGACTCTAGCTGGAGACGTTAAAGTGAGATGACAGAGGGAGCGAAGAGAGAGCTAATCAAGTCAGCGTAAGTGGGAGAAAAAACCTCACAGTCTATACTAAATATTTGTCTCCCCCTTTTTTTTTTTTTTTTTGCATATTTCTCCTTCCCTCTTTTCCTCTACTCTCCTCTTCACTGCTCTCCTCCCTTAACTCTTCCACTGACATGACATATCATTACAGGCCAATCATCACAGGGCCTCTACTTGTCACTGAATAAATCACCCAGACACAACTGGGTTAGAAAATGAAGGACCTGCGCTGTGGCTTGCGAAGACACGTATGCAGCAAATGTGCACACTCGAATAGATACTTGTCATGAGACGAGCCCGCTGTGTCCTGATTAGACTAGGTGAGACTCCAGAGAGAGCAGGCCACCGTGCATCTCTCTGGCCATCATCATACGAGACACACATACTCTTTTTCTGTCACACACACACACACACACACACACACACACACACACACATCCCCTGCTGTCCTGACTTCTGTGTGTCCGTCTGCCACATGCTCACAGTAAACACCAGCTCGATCGTTGGCATCATTATCACTTGCTCTGTTCTCGCTTCGGTGTGCTCCTCTGTCAGAACTCGAGCTGCTGGATTAACTATGTCGCTCATTGTTTTGTCCTTCTTCTAATGTACATTTGATGTATTCTGTCACAGGGATTCACTGTTAGTTACCCACCCTGGAATCCTCTTTTTTTGCATAGCACGCTTTTAACATTTAAGGCATGTATATTATGCACCAAGGAGGTATCAGGCATATCTATGGTGTGATGCAAAGGCTGAGCTATTTTAGCCTTCACAGTCCATCTTGACAGGACATACTGTGTTCCTGTTGATGGACACAGGAATGTTTTGGGTGCAGATTCTACTGGAAGAAGCTCAGCGCCTTATATTACAGTCGGTCTGTAAGCTGTGAACATCCTGACAGACCATTTTCATCTTGTTTCCGCTCAGTTCGGGGCTTTTTGCTCTGGCAGTTGCTATGGAGTACCTTAGACAACCAACTGTTTTAATCATAAACCAGGCAGATGCTCTATAGATTCAGCCCAAACGACTTCAGTCAGAGTGGTTCTGAATCTGTTGAATTTCTGGCTTGTCAAACTTTTGGTCCTCTGTCTTGTAGTTTGAGCAGCTGAGCCGCGGCTCAATTTACCACATGGCTGCTGTCAAGGAGGTCTTATAAAACTCTAGAGAGCTGGTTTTAATAGTTCTGTAGTAGTACTTTACAGGTTTCACTGAGAGCCGTAGTATTGAGGCAGCTGAACATCGTCTGCTCTCCACATATTGTGGAATTTCTAAGTAATGTCAGCGTTTGCTAACACTGACAACACACTCATATTTTGAGTAAACATTACAGAAATGATCAAGAGGTTTTGTGTTTACGTTCAGTGTGAGACACCATAGCGTCAGCAGGAGCAGAGATGCCACAGACTAAGTACTGTACAGCGTTCAGATCAATAAAACTCTTTACCTCCCCAGTGTAATTTACTCCAAGTGCAATAAGCGGTTTTAGGCACGTTAATGACTCTGGAGACAACACAATCACTTAGTCAGTTCACCTATTTGTTTAGACTGAAATATCTGACTATTGGGTGCATTACCATGAAGTTTGCAAGAGGCACCGTGTCCTCGTGGTTTCTGTGGCACCATGATCAGATCAGAATTTTACTTGTGTAATATTTTGATTTAAAACCAAATATTTAAACAGAGCAGCGTCACAGAGCAGCCAGCGTAGTCGCGTGCACACTTACTTATTTAATCTTGCTCGCTCTAAAAACTCGACTTTTATATCTTATCTTATGTTTTATACACTCGAGCTGTATGATGGTGGTGCTCTGATATCAAGAATTGGTCCTCTGGGTGTTATTTGGGCTGTTCCTATTTCATGACAAGAATAAAATAAAGCTAAATGCAAATTTCAACCACTGCTGACAATAAAGTTGTAATTTATTCTATTGAGTCCAGCTACACCACTGTTTGCACACCATCAACCATGGACGAGGAGCTGCCATTATAATAAATAAATGATGATAATGATAATGTCTATGACCCTGCTCTAAAAATCTGTGCCACCAGAACACTAACAGGAGATGTGCACAATCACAGGACAGCCCTTTAACATAAAGACATTAATTTCACAAAGGTGGGTACTTACCAAAGCTGGTATACAGTGATGTACTGTGCGGTTTCTGTATTGTCCGTGCCTTGTATGACACACACACAACATGTACTAGCAGTGCCACCTGTACCACCGTTTCTGATGCGGTGCATAATTACATAGTCATTAGAGTTAGAGAGGAGGCAGATAGAGCCCATTTTACTCATTAGATTACACAACACTTATGATAACAGCACATATTACTAATGTCTCTTGTGTGTTTAAAAAACTAAATTCTGAATATAAGTAAACTGAAGCATGAAAGATAAAACAAGTGGAACGAATTACACATAATGTCATAATGTCCAATTCTACCAGCACCAGAAACACCAACGTTCACCGTCTCATCATATATTGTGTGACTGACCTACAGATAGTTAGGCAGCCAGTGGTGCTTGTCCTCTGTTTGTGGAGAAAGAGGTGAGTCACAGGTAAAGATCCTGGCACCTTCTTATGTCCGAATCACTCTTCTTGATGTCTTGCTTGATGTTGAGTTGTGTGAGCACTGCAGGAAAAAAAGGGGACGCTCTGCTCCTAAAGGAAAATGTTTCATCACAAAACAAAGGGTTCAATCTCTTTGTCTCTTCTCTTCCTCCACATTGTGAATATAGATGAACACGTTGCATAATCTTTGAACTGTTTCCTTCGAGAAAAATGAGAAGTTTATGTCAGCTTGTGTCTTATTTTTATAATCTTGGCCATCGCTGCTGTCAATAAGTAACCACTAAACACCAGAATTTTGGAAATACTGTCCTGATCCTGCCCCAGGTAGTTTATTTCCCTTAACTTTTTCCCTTCTTGTTCCCTGCCTTGTTCCCCGCTTTGTTCCCTAAATTGTTCCCGGACTTGTTTCCAGCCTTGTTCCCTGACTTGTTTCCAGCCCTGTTCCCTGACTTGTTCCCTGCCTTATCCCCAAACTTGTTCCCGTCTTGTTCCCCGCCTTGTTCCCTGCCTTGTCCCTAAATTGTTCCCTGACTTGTTCCCAGCTTTGTTTCCTGACTTGTTCCTAGCCTTGTTCCCCGCCTTGTTCCCTGCCTTGTTCCCCGCCTTGTTCCCTGCCTTGTTCCCTGTCTTGTTCCCTAAATTGTTCCCAGCCTTGTTCCCTGACTTGTTCCCAGCCTTGTTCCTAGCCTTGTTCTTGTTTTTGACTCTCTATTTGTCCTTACTTTGCTCCTTGACAACATTCTGGTTGTTTTTTGTTTTTTTGTTTTTTGTTTTTGTGCTCATTCACTTCTTTTGTTATTTTGTGTTTTTGTGTTTTTGTGTTTTTGTGCGTAGTCATATGTTTTGCTGAGTTTTGTTACTACTTTGTATACTCCCATGTTTCTCCTGTTTTATATTTTACTTGTGTCTGGCATTATAATTCGTCCTTTAAAACCATAATTCTTACATGTCGAGTCCAAAATGCTTTGTTTTTGCTTTGCCATCATCCAAACACTATGTGGTTAATTTAGCAGTAATTACCTTTTATCTTCTTATTGTCTGTGCTGCAATTTTCCTTATCACTCACTGTCATAACCCCAACAATATTATATGATTTTTTGATTTAAAGTGGGCCATTAGTAGGCGAGAAAACCTCTCCATCATCACCATCTTTCTCTGTCACTTGCTTAAGACTTATTTGTGTGTTGAGCACATGAACACGCTTCACAAATGTACAAGACTTGTGTTCAGATTTCATAAGTTAAGACAAGAGATTCTTAATATGTAATGCAAATTCATTTGTGGTAAGGTATGTCTTTGCATTTTAACAGTTTAATTAACACGTCTGCATGACCTGTTTGTTCAACCTTGCTGCATGTCTGTCTGTTTGGAGCCAGCATCGAGTACATCTGTTCCTAGCTGCAACGTTTGGACACCAAGGTTACAGACACACACACACACACACACACACACACACACACACATACACACACACACACACACACACACACACACACACACACACACACTAAACATAGTGACATAGATTAAATCTCCCTGTAGACCCGACATATGGGCCTGCTGTTTGCCATTTTAGACTCCTGGCACACAAACAAACCTGAAGAGCCTTCAATTAAAACCTGGACACTTTAACACACTTACAAGAGATATATGTAAATAAATATCAAATTCAATTAATGTTTACTGTCAGCTAAATATCAGTTGAGTTTTACCTTATGGACTTGACGCATTATGCATCCAAACGACTTCCTCTTTTTTTTTCCATGTCCACTGCTTTCAGTTTAATTTTACGTAACTATAAATCATCTGTAGTTACTGTAGGTCTTTTTCTGTTTCCCCTTTCCGGATGACAAAGGGAATGCTGGTATGATATTTTAGATATTTTTAGATGAAGGCAAAGCGAGGCAGCACAGCAGTCAGTCTAAGTCGCCTCCAGTTCTTAGATGTCCAAAAGGCAGCTTCTAGTTCTTTGGTGTGACTGGTGGAGAGTCCGAGTATTTATGCTGTGTGGAGTCATTAAGTCAGTAACATCTGAGGGTCAATGACCCTCAAAGTTTTAATGACTAGACGACTTCATGGATGCTAAATACCAGTCAGTTAGTTCCCCATCAGTTACCTAGAAATGAAGAAGTAAAACATCTTCTAGAACCTTAAGAAAGTCCAGTCGAGCAGCAGCGAGATGAGACGTTTATTTATATTTGCAGTTCTGCGGTGAAGTACTGCTGACCTTCCCTGTGCTCTCGACCTCTGACAGACTTCTGCTCTTACCTTGTAAATGAAGAGAACTGTCTCTTTGCTCCATCCGTGTCTCTCTGTTGCTGTTATCACACATCCCACTTGCACAAAGTATTGATAAATATATTTATGCTCTGCGTCTGTCTGCCATTGCCACTTTAGTCATCCTGATTTCTCTAAACAAGGCAACATGTTGAGCTGATTTCCCGTTTATAACAGAGCTGAGCTTTGTCGTCACTATTCCTGCGAGGCTGTTTTGGATTTCGAGACGAGCTCTCATTATCTCCTGCCACTCATTCTCTCACATCCGACTGCCACCTACATGACAAGAACTTCCAGCTAATGTACAGAAATTTTGTTAAAGTGATGATCTACGAGAGTGTTACTTCTATTTATTTTAGTAATAACACTAAGTGGATTCATTTAGTCACCAAAATGTCAGGAAGTAGTTGAAATTGTTGCTGGAGCTTATTAATATATGCCTTAAATGTAGTTTGTATTTGTCCAGATCTGGATTCATTCTTCATACAAATAGATTTAAGAACAATTCAACAATCCTGTGGGTCAACATTTATTGTGCATGCTTGGTTTTGTACAGATTAATCAAATGAAATATATCATGTTCATTAGTGAACTATAGAGGTGGTGGTAGTCTTAATGCTGAACAAAGTTAAACATCTTCTGCCTCAAACTTAAGCTTCCACATGCATTTAAAGTGCATTTCCACTGCTGTTAACATCTATTAGTGCCCTGTGCCGTGCATAGAACAGCCCAGCAGGTCCCAGTAGATTCTGATTTTGGATCACGATGGCAAGAGGGAAAGATCTAAGTGACTTTGAAAGAGGGCTCATTGTTGGTGGCTCGTGGCTCGGCTGGACAGTGTTTCAACAGGGACGGTGATGAAAGTACCATCTGCATTAGATCTATGGAAAAGACATCAGTCAGTCAGTCTTGTGGCCAACTTTGCACATTTGATGGCCATGCCGCTCGTTTTTTAGTGCGATAAGGGAAAACAGAAGAACTCCGGAGAGCAGTACAGGCTTGAATGTTTGACCCCCTTAGTGAGGGGTTCTGGCTCTGTTTTTATAGTGTGGGAAGCATTTCACTGGCATGGTTTGGGTCCACTTGTTCCCCTTAGATGGAAGGGTCACTGCAAATCAATACACAGTTGTTCTGAGTGGTCACCTTCATCCTTTCGATGAACGGTTTCTATTCTGATGAAAATGCCCCCATCTCTAGGGGTCACTGAATGGTTTGATGAGTATGAAAATGATATGAATTGTATGCAGCCTTGATTTCCCAACATCTCAGCTCTGTAGCATACCGGTGGGAAATTTTGGACCATGTGAGACAATGCATGCACAATTCATCATCAAAACACCAGATGACAATATCTTTTGGGAGAATTGTGTCCCATCACTGCAGGAAGGTTCAGACACATTTGCAGAATCAATGCCAAGGTTCACTGAGGATGTGAAGATGTTGTGGTGGCCCAGCACCTTCATTTCTCACCTGTCTTTATCATTGTTCTCTTGATCTACCTCTCTGCAAAAAAAATCAACAGTGTGTTTCCCAAAATGTCAGATTCATTGGTTTAAATATGTATGTGACATTTCTGAGTTAATTTCTAGTTGTTTGTGTGTGTTTGGCATGCTTTCTACATGAGTGTGGGAGTGTCTGAGTTTTTGTTAAAGTCTGTGTGCAGCTGTTTGCCTGTGTAGCTCTTGTTTCAACACTGACTCTGCACATCAAGCAGCCCACAGAGTTTTGTCAATACCATTGGCTGGACTCCCTAAAAACAAGCCCAATCCTCTCTGCTTATCTACCGGCTCCACACACAGCTCCATTGTCTGTAATGTCACACCAGTCCTATCTCCATGATGGACCTTAATGCATCCTGACATCAGCACAGGGCTTGAACAGTCTAGTTATTAATGCAAGACACTGTGGGTTGTCTGCAGCAGCTCGTACAGTGGATTTCTGTCGCTATTGTCACCCTAGCCTTTCTGGTTCGCCTCAGCCCACTCAGGTGGTGTGAGCCAGCTAAATCCTGCCATGTACTGTGGCATGTATTGTCTTGATCCTTGGCCTATTCATTTGATTTAAGTGAAGGTGTGAGAATGCTTGAGCATAATGAAAATGAAGAGCAGAGGTGCGAATGCTGGAGGTGTGAGGATGTGTCTGTGTTAATTTGTTACCTATGCGTAAAAGCAGTTCTGAGTGGCGTTTAACTCTTGAGCATTTGCACATTATCAGCAGCACTGCACCTTCAAACAAGAGCAAATCTGGAGAAACACTGGAACTTCTGCAGCTTCTAAGGTACCAAGAGCACATAGACTCTGCTAGTGACACTACAGGAACATGGCAGAACTCACAGGTAGACGTGGCTACACAGGTACACCAACCTCATTCTAGAAATGACGGAGTGGCTGCGTTCTACCTAACTACAGCTCTCGCATCAGGACGGGGTGCTGCGCGTAGGTGGCGAAGAGCTAAATATACAGTGGTTTTATGATGGCAAATTAATTGGCAGTATCTCCTCGGTGAATGTCGTATCATCTCTGTCATCTCTCAGCCTTTATCTAAGTCACAGGATTCAATTAAAAGTCTCTTCTCAGAGCCTCCAGTTGACTCAGCATACTGATCCACCTCGACTCAAAGTCTGCACAGAAACGTCAACAGGGGTTCTTTTTACCGCTTCTTGATTTTGTATATACGTGTAAATTAAATTCTTGGATTTCCTTCTACTTCATGTGCAGGCTATTAAAAGTGCACACAGGACAGATGCAGTGATGCAGAGCATTTGATTTTATTTTTTTTTTCACGTCTCCAAGTGTTGAATTATGCTCCTATTTTGTGCTATGTAATTGCACTGTCAGTTTTCAAATGGACAATGAACAGCAGAGAGTAATGGAAATGGAAAATGCTGCAAATGTTCAAATTAAGAGGACAGACCATGTTTTCGCCATTGTTTGATTGTTTGTCAAAATGTGTTTCTAATTTGATAATTTCAGTGTGATCATACATGTCATTTTTCTATTATTATAAAGAGGAAAAAGAATATATTGGCTCTTGAGGGCGTTCACACCATGTCTCCCAGGTGTGGTTCATTTTACGAAGCCACACGAAGAGACAGCTTTTTGTGCTATTTAATTCCAAAGTATTGAATGCAAACTACAATAAATAGTTTTCTTCTGCTGCATTCATGATAACATTTTCAGCCACAGATGATAATTGTGTTTACTGTTTGTCGTGGCACATTGTGAATATGAGCTTCCTTTTGTTTGTGAGTGGGCACAAACTAAAATTGGGATTTTTTTTTTTCTGCAAATATTTTCAAACCACTTTGTTCAGACAGTTAATAAATGCCTAGAAACACTCACGATGAATTAGTTGATACATCAGTTGTTGGGAAACTATTTTGAACACAGCAGAGTTAGTAAAATGCATTTTAACGAGAGCATCAAGTGGTTTGTTGGCTTACAGGACATAGCGAGTGGAACATTATGTGATAAAACATGTAAGGTTGGTCATTTTTCTAATGGTCTAATCTTCAGTGCATCGTTTTAGTTTCTCCTGCAGAATGACATGAATCTGCCTGTTTTTGTTTCAGTCTATTTATCATTTGCCAAACATGAGCTCACACTGTGCTGAAGATAAGCTTCTACTGCCATCTATTGGAATTTATCATTTTAATTCTCAGCTTTCCTTCATTGCACTGCTACTGTGTGTGATGTGGGCTACAGTCATACATACAGTCTCAGGGGACTGCATGTTCAAAATGAACGGATTTCTGAAAGGGGTCAAGCAGGTCAAGGTGCCTTCCTCTAAACCAGAAATGACAGAGTTTCCAAACAGAGTTGCACAGTGACACAAAAATACATAAAAATTAGCATAAAACTGTTGGAAAATCACTAAAAATATACATATAATGGCCACAACGAGAGCTATGATATCTCAGAGCGGTGCAGTGTAATGAAAATTGTGCAGTTATTCTATTTAAGTTGTTTTATTTGTTTCACAACAGCTTCATTTAATCCCAACACTGCAATGCACTGAACCAATTACCATTATAATAACATCCTTCATCATTTCATGTGATTCCTCGACTGAAACAAACACGTATCCTATGATACTGAGCTCCAGTGTCGTTGATTAAAACTAAAACCACTGTGAGGTGACATTCTGTTAAATGATATTTTTCTGTGCCGATGATTTTAGGGCATCTTTGACCACCTCGTCAGTGTCATGCTTTAAACTCAGCTGAATGACAGATGCTTGTGGAAAAATAGTAGCAAAACACAAGAAACTCCTTCAGGACTATATTGTTAAACACACTAAAGATGCGGAACTGTTACTTATTAAAAACAATGATCTTCAACAATGAGAAAGCTAATTAGGAGCATAAATGTTCGACTGTCTCTAACAGTGCTTGCATTGAAATGCATTTCATGAAGTTATTAAGACAGTGACTGAGTTTTAAGTCTTTTCTCCTCCCACTGGAGTAAAGGGATCTTTTCTTAAGCACATGTTATTCTACATGTGCTGTGCATCCATGATATCCAGATACTTGGCATCGATTACTCTGGGAAGCAGGCTGGTCCTGAGGCAAAACACAGACAGGTGACACGTGATATAGTTGTGTATAATTTAAAGCATCAACATCAATTTTGTGCAATGATGACACAATGTGGGCTGCCTCTTTAAAAGTTTGAACTAATGGCAGTTCTCTACAGGTCCCACTCTGCCCACTGTTGGTCTAGGCCGTCTCACCTGACAGGTACAAGAAGGATCATCAGAAGGGGGAAGACCATCTTCATGTACGGCAGAGGATGCATCCCAAAGACACACACAACCACCAGTTGGATTATCTGAAGCCCTGTGAAGTAGTGGACTTTCCTCTGAGGCACGCGCCGGATGTAGTGGGTAGGAGGGTACGACGTCTAGACAGACACCAGAGGGAACATGGTTCAAAAGGGACACTTTGCATATTAGCAAACAGAGCAATCAATCAAATCGCAGCCTTGCGTCACCTGTTCCTTAAGCAGCAGGGCCATACGATCCACCATCTGGTTCCCATCAAGCGAGGTGGCTGCGATGTAAAGGAAGAGGCCATAGAGGATGGGCTTTGGGATCCACTGCAGCGGGATGGGCAGCATGAAGGCAGACAGGCCGATCAGGATGTTGGCTGCCAGTGAGGTCAGACGCGTCTCCTTCACACTGACAATGCTGTACACAAAGGAAAACCAGTGAATACTTCTTAAAGGCGAGAGAGCATGTGCAGTATCTTACTTACTGGAGGGCAGTTGTTGTGTGGACATGATCTGATGGAAGTTCAGCAAAAGAAAATACAATCTCTAACAACACCTCACTCTAAAATCTGTGACTTGTTCATTCACTTGCTTCTTTATCAAGCGCTCGCACACTGCTTCTGCTGCAGCATGTGCAGGATTCAGCGGCATAATTTATGGCTTCCTGCTTGTAGGTCGTATTTCGGGATGCAGCAGCGGATTGTGTAAAGCGCTTGTGTCATGCTTGTGCTCTAAAGGTATTCACTTTTCCAAAATACTCCTGAGACTATGTTGCTCATATATCATGCTAACATAGCGGTTTGTCATTGAACGCTGCCCAAGGATCGAAAGTTTGTGTGCATTCAGCGCACAGTGGTTTCCACTCCTAGCTTTTAGACACTGATTTCCCTGGAGTCCTTGAATCTATTCACAGTGTTACTGTAGGTGGTGAAATGTATATTTTTGGCTGTTTTGTGTTTGTCTTGTCCACCTGGCTCAGTCCTACAGGGACCTCTGTGCGATATGATCGAATTCCCCAGA
The DNA here is from genome assembly GCF_900324465.2 of Anabas testudineus. NCBI lineage: Eukaryota > Metazoa > Chordata > Actinopteri > Anabantiformes > Anabantidae > Anabas > Anabas testudineus. The sequence continues at coordinate 16,922,354 of NC_046619.1, forward strand.
ACAAGTTAGTAAGTGGTTCTTGAGTTGAGGTTGTTTTGTTTTGTTTTGTTAGATTTAGAAATATACAATACAGCAAATGCACTTCAGAGGGAGAGAGTTTAGACAAGCGGGTGCTTCTCAGTCAGCCAGTCTCTTTGTGTTTGTGTCCTTGTTTTACCCACGTTGAGTAGAGGTGTCCGTTCTCTACGTGCTGTTCCACTTTGGCCAGCTGACGGGCATGAAGAGAGGAGTGTGGGAAGGCAGCGTGCATCCATGGCAACCCCAGACAGGACATGAGGATGTTGATGAAGCCAGTCAGCATTAAGTCCCAGTGGAAGGCTGTGCCTTTTAGCAACCTGGTACAGACATTTCAAGTTGTTTGTCAATGAAAGGGTGCAGAAGTGTTTTTGCTGTAAAGTCAAGACAATTCATGTCCGACTTCTTTTCATCAATGGACATTCAAGCATTGATATTCGGGTCTTACTTGTGTTCTGGTACATGTGTGAGTGAGATGACAATGTTCTGGTCGATGAAGATGAGCAACGAGAGGAGAAAACCCAGCCCGACCGCACTCAGTGTGCTCATTCCTGTCAGCTTTTCAAACGAAGGGAAGTTGAAGATCGGCCCATCGTGGACACTAAACACAGGAACTAATAGGAGCATACGATTTATAGAAAACACAAAATAGAGGAACTCAAATGGAGTTCTAACACATTACAAATAGGTCAATATCAGACCTGCAGTGATAAAAGAAATGAACTTTGCTGCCAGTAAGCTTTGTTTTGTAAGCAACATTGTCTATGACCCACAGTGAATCGGAGCTCAGAGTGGGTTGAAAGTTCACTGGAAGCAAATATTTTCCTTTCTCCCTGCCATCACAGGATTCACAGAACAGCCAAGTGTGTTCCCTGCCAAGGTTGTGACTTTAAGTCTCAAGGGTACTCTTCTATCACTTATTTCATTTGAGAGACGTGTGTACTCACGCTGTATGTCAAGGAAAAAGTAGGAGCCAATGAAGGAGAATATCACTACAGAGATAGGCAAAGCACAGTCAGACACCACCTCTCTGATTTTGTCATTCAGATACAGGCTGTAACGAAAACAAAGGCACATATTTCAACATTTCTTCAACTTACTCAACTCTGATGTAATAAATACTGCAGTTTTACTACAGTAAAATTACGTTGCCGTTCACGGAAAAGAACAATGACATCCCAGGAGACACACACAGGTATGCACAATGTCAGAGTCACATTCATCTACCTCATGTGTTACAGTATTATAACTGAAGGTTGAACATCATTGTGGATGATTTGTAACCTTCTGTCTGGCACATGGGACACAATCTCCCCTTATTCTACAACTTCTACCACCCTTTGTAAAAAGTTACATATATACAGTGTATTTTTTAAACTGACTATTCTGCTAAGATCCAGTCAGTGAGCATACCTCCTCTTGATGAGGAAGAGGGCATAACCCAGCCACAAAGTCCCCAGCATGAGCAGCAGACAGAGGATGGGCCTTTCTCTTGTGCATGACACCAAAGACTCAGGCAGGAACACTGAAGTGTGTCCTCCAGCCTGTCCCATCACTGACACCGTCTCGTTATGATGTCCGAGGGCGCCTGCCGTCTGGTTTTTGGTCTTTTCCAGAATCTCGTTAATCTGATGAAGCACCAGTGTGCTGTTCGTGGTCACCAGTGTGGGCTTGTGGTAGAAGAGTTCAAAAACTGGGAGGAAGGAGGAAAGAAGGAAAGAAATGAGGCTTGGGACAAACTGTAAGATCGGACTTACACATTTACTTTTATTTTAGGATATACTGTTTAAAAACATGGTTATGTACATGTTTATGTTACACTCCTTATCACCTTTAGTATAAAATATCAGTATAAATCCATTATTATTCTCAGTACATTTATTCAAGCCCATTGAAGCATGTGAACTGTTCACTGGATTGAATCTTTGCTCAGTTTTACTGTAGTTTAGCAGAAATTATAACAGCCAGAGGGTGAAAAATGCAGAAAAGAAATACTCTAGAGAATCCACCATATGCCCATTTTTCTTCCTATTCTCTGATAAAGATACAAACAGAAGCAAAGTGAAAGACTACACTATATTAACATTATAATACAGCACTCAGGGGGTCTAGTTTGATTTCATGCGTGCCTTTCCTCTAAAGACTCTGTGATGGATATGTATATTTGCTGGGCTACATTATAGCAGGATATTTAGGCATTCCCCCGCAGTTCAACGAGATGGGTTTACTGCAGAAGCATTCAAAACATGTTTAATGTAGTCTGACCTTGGCTCGACTCACTTTTGATGGTGCCTTTCACCGCATCGCCAACAAATGCTATGGAGATGAACAGTGCAATGACTTCTTCTGTTGAGCTGGGAGATAATGGAAATAAAACAAGCGTGGAGGCATCATTCATGTTTTATCACAACTGCGTTTGTTTGTTGTTGTTTTTTTTTTTTTTTTTTTTTTTTTGGAAGACGCCGACATAACAATCCGTTCGAGTCAAAATGATGACCGAGATAACAAGAATGTACATTAAACAACATTAATGATTATAGCTGAAAATAGGAAGTCATAACAGATGTGTCTTTTCTTATCAGTGACCTCACCTCAGTGCATGGCCACACGGTTCAATGTTAAATGACATATATTACAAGTGTGAGGCGTCTGCCTGCGATATGTCATAGTAACAAATGCTGCATGAAAGTCGTGTTGTTTTATTCACCGTTTGAAGAGTTTCATGAGCAGGCTGACATTGAACAGGCCACCGAGGAGGAGGAACAAACTGTTCCATAGACCAATGCAGGCGTAGAAGGCTTCAAAGTCAAGGTCATAGTCATCACAGATGCCCCTGATTACTGTAATGACAGGCACAGATGAGATCACATCAAAATATCAATATAATTATTGTGAACTAATTAAATCTTCAGACTTCAAACCTAAAAGTAGCTGTAGTAACTAGTGACTACCATTTTTAATAAAATATAGTGGAGTAAAAAGTGGATTATTCTCCTCTATACTGTAGCAAGTAGCAAAAATACAAATACTTGAAGTTTTTTGGCACAACTGTTTAAATTAATAGGAAATGATGTCCAGACAGGTCTATTTAGGCTAATGACATTTGGAAGACTCATGTTAAACTGTATCCAGTGCCAGAAGAACAAAAATAAAAACAAAATAACACCACATGCAGCAGACAGGGGCACAGTGCTGACAAATGAAAAGGCTGTAAAGCTATCACAGATAAAATGTAAACAAAAGGGTGCCGTAATACAACATAACACGTCCACTGCACACAGTTCATCTAAGGCTGTGTTTCTGAAGAAATCTAGGACCCACATAAATAGTACGCAGTGTACAGTTGGTTTTCTGTAATACAATTATCTTATTGAACAAAAGCAAACAAGCTGAGTTTGGTCTGATCTGTGTGTGGGTTTGAGTTGACAAGTGACATCTGTGATTAAACACCATTAAATGCTCTTCAGCATCATCAGAGGCAGTGAGCGACCTGTCGGCTGCCTAATGATGACGGCAAAGACTGAATTACATTTGTGCATTACAATTATTCTTTAACTAGTAGCACTAGCACATGATACACACCACTTATGAAGATGGCCAGTGGGGCGGTGGTCAGTGGAATGACAAGAGGTGAACCAGCAAACAGAGCGTAGATCACTCCTCCAATGCTCTGACCAACAATGGTCTTCTGAACATCTGTCAACCAAAAAACAACCAAAATGGTGAAAAATGTGTTGCTGTTTTTTACACGTCCGTTAAAACAGCCGTATAGTGATGTAGTCGGATGTAGCAGATGGAGACAATACAGAGGTTCATACCTATCTGCCCTCGGGTGCTTTCATCATTCAGTGAGCCAAATGCAATAGCAGGCAGCAAAATGGCAATGTAGAGGAAAATAGCAGTGGTCGTGTACTTCAGCAGAGCGCGGTCTTTCCCCGTAATACCTTGAAGAATTATTCACATTAGTAACAATCAAAGGCACAACAAGAGGAAGGTTAGATATTGTGTGATACCATCTGTGAAGTCTGACGGGTAGAGGGGGAGTCTGCGACACAGGTCATCGTAAACACCTTTACCAGCTTTCAGGAAATCTTTGCACTGTGAAAACAAAGATAGTGGATCCTTCAGTCAGGGTGAACAACTGGAGCTACTTAATCACATACTGCGATTCTGATTAGAAGATAGACAGAGAGCACTCTGTTGTGGCTGTTGTACTACAGATGTCTTTTTTCTGTGCACTGAAATTTGTGATATAGGCTGAAGGGACCATTGTGACGTTCACTTGGACAGTAGCATTATAGCTGTGACGTAAAATCTTTAATAGAGTTGTACATAGATTGGATAAGGGGACATTAAATTAATGTAATGACACTTCCAGATGAACGGAGTCTGGTAAAATTTGGGTGTTTTTCATTATTTGCTTTGATATAATGCAGTTTGGAATTGAAGGAGGCGGCTTTAGCAGCATTCAAACCTTCACTTTTTACTGTTCAGACCGTCAGGTGCCACAACCTGTCGTTAACTTCAGATATTTACAACCCTGATGGATGCCTTCTCTCTAGGCAGTATTTGGCTGTTCCCTCCTCTCCAACTTCCTGCTGAACACACATTTCCTCTTAATTTAAACACGGGACTTAATGAAATACTTTATCATCACATGGAGCTGCACCTTCTGCCGCCAGCTCCACGGAGAGACTTGGCAGTTTTTTCGCTCTGTTGCCCAGGTGCTTCCCATTCCTCAGACCTGGCTGATTGTGTGTGGAAACAGAAAATCCACACGATCTGGCTCAGCTACTTTACTGCGAGTGGGAAAACACGAGGGTGGTCACCACATGTGAAGAGACCCAACAGTCACCAGAGAGTATAAATGTTGGTTTTACAAGTCGGTGTGTTCTGTCTGGTAGGTTTATGTTTCCCTAACGTTGTTTATTAGCTTTTTAGGTTAAAGCTTTTTGGCATCACCATCGTTCTTATATAAAAAACAGCACAAAGCTCATATTAGTCGAATAACCATTTCTTATTATTCCAATGGGTGCTGCACACAGCTAGTGTGTCAGTGTTTAGTGACTTCTCCATCTTTCACACCTTAAGTGGTTTGGCTCTGCGTGGATCCGAGTCCTCCACTTCCTCTCCATCTGGCTTCTCGATGACTTTAGACAGCTGCTGTCGCTGGTGGACCAGCTCCTGCTTGAACTCCTCCTGAGTTTTGGTCTCCAGAAGTTTCTGTCTGAAGGAAATATCGGAGAACATCGTGGCAAATGTTCTGCCGAGTTCAATGGCCGTCTTGGTGCTTTTCTGAAAAGAAATGAAGAGAAAGTTAAAGAGAAGAGTGGATTCTTTTGCTTAGAGTTCCTAGAAGGGTGTGGAGAAAGGTGACAGAGGAAAGAGCGATATCTGTAAAAAAGACATTTGTTTTTTCAGATATTGTTCAATGTCTGATCTTCTCTGAGCAGCTCTCTTAAGTCTAAATGTGTGTAAACATGAATTTTGTGTGGCTTTTTTGCTTGACAAACTGTCAAAGAGATTCATTGTCAAAGTGGACCCAGTTGTTTAAGCCACGTGCTGTGAGTCACCAAAAGAAAAACAAAGCCTTTTGAATAACAGAACTGACAGCTGGGTCTCACCGTTCTAGGAGGGGCCAGGATGAGGATGATGTAGCGAGCCTCACAGCAGTTAACTCCCCAGTTCTGTGGTTTCTCCAAGCGGGCGATGCAGACATGGCGTCGCTGCAGACTCCTCACATTGGAGCTGAATCCATAGAAAAAGTGGCTTATTAATGACAGATTCTGCTTCTATATTGACAGATATAATCAGGGTTCAGTCAAATAAACTGATCAACAATCAGGAGAGAAATTAGCCTAACATTTATATAATAAATGTTATTGTAGATATACTTACAGAATACAAAGCCAGGACTGCTGATATCGAACGCCCGTTGAAGTAGCTGTCACACCCTGAATGGTCTCTGACAGAAGGTGAACTGTGGGAGCATAAAAACAATCCAACAAACAACCAAACATCTTGTGTTGTTACATCAAACAGGCTTTGAAGCAAAATAAAAAGGTTCTGCACAGTGCACTTCCAATACGTTTTGCTCACCATTAAACTCCTTCCCTCCCGCGTCTGTGAACAGCGAGTTCATGACCTCGTCCACACAGCTCCCCTGCCCGTCCTCCACCACGTGAGTTAACATTCGCCTCAGGACCTCGTCCAGAGTGGTGGCTTTCTCATCCAAAAGGATGCTTGCTTGGGCCAGGAAGCTGTCCAGGTCTCTGTGGGCGCGCACTTCTTCCTGGAAGTTCATCGGCTTCACATACTGGTGAGAGCCAAGGGAAATGTGATAGATGGTGGGAAGTCATCATTGAACAGTACAGTGGATGCAGCAGCTTTGAGGAAAATAACAGAATGATCTTTTCTTTGTTGTATATTCAAATATATAAATTATAAATATATATATATATACATATATATATATATACATATAAATATATATATTTATATGTATATATATGTATATAGATAGATAGATAGATAGATAGATAGATAGATAGATAGATAGATAGATAGATAGATAGATAGATAGATAGATAGATAGATAGATAGATAGATAGATAGATAGATAGATAGATAGATAGATAGATATCTACATATAAATAATGCAGTTATAACACAGAAATGCTGACTGGTAAAGTCTTACTTTTCTTGTTGTATTTAAAAGCCCAAACCCAGGTCCTTTGGGATCTGCAAACAAAATAGATAAACAAGGAACAACAACAGGAATCTGTATTTAAACTTATCTTTGCCATATCCCCCGTTGCTCAATAATTGTCCTAAATCAATCAGAGGTATTAACAGTGTTCTCTAACAAGTTCTCTGTGGTCCTGATAATTTAAGATAACAGGTAGCTGCCAGTTTGTGTCCATGAACTGTGTCTCAGTTATCCTCACTCAGCAAATTGGAGCTGGCACACATGACTTCCTAATTGCAGAGACTGCAAATTGTTCTCACACAATAAAAGTCACAAGAGTCAGATGCAGAAAACCACTACAAGAAAATATGAATCTAATTGTTGGTGAATGACAAAGGCTGTTTTCTTTTCTTTTACTTATGTGTATTCTCAGAACTAATCCCACCACAGATTAAACATCTTCAGGTGTAACAGTCCATGCATCACACACCCGGGGCGCTGATGTGGATCTGGTTGTCCAAGATGTGGCCCCTTTGAGTGACAGGTGAATCTTGCCCACAGTCCTCCTGTTCCCCATCCTGCAGCTCTGTGGATGAAACATTAATCATCACAGCTAAATATCAGCCAGGTATTTGTTTCTGTTTAACAATAACCATTTCTTTGCTGCAGTGTTAAAATGCGCAATAAATAACTAGTAGTAATAAAGATCATCAGAGTTTGCTGCATTATTGCGACAAACTGCAGATAAAACTGTACTTTGTACCAAGGTTAAGATGCTTTTTCCAGCCACATTAACAGTAGAGACAAATTATTTTGCCCTCCCATCACTCTGCCATCTGTTGACAAGCAGCCAGCAAGAGGGAGCAAGAAAGAGCCAATAAAAATCCCCCTTAAACCAAGCATGCAGCAATATAACAATAGCAGCCTCCTCGTAAATTCCTTCATTGCATAGAGGATAAATATGGCATCTTGATTGCAAGTTTTATGAGCGGAGAAGAAACCGCCTTAGAATCAGAGGATTAACCTTAACCATTCATGAGCAAAGCTTTGAGCTATGATTATTCCCTCTTCCCATCATTGACTCGGAGATCATTTGTCTCGTTATTTACCCATTAATTAACCTCTCAATGCACAGCGAAGGGACTGGCTGTGCTCATCAGCATGTAAAATGGGTCATCAGTGAGAAGCATTGCCATTAGCATAAATAACTGCTGCAATGAATGTACACGTGTATTATCTCCAGTATCCTGAAGGGAAAAAAATTAAATGATGTTATCCATGTTTGCATAGCATCATATCAAGTGCAAAAAGAAAACAGGAACCCTGCTGAGAAAAGTAATGAAAGTAAATGTAAAATGTATGAGCAAAATATTTTATAAACACCTTTATAGTCTTATACCATCCACTTGAGTGCCTTGAATTGGATTTTTTATGCCATATTTCACCCATGAACCTGAGCATATACCTGTACTTTTGTAAGTATTAATGACATTAACATGTCATGCTAAATATACACACCCATCTCTTGGAAAATGTGTCCATTCTTGGACCTCCCAGTGGTTGCAGCGTCTGTTGGAGATGCAGAACAAATATGATATTTTAACATTACAGAAAGTGTAGCATCATATGGAATATAAACAGTGAAGACAACAGAATAAAGAAAGAATTTCACAATAAATATTGTTTCCTTTAAAGCAGCACAAGTACATTTTTGGCAATTTGGGGGAAGAACAACTTGGCTCCTGCGGGAAATATCTGCTTCTTTAGCTGATAAATGCACAAATATATTTGGTGCTGGCCAAAAAACAGCTGCAAGTTGTGTCTGGAAACAAAACAAGAGATTAGTAAGGCTGGACCAAAAGCAAACAACCAAAACAAGCTGAAAGATGCTAAAACCCTGCACAGACTAAATAAAACTGTAGTCTGGTAATACAGTAATGAGCCTGAACCTGTTAGCAACCTTTATAAAATATTTCACTGTACAGAAGTGCTTCAGAACTACTCTTATACATGAGATGAGGCGTTGTCAAAGCCTCTCACAACACAGACCCACAAAACAGCAGAAGAGAGTTGACCGTGGATATTCGAGTTTGACATTGGACGGATTGATTTCTGGACTCATGCTACAGCTAGCTAAAAGTTTAGAATGAAGATATGAGAGTGGATGAAATCACTGAAATCTTTGTGCTGCAGCTGTGCTGTTTATTGTCATGGAGATGTTTGGCACAGTGCACCTGACCAGTGCATGGTGAGAAAACAGCGTGAAACTGGATTCAATGTTGACTGACACAGTTTGACTTTGTTGTCTCTACACTGTGCAACCTTCCCCTCAACTTAACCTAAAACCTGGTTGCTCGGGTAGAAATATATTTGAGTTCCTTAAATGGTTCTGTTACCTGGGAAAAGTTGCTAATGTGGAAATGCACTTTGTATGAACTGAGTGGTCCATTTAGTCACTGTGTGATGTAATTAACTATGAGAGTGGGTTGACAGTGCTATCAAAGCAGTATCATACGGTTATAGACTTCTTCAGCACAACATTAGAAATCATCTATGTGGTCAGTGTTTTACAGGCTGATCTGATATTTTTAGACTAAATACACGTTGTATTTCCCTTTGCAGTGTCAAGAATAATTTAACCAACAGAAATGCAATTAAAAAATAAATGTTTAAAACAAAATGTAAAATTAAACAATTATAGAGAGTTGCCTTTCTTTCTATAGCATGTGCTTGTAATAGTTAAAAAAATAAATCCAGCTAATAGTTTTCTGAGCCATCAGTTCCAGTCTAACACTGCTGGTTAAGAGGCTGCAGTGGCTGATCCTGGTCTTCAAGAGCCTGCTCGGTTTCCATTACCTAGATCAGGTGCATTCAGCCAGTCAGTGGAGAGGAGAGGACCTGAGCCATCTCTAACTACAAGCTTTATAAAAAAGAAGAGTTTAAGTCTAGTCTTACAGGGTGTCTGCCTCCCGAACATGAACAGGGAGCTGCTTCATTCTCAGTTACAACACAAACCTGACACCACCTATGTCAGATGTTTGTATAGGCGGCCATGTATCCGATGCTGCTGCAATCGTACAAGATGAGTTTTTTTCTTGCCTGAGGCAAGGAGGGATGGCTGTATCCCAGCAGATTACACAGAACATTCCCAGACCTCCTTCACTTCACAGCAGTCTGCACAGACAACAGTGTCTCACAGCTTATGCAACAAGCAGTTTGTACCTGTGCAGGGTGAGTGGAGGATGATTTAGTCTGTCTGACTGGGACATTTACAGTCTTGTCTCATAAAGGGAAAGGTCATGTCCAATTTAAGTGCTCCCGACTCGATCTTATCCCTATCAACAGCACTATGATCAACAATAGAAACCACTTACTGCTCCCGACAGGTAACGTCAAAAGTTAAAGAACAATTCACACAACATAATCAGAGTGTGAACTTTGGCCTGTTTGTCTACTCTACAGTCACTGTCAATCAGTACTGACTGTGAAATGTGCGCTAGACATAACATAACATCTTTGTGCAGACCTCAGGGTTTCGATGACTCACTCCTGTGGGTTTCCTGTTGGCAGAAGGGTTGATTTCCTCATGCTTACAGTGCAGCCTGGTGGCACTGACACTGACAGAAGTGTAAGTCAAGCTTTAGTCTGTTTTCTGACCCTGAGCCTGTTTGTGAGCTAGTGAGAACAGGAAATCTTTGATGCACTTCCATGAAGGTGAAATTAAAAATGCATTTTCAAAGATCTAGCCATGCATCTGTGTTTATTATATATGTTAAAAATAACTATTCACTGTGTGTAAAATATAGAAAAATCCTTCTATTCTCTAACTCTAAGAAACAAAACATTGCTCTGCTAATGCTGGAGATTTGATGTTTGTAATTCCTCTATCTCCCTTGATAAACAAGTCCAACTTGAAGCCTACAGCGTGTTTTATTAATCCCTTCCACCATGCTATCTGTGGGCAGCTGATGTCCTTGAGCAACAGCAAACTAAAGATTCCTTGTTGGGTCTCTGGAAACAAGAGCAGCGATCTGCAAAACTGAAAACTCTGTGCTCAGTCGTACAAGGTGAAAGCATCGCAGTATTAAGTAAGGAGATCAAATATAAGGGGTCATTTAAGCTTTTTTTATGGCTTTTGTGTGGTTTGTAGACACATTGCACATCATACCAAGACTTAATTCAACCGTGGTAGGTGCACACAGCTGTCAGTGGACATTTATATATTTAAAAAAGCTAATAACAGGAAGAAGGAACTGCAGCTGAGTCCACTTCAATACCTGACGCCGGAGATTACCTGATGTTTGCTTATTCACCGCTGTGCTTGTGAGCACTGGACCAACAATAATGACATATGTCAATGTCATACAGGTTATTATTAACTAAGTGCTGAAAAGATACCATAGGTTTGATACAAGTCCTGAATTTATTCTAATTAAATTAATGTTATAAATAGTATTTGTTAAAAAAAAAAAAAAAGTTGGACAAGAAATTTCAAAAGTGCACCCAAAAAGTCAATTTGGACAGATGCAATTTTGGAGTGGCTCAGACTTTGCTAAGAAGATAACTCAAACTCAAACTGCAGAACCACAACTAAAACTAAAAGTTTCAGGAGCTTCAATTTCCCAAAAACAAATGTTCTGCAAAATTCCTTGAGAGTTTTCGTCTGTTTAAATCTTCTAGTTTGAAGACAAAATATTAAAATAGCCGAGAAACAGAGAAAATAATAAGTAAAATAGCAAATAGAAGAAATTAGTTATGCTATAAAATAATTCTACTCTTTTCTACATGCATTCACTCATACTGTAGAGCGAGTTTCTCCAAGTGTCTGACACAGTTACCTCCGGCTGACAGACCTTCTCACCCTGCTCCACCCCTGTAAAACTTACCAGATGGCACAAAATGGAGGACCTTTTTGGCATCCATGTTCTTCAGATGTTTTAGGTGAGATGCTTTCCAAAGTCATCCCATCATCATCCTCTCTGCTCCCACAGCACCTTGCATTTACCACTGGTCTACTCTCACACACACACACACACACACACACACACATGCACCCGGCGCCTCCTCCAGCAATACATGTTAGAAGAGGAAGCAGGAGGGCAGGAAGAGAAGGCACGAACGCTAGACGTTTGTTTCTGCTGGGTCCTTGCGCCTTTGAGTAAAGTGGGTAAATTAATATAAATAAATAAGTAAAAGTAGAACTGGGAATTTTACTTTGTTTACATATTTTTTACACACTGTTGTTTTGCTGTCAAATATTGTTGCTTGAATTCCCTCAATCTCACCTATTACTCATTTTATTGCAGATCTCTACACAGAGTTGCTTGGACTTCATGGTTTGTTTGTTTTTTCCACCTGACATAGTTCAGACCACAGTTTGGAGTGGCACCGCATAAAACATGAACATGAGCTGCTGTCCTTCAGTTTCAAATAATAAGCTGAATAATGAACTTAAATTGAATTCAAGTTTTTAAAAAATCATAGTAAAATTGCTGACCATTTCAGCATGTTAAAATTCTTCTTTTTTGTAGGTTGACAAAAACATCTGAGACAGAAACGTTAAATCAAGTAAGTGGTGGTTTCTTTTCCTAATGAAAAAAAGTTCCAGTCCTTGATTCAGAGTTAAACAGAAACTACTTCACTACTCTAATAGTCTCCTCATTTTGTTAATTCATGTCCTTTCTGGAAAGATGTGCACCTCATAATAGTGTTTCCATATAGTTGTATTATACATGCATCTACACACAATCTTTCCAATGAGAAGCATGTGAAATACAATACAATAAGAGCAACAACATAGAAGGAATAAAACTTTTTTTTATTTAAACAAAGTAATAAAACTAGAAATGAGACATTGTGGAAATAATATTTGTCCCATTTCTGGCACACAAAGGGAGTGGGAGTGACAAACAACAGATTGAGTGGCTGTCCTGAAAATTCTAGTAAGTCTTTATCTGACTGAATAAAACTTCAGCGATGGGATTCATTTGTTTACACGGGCTGTGATGTTTTTGATTGAGTTTGGCTCCAGAGGAATGCTCCGTTTAGCCTGAAGGAATAAACTCCTCTTATTTCTTTTGACTGGCATGCATGTAGGAGGAATTGCAATGCAATGTTTTTATCTGACAGTTTGGGAGACAATTTTTGTTGCCAGGGTGGAATGTTAATGTAAGCAACAAAACAAAAGCACACACAAAACCTCAGCAGGAATATGTGACTTCCTGCTGTAATTTTGCGTCCTTAACAAACATCTCTTTTCTAGGCTTTTGACTTTCTCCCGGTGGATTTCTTCCACTGAATTCCTGATTGTACTATGTTATTACTCACATTATACCTGCTTGCTATTTCTCTGCAGATTACAACCCTTGTAAAACTTTACTGGCCCATTTTAATTGACATCAAAGCAGCTGAAGGGATCACCACGGGTGCTCAGTAAATTTGTATTTCATACAGGACAGCTTTGTTTTTGATGGCTGGTTCTGTGGAAATAAAATAAATCAAGCTTTTGAAAAGGAGATGTTTGTGTTGATGATTAGGAATTGACTTTGGACGCTAGGTGAACTGGCAATTTTGAATTGCTACCAAGATTAAATAAGTAGTAAACAAAAAGCTGTGACTGTTCCCATGTCTGCCATGAGATGGCAGCACAGCACCAGCATGATGGGATACTAAGGATTTAATAACTAGAAGCTGTATTTCTTATGCTGTTTACTTTCTTTAAAGGTCACATAACTCACAGCCCTACTGTGTGTGGATAGATGTGAATGTTCTTTTTGAAAGAGGACAACAGCTGGACAGTAGATGTGAACAAAAGTAAACATTACTCACTCTGCAGTCCACCTGAAACTTTGTGGTAATCAAGACATTTGAGCGCTTTGTGTTTTCCCACCTTGAAGACCTCTAAGACCTCACTGGCAGGAAGCAGCAGGTGAAGCTGGGTAAACATGGCCATTATTCTCTAACCATCACCTCCCCATACCTCTACTCTTCTCCCTGTTCGCCAACACCACCCTTGTTGGGCTTATTGCTCAGGGTGAGGAGTCTGCATGTGAGTGGGAGATTGACCACTTGGTGGCCTGGTGTGGTCAAAACCACTTAAAGCACAATGCTTTAAAAACAGTGGAGATGCTTGTGGATTTAAGAAAGTACCCAGCACTACCCGTCCTAGAGGAACCTGAAGCATGCAGTGGAGATTATAGTCAACACCCCTGTTTGATCATTTCACTATCAGAACAAAAATCTCTTGGTACAAGAACAGTTTATTTCCGATCCAGCCAAGGCCCAGTCCCCCACTGACACAAGCCCTGACTCTAACCCTAAACTGCACATAACTTTTCATACAACAGTATGTAATATAAAGGAATAATTTATTATAATATAAATCTGGTAAGAGACTGATAATACCATAGAAACAGGTTTCTTTTTACAGTACAGTTTCAGTTTACTCATTAAATAACTTGTAAAACATCAACAAGAACATACCCCGTATTTATTTGACCATGACACCAGAGGAAAACTCTTCCTGCAAATGTTGCTACCAAGTAAGTATTAATTACCCCTTTTTAAATGGCTGTAGCCACGAACAATAACTATGTAAGAAAAAGTAATTTATTGGAAAGTATTAACATTTCTAGATATTACATAATTAAAGCTGGCTATTATTGACATAAACCTTGGGTAATGGTGGAGGTTTTTTCAGGAGTGTGAAGTATTTCAGGTGTAGTTTCTCTGCATTCACCTACTCATTACATGTGGCAATTATGTGTTACAATACTATAAGCCTTGATATATTTACTGGGTAAATGCTCAGTGATAAGGGAGCTGTAAAAGAAAATGTTACCAGCTGATTTGAAGTGTAACTAGAACTATAAATGTGTGACAGAGTGTATGTCAGTGTGTTATCTTTCCCAGAGTCAAACAGTAAAGGTGGACACATGTTGACACACTTTGTGATAAATCACTAGATGCTTTCAGGGGCTGTAATGTCTATTTATCTATCAGTAACTGAAGATATAACTTCTATTTGCTGCCCATCACATTCACGCCGTGACCTCTCTCCATGAAGGTGCTCACATCTGCAGCCAACAGATTGATTGCATATTGTATTCAACGTACATAATGAATAAGTGCATCCAAAGTAGGCAGAATACAGCCCTCACATACACACAAAGCACAGAACAAGTACAAAATATATCTCCAACATAGATTCATCCTTACCTTCATCAGAATTAATTACTCCTGACATCTGCTCTGGTGCTTCTTCTTGGTCTTCTTTGGTTTAGTGCAACTAAAAATTTCTGATGTTGTAGGAACAAAAACACAATACAGAGCTGAGAGTAAAGACTGTGATTCATGTGTGTGAGCTGCAGCATGAATGGTCATGCAGGCAGTCCTACAGGGAGTGGACTAAGACTATGAATGAATAACACCTTAATGTCCACTTGCCAACAATCTGTGAAGCTGATTGTGCGAAAGGTAACAAACATAATTGAAGGGTCTTTACTATTCAAACAGCTCTATCTAACATAACCTCTGCTCATATAGATAAAACAGTTACAGTAAATATGATGAATTATGTCACATAGGCTTTTGTTTTTTTGTGTAGGCTTCCTCGGACAAACGCCACGTCTCTTCTCTACATAGCAGAAAACCCTTCTTGTGCCAAAGAAGTCTGTGTGCGTTACTTTTGAGCACAATTTTATCCAATTATCACCCTTTTTACTTGGTTCGCAAGTCAGTTTTTTTTCTTCTCACTTTTCTCACTTTGCAGTGTTGAAACACAGGTTTCATTGACTGTCAACAGAGTTAACCAACACTTATAAATCTCAGTGACTGCTTGAACTTATTAAGTAAAAATTAAAAAAAAGGCCAACGTATTAAAATGGGATGTGAAAAAGCCTTTCACTCCCTGTTTTTAAATTGCTCTTGAGATGCTTATGGCTCAGTCTATATTATAAACTGCTTGTACCATTTTGACTGCAGTGTCAACAATAACACATTGGGAAGAGATCCTTTCTTGGTGAGCATCCCCAGTAATATCTGACACATGATTTTAATAGTGGGAGAAACACATGTACATGTGCAGGAGGGCTTTTGGGTTGTGAACTGTGAGTACAGGCTAGACTTGTGTCGAGCATCCATCATCAGAACTACATGACACCCACAATAATACAATACCGACATTAGTTCAGTCCCACAGCTTCATGAGTTCACATGGAAGTATATAATTATCTGAGTCATTATGTGATTATTGCTCTTGCACCTCCACCTTCTCACTTCGAGCCATTACACAGAGGGGAGCCCACAGGAGCGGTTCCACTCAGTGTAGTGCCATTAGTAAATCTCACTTACTGGAAAATTGTTTGTTAGCTCAATTATGTGCATGAAATACAGCAATGAAAAAAGTTGCTAATACATTCTCACATATGATCTCATGATAAATCATAAAAAGGCTGTTACCATTTGAGCATAATGAACATTTATTTATTTGTGTCTCAATACATTTCAAATGTTCAGTTTTACTGTGAATATTGTGCATATTCACAATATTCAAGTCAGAGTGCATACAGATATATGTGCAGGAATCTAATGAGACAACTATTTCAGACAAAATATTTTGGGGCTAGATGTTCATATAATCTGTCTCTGGAAATTGAAATGAGCACTTTGTTCTGTAATACACTGGCAGTAGTTCAGGATTAAGTTACTACTGTTCTCTTTGGGTTTGCTTGCAGTCTCTGTGCATATGATGAAAAGTAATTGATTTCACCAGCGGTTGTATGTGGGGATTTTGACAGAAAGTTAATTTAGTGTCACATTTTCTAGTCCCACTTTCTGATTTAAGATAACACATTCATTTTGTCTGAAAAAAATGTAACTACCATAGTTTTCTGCAAATTGCCATTGCCAGTAGTTTACAACAATTTCAGTTGCGTTGATTAAATTGTTATCAATTAATTTTCTATAAGTCAGCAAATAATCAACTGATTGTCATTTTTGCACATGGGGGAGATTTTATGGGCAGAAAATTAATAAAATAGATTAAATAGAAGGACAGAGAATACTTTACTCTCCTGCATCAGGAATCTCTGTAGTTGCTATATTGCTTCCGGGCACTAGTGGCAACATTGACGACAACTGGTGGTTGAGCAACGACGGCGTTATGCGCCATCTTGGATTTTTAACAGGTGCTAAAGGTAGAGTCAGCTTCACACCTGTGTTACTTTATTCGTGTCTATTATGACCCCGATTGATGTTGAACTGTTGTAAAGTTTGCTAACTACTCCTCCAGATGTTTCCTCTATAAATATTTATCCAGTAAGGAACTTTTATTAGCACTGAATATGTGTAGTGCTTCCCTTCACTTGGCTAGCTGTCTAGGACCATCTCACTGTGGGATGTGGTTAGTTTGTTCATGGATAACTAACTAATTTACTAATGATAAAGAGAAGACAAACGAGTGCTGGACATTTAAGTTAGCTATTACTTTATATTCATTCATAACATTCAACCCGTGAAGCATGCAGCCAGTCTTGACCTGAGGACTGGAGTGAAGCTAACTACTGTTAGCATTGGCTACTTTTAGCATTGGCTACTTTTAGCATTGGCTACTTTTAGCATTGGCTACTGTTAGCATTGGTGAGCTAACCCAGACATGATCTGCTTCATCCTGGCTGTACATCAGTGGCACCATAATGTCAGTTCTGGAGGAAAACTACTCCTTTCATCACTGTGTCTGACACATCACCTCCAGAAGATGCAGTGCTAAAGGTAAGAGCCGTCAAACATGTGCACCTGTAACCCAGTTTGGCCAGGTGTGTCAGTGTCAGGTACACCTGCATCATGTTGTTGTCTTCTACCATTCATTAGCTTTAAGTACTGTGACCTGGAGTGCAGTTGTTTTGAGAGCTGAAGTTACCTTAAATTACTCTGCATGATGGTATGTGCAGTTATCTGAGGTTTTTTGATTTGTAGTTTGACTTATACAAACTGGCGTCTGCGTTCTTAGAGTAGAAATTAATAATTTATGTGGGCATTTGAACAGTGTATCAATTATATAAACCAAAATTGTATTTCACCATCACATTCAGTAAATCAAACCAGCTCCTATACCTGTAAACCCTCAGCACTAATGATAGTATAACCCAGTTAATTGTTTTTTATAGATACAGTAATCTCACCCAGTGTTTCTAAATTTAATCTGTGCTTCCTAGTCATTCAAAAGGAAGACAACACACACAAACTTGTTTTGGCCTTCATTTCAGCTCATAGAAAAAGAGAAAGCATGTTTATTAGTTATTGAAGAGATTGCACATTGTATGGACCAAACCGTTACTGATTAATCGCTGCCAATAGTTTGTACAGAGAAGCAGCAGGGCCCAATACTGCACCCACTGCGCTCATTATTACATGTTTTAAATGTAATCACAGTATGCAGAATCACAGTGATTGCTTTTCTCTAAAGGAGGAGAAACAGTTGGTACAGAATGACCTTATTGTGCGTTTTCCAAGCTAACTCTGAAGTGTCAGTTGTGAAGATCAAATCCACAGTGGAAATCAATTTCTATGACCTAAAAAAATCCAGAGATACTTGTGTCAAGCTCATCTTTTGTTTATTCTGTCCCATGATGGTGTGATAGCACAAATAGTTTATACTCATGGTGACAACTGTCAACTGTGATCCAAGGATGTGTGTGCAGATAAATTTAGTAACCGTGTAGCAGCAGTACTGTGGGAGAAAACAAAACAAGGACAGGTAGTCAAAGCTGTGGAGACAAACAAGCCTTAAAAGTGCAGAATGTGAGGAATGATTCATTAGGAGGCTCAGTTAGGTGCTAATCTGTCTTGAAGAAGTGCAACCTGGAAATGATCTGCTGTATAATGTTTGTTCTGTGAAGTGAATCTGTGTGTTTGTATTGTTCAAGAAGAATAATATAAATCTGTAAATGTGTAGAGTTGACAATACGGTTGGTTGGCTGGTTGGTTGGTTGGTTAATAAGACCACATTTTCCATGTTGGCAATAAGTCTCCAGCTGTTTCATTTGAGCTGGACAAAAGACTGTGTGGGACATGTTAACTGTGAGCATCACAAACATGGTGACAGAGTGACACAGACGGGCAAAATGTTCTGATTGTGTGACTGTTGGTAGTGATTCAGCACAGACAAGGTAAAACTTCATGAGTTAGGATTATTTTAGTTAGGCTGACAGAACTCTGTGACACGGAAAGTAAAACCAGAGTTCTTTATCTGTATAGTACAAAGGAAATATACCAACTAGCTTTTTATTAGTACAGTAGCTTTATTTTAAGACCTTAATTTCATTTTACAATATTTAATACAGTGTGTATTAGGTAACAATGGATTATATAGATACTAGTACATAAAGGAAATCAGTTTATTTAGCTGAATTAAACCTTAAATTAAGTTAGTTTTGAACCCAATTTGAATACTGAAATACTATAAACCAAAACAAGCAAATATCATTATCAATATGCGAGAGCCTAGAAAGAGTAAAAGTAAAAGTGTTGTTGCTTATTGTTATTGACAGTCGATGGCAGTGTAATGCTGAGCTAATTAAACTTTCAGCTCATGCTTAGCTATTATAAGCCTGAACTACTCTGTGTTTATTTTGTAAGCATTTAAATTAAATTGAAAACAGTTGAATTTCATATAATATCTTGAATTTCTTGAATATGAGCTTAAAACTGAAGCAAAGAATGTGGCAAGAAAATTGTATTTTTATGGCCTGTGATGGATGACAGGTATAACAGTACAGTGTGACTATGCTTTGGTATTATGATTGCCCTTGCCCACTCCTTTTTTACACACTTCACAATGAAAAGAAGCTTTCTGTGTCCTGTAGACATTCATATCTCTCGTTTTGCAGTCTGCAAATTGCTAAAACATATATTAGGATAATAATTGATATGTACATCTTTTCTATTGGCACTCCTCCTTGGTTTGTAATAATCCCGACATTTCTTTTGTAAGTATGTTTGAGCACTTGTGCAGACACACAGTATGAGTCCTCAAGGGTTGCCATGGCTGCAGAAAGCTTCACTTATTGCAGGTTGCTTTAAAAGCTCCTATAATATCACATCTCCAGTAAGAAAATGTCAGTGCAAGAGACACATTGTATTTTTCTCAGTGCACTAACGGCAAAAGTTAGATATCCCAGTGACAGGAGCACTAATGTGGGTGCACTGTAAACATCAATTGGAAAGTGTGATGGGACGTTTGTTGTGAATTCTGTAGGAGTGCTGTGCTTCTTGTCCAAAACATCGGGGGGCAGCATAAACTCAGCTGAGAGTCTCTCCTATTACTGTGCCTGTCACTCAGAAGAGCTACCAAACTAGAAATGCATCATTTGCTTTCTTTTGACTTCACTTGTCATAATAGCAGTGGCCTCAAGTGGTAGACGCTTTCCTACTATAAACATACAATGACTAGTAAGTGGGTTGATTGTGTCAGGTCATCTACTGATTGCCATGCTTTGTGTTTTGATTACTAATGGCTCCCTTCACACTGCTTTTCATTTCTCACATACAGTACCTCCACTTAACTTGAGTGTTCTTTGGCTTTGGTCAGCATTAATTGTAGGATGTCGTTAGAGCAGAATTTACCAAAATTTGTAGTCTGTAGTAGCAAAGGATTTGTTGTTTTTTATGTATAATAATAATAGTAATAATAATTAATAATAATAAATGTATCTTTAGACTGTTCCTTGTACAAAACGTTTCAATGTGTTACCTCACGATATTGGTAATTATAATAAGAATTTATTTTATTTCCTGTCATTTTATTATTAAAATATATTAATTATTATTAAAATATGTATTGATTATATAATAAAACATATGGCAAACAGGCCGGGGTGGTGTCCAGCCATATGTGAACCCATATTCACTCACATATCTTTATCTATTTGTACAGATGTATATTAATGGCTAAAAAGCTCATGTTCAGTATTATGAACACTGCACACATATGTGCATATACTGCATGTTAAGTCGACATGTGGAATATTGCTTGTGCAGTACTCTGCAGTACCCACATCTGGACAATTTTAATTCCATTCTCTTATCTCATCTTATCTTTTCTTTTGTACACAAAAGCCTGTGATAATACTGTTCTGGGCAAAGGAGAAGAATGCAACTGTGCTGTGCTCAAGGCTGACTGGATCTGGTGATATGCTACTAATGGGCAGGTGTTGGCTTGACTTACATCTGGAACTAAAGTGGTGGATGTCTGCAGGAAAGGCAGAGATAGAAACACAACATGCCAAGCTCTAGCCCCTATCTTTGCCCATGCAGAGACTTTTCTTCAGGGCAAATTACTGCTTGGTCTAGTCTGAATGGCTTTACTACAGTGATAGTGACTGAGTGAGGGCATAGCTGGTATCGGAGGTGGATGTGAACTGACATGTCCATACACTCAACCCACCAGCCTGTTGACTTCAGAATGTCTCATTTAGCACTAGACCAGAAATGCAGACAGAAATGCTCTGAAAGATTAATGTCAGCAGATCTGTCTAAGGTTAAGGCTTGGTAGTATTTCTGGGCAAATTTGAATATGAAATGTATGTATATGCAGCTGTGGACACATGTTGTGCATAACCATTTAGCAGTATGGTGTGTAATGGAGTGTGTTTCTACATATTTAGCTTTGTAATGTATAAGCTGACTGATAAATCACATTTCAGAGCTTGTGCAGAACACATAGTAGTAGTATAAAGTGTTTTAATGGATATTAGACTCGTGATCTACACTTTGCTATTTAAGAGTCACTGAGTTGTGTTTTTTACCTTCAGGTCACCCACTTAATTGCGGCAGAGGCTTTCATTTCTTCAGATTTCTTTCAAACTGAAAACATTGTACCCACCAATTAAATCTCTGGGGAATACAGTAGAAATAACCAAGGGTGAATAGTTTCATTTAATTATTGCACTTAAACTTGGTATTGGTTTTCTGTTATAGTACCTTTTACCTTATGTACATTTTCTTCATTCAAGTTTTAAAGAAAACATTTCTTCAGTGCAACTTACAAATTACATTGGTCAGTCTATGAATATACTGAGCTCTAAACACACTTTTGTGTTCCTTTGCCTTAACTGCAAGGTTAATACTGAAAGGGTAGGACAGTTCATTCCACAAAGCGTATATTGAAAGAGTGATAAAAAGTACTGTGTATATAGGCACACAAGCACCAGGAATCAGTTTAGAATGGTGCAACTAACAGAAGGTTGCTTAGTTCCTAAGACATTTTAAGGTCACCAGCTACTTAACAGCACTCACTTGCTTCACTTGCTATAAGCCACTGTAGGTAAAGCCAGGCACAGCCGTTTATTTAATCTAAAATGTAAGCCTTAAGGTCCTCTTATTTATACTGTATTTAAATAAAATATATTTTCTAGATTATTTCAGGTTCCTCGCTTTGCTTTCTTAACAAAATATTTTGAATTGTCACGTACTATTTGTGATGTTTTTATTATGTCTAGTTAAAATCCAGAGTGAAATGCCCACATACTCATATTTAAACATATTTGAAATTCAGTTCTTGCACAATAATTCTCTTATGTAAAACAGCTGTCCTGTAGAGATTATAGGGCAGCAGTGACTTCATGGTGGTGGGACATGATTTAAGCCAAGAGATGATTGGGGATGGCATTTTTGAAATGTCAAAAGGGGTGAGAAGTGCAGAGCTGCCAGCTGGCTTATCAGTAGTTCGTCCCTGTACTTTAGTATCACACTATCAGGGGTATAGATTTCATTTCATGGACGAATGGGGGAGGGGTACTTCCTGCTGCTGCTGTTGGGGGAACAATACTGTAGAAAATATTAGAAAGACAGAGCCTTTGTTGCACATTCAGATAAAAGTGGCAATATTTCATGTCCAGTGCATAGCAGAATTTCTGAAGAGGCTATTGTGTGAATCCAACTTCCTTCTGACATTTCTGTGATACTTGTCTACAGTACAGGTATATACCTACAGCTTATGTTATCTTCCATCAAAATATTATTGACAACCTGCCATAGTCGCCGTGTTAGTTTCAGGCTGTTATCTTCAGTTAAGTTCTCAAATCTTCACATCTTTGAAGTTGGGAACTGATACTGGATACTAAATTTATTTGATGTCCTGGTGATATTGCAATTCTAACGTATAACAATTGTTCAAAATGCTGGATTAAATAACTGTTTAAATGTTAATTCTTTCTATAGTTTCTACACAGCAACTGGGGAAGTTGTGTTAATCAGTATTTTTATATTATCGTTACATCAGTGGCTTCATTCTTCTTTTAGCAGATTGTTTTGGTTATACTAAAACTGCTGACTGCTGTTTTCCTGTTTATTGTTCGCTACACTGTCAGCATGCTCTATACAGCTGGAGGTTGGGGTTTAAGAACCATAAAAAGAAAGTGCATCTTAAATTTCAGTTTTGTGAATTACATTGTGTTAAATTGTGATGTTAATTTACCAGTTTAACACTTATTTTTTTCAGCCCTTGGTCACTTAAAACAAGCAAATTAATTATTACCTTTCACTGTGATGTGCAGTATTTGTTGTTACCTTCTGACATTTAGTCACAATTGAGTAGCAACAAAATAATAACTGATGACCTGATAATGGAATATATAATTAGTTACTGATCTAATGCTAATTTTACTCTATATAAATTGGACATGCAAATAGTCAACTTTTAGCTAACAAGTTTTCTGTAACAACTTCAATAGGAGGTAATATGTTGTTTTTATAGCTTGAGTTGCCCCCAAGTGATTTAAATTTTTTTTTCTTTTTTCTTTTAAAGCAGCCATTAATTATAGGTTTGTGATGGGATGTGCTCCTAGGGATAGCTAAAATATTGCCACATTTTTCTACATTGAGAAAATAAATTAGCTCTCCGAGTGTGATTCTGAGTCATAGCACTGTATACAAAGTGTCAACCAGCTCAACATAAAAAAGTGTAGTAGTAATTGTAAAAGTGCCCCTGGAGGAGGAACATTTACTCATAAAATGCTCTCCACAGGGAGAATCAAGCAATCTAGTAAGCTGCTCACATGAGACCTCTGGTTTGGGCCCATAGGGACAAAGGCTAGTGAAGGATTGGTGAACAGGGGGCAGTCATTACTGTCCAGCTGCTCCTTCCCAGATACTGTCATGACCAGCTGCTGGCAACTGTAACAAGACTTCATACAAGGGCTGCACGGTTCTGAAATATGAACTGTAGTTTTGTCACCCTGAACTGAGATCACAATTTTATCTCATGCAATATCTTTTCATATGATTGAGTTATAGCAGACAAAATGACCATTACTAAAATGGGAATTTCTGCTTCACATAAACATAAACCTCTAAGAGAGGTTTAGCCATAGGTTGTTTTCATATCTGAAGCCTATAATGTAATGCTGTTATTTAAGATAAAATAGCCGTTACTGTGATGTAGTAGATCTCCTCATTAGTAGAAGCACAACAGAATTGTTACCATGTGAGATTGCATAGGGGTTTGAATTGAGATTTTAATGTAAAACCTATTAATTGTGCAACCCCACTTCATACAGAGTAGGATATTAATCATCATGTAAGCTCAAAAACACATGTCTGCAGGTACATCGAGACAGAAAACAAGCAGTAGAGAAACAAAAAAAACAAAACAAACAAGCCTGTGCATTAATCCAAACACACACACTCAGACCAATGCTGTATATGCGTGGACACACAGAGATTATATGAAGAGAAACAAATTTCTGGAGACATACGCCTGCATTCATAGGAACACAGATTTGAACAGACAAATCTGAACATACTCGCACATCTGGAGGAGCAACAACAACAAAAAAAAAGAAAGATTGCTTTCAACTAGTGCAGTCTCTTCACTTTGTTCTGCATTTACTTGCTGATGCATGTGAACAAATACTTAAAATCCATTAATGGAGAAAAGAGATTTAAAAAGGATGCAAAGAGATCTTATGATCATATTAAACAAGCCAAAATCCCCTGACATAATTACAGATTACCTCAAGAGAAGCCTGCGTTACACAAAACAAACAAAGGACTTTTCCTCATTTCCAAACATAAATCCTATCCTTTTTATTTTTTATTTTTATTTTTCAGAAAAGATTACATACACACTACTGCGTAATAAAGACTTTGCAGTAGATTTGCCTCATTGTGAGGACTGGACAGAAACTTTTGCAGAGGAAACACAGTGTTGCCCTTCAGACAGATTATTATTACTGAGTTACACTGATTAAAACCCATACTGAGTAAACAAGCCCCTTTCTAGGGATTACAGAGACAAGACCGAGACACGCAGACCTGATGTTGCTTATTATAGCAAAGACTGTTATTCATATTAATTTCATCTTGTTTGGCATAAATGTCCTTAATAGGCAAAAGGCAATTTTAGCTGCCAGCGGTACCATTATTTATGCATATGTTGAAGCAGAAAGGTGTTTCAGAACATATGCCAGTCAGGCTGTATTAACATTTTTATGGAAAATATCTTGATCCTCTCCAGAAAAACTGGCTTTCTAGTACGAGATCTCCTTACAACATCAATTTGTTTTGCTTCAGCTGGAAATTTGGAGTGAACAGTTCAATCCCTCCTGTTGCCCTGCTAGTCAGCCATCATTATTACTCATTTCCCATGTAGATTTTTGATTTGCAGCTCTTACATTATTCTAAGAGCGAACATTGAATGTTTTGTTTGTGATTGCAGTGAGTTTTAATCATGCTTATCATTGGGAGTGAGATCATGTCGCTTCCCCTAACAAGCCATTATGGTGCGGAGGAAAGCAGTGGGAAAATTAAGCTGACATGTGTCACAATCCCTGCCTCTGTTTTGTTGCTGTGTTTACAGGAATTAGTGGGATGAATCAATTTCAATTTTTGCCTGCAGATGCAAGACATGGATAAAAGACAGGAATCATATGGAGCTTTAAAACAGGAGTAGAGGAAAAGTGTTAATATGTTACACATAAAACGATGCAGCAGTAAGATGGCAATAGGTTTCAACGCCCCAGAGCAACATTTGATTGTTGCTATTGATTGGTGTTGGATTCAGAGCCACCATTGGGTAGAAAATGCTGTGGATGGCAAGCCTAGGGGGACAGAGGAGAATAAATCCAAGTGTAGTCCCTAGTCTATGAAAGTTATTGAAAATTTCAAGGCATATTTGGAGACAATGGAGAAAAGAGAGTAGTAGTGGATAACATCATATTTTTTTTCCTCTGTTTCGTGTTTCATGATATCTTACCCCCAGTTCCTCCATCTAGTGCTGATAACCTAAATAACCAGTGAGCCATCTTTGCTCTGAAACTACATTACTTGTTTTACCTCAAAGGAGGTCATGGACAAATTTAAACACTAAATCATATTAAATCTGATACAAGAATTCAGAGAAGCCCATCAAAGGCAGCACAAGATGTTGTCATAAATATATTAAAATCCTAAACCTTGCAAGATAAGTTCATACTAGCATCATAACATGAAATAATCCAGTGAGTGTAGGGGTTTACTAATATATACCCAGTAGATTAACACTCACAAATGCTTTAATCATAGACAGTATGTTGGATATGTCGGCTGTAGCTATACTGTCTACTGTATAGCATTACTTTGTAAATGACAGGTTTCAGTTTTAATTTTTGTTAGATTTGCAAACATTTGTTCATAGAAATCTTCATTCTAGTGATCAGTACGTTTGTTTTTCCTACCTGTAAGCATTAATGCCTATATTTTGAAGCTGTCGGTTTATAAACATGACAATTTGCAAATAACTCACCATGATTTATATATAGTGACTTTCAGTCTTTCATTTGTGTTCATTTTTGCAAATTACTCTATCTAGAATGGGTGCTATTAAGTGTTCCTGACAATACAGGTGTGTTCAGCCCTCAAAATAAAGTCAGAGCAAGTAGTCAGTCATCCTTTTTTTCTTATATGTGAACAACATGCTCCATGTTCAGTTTGTCATTGCCATTGTATTTCATGTTTTAATTTGTTTTAAAGATGAGTAACTGTTGGGCAAATGTGGGACATCTTGTTTATCTTGTAAGTTACTTGAAGTTATTTTAAACTCAAGGAATAGTTGCAATTTGTGCAACAGGAGCATTTTCGAGAGATGTTAGTAGTGTTGAAAGTGTTTTTTTAGTGTTTGTAACGTTTAATGGAGCACAATTAAGTCCAAGTACCTTTTTGGGCTCCAGAGCTTTGCGTCTGTTATTTGGCAAATATCCGGAGCTTTGTTCTGGCGGAAGGGTCCTTTACTCCTCCTGTTGTCCGTGAGGAAGATTAGTTCCTTTCTCTGGAAAAGGATTAACTTTTCTTGTCTCGTTAACGATGAATCAGCCTTTGAAATAGGGTTTAAGTGGCCAGATAACACTGGTATGCAAAGACAGTGTTTAGGGGAGCTGTTGCTGTTTTGCCACCACTATGCATGCCAGAGTGGAGTTGTTGTGCCTCTCAGATAGGCTATTGTACCATTTCTATTCATGCTAGTTGTACCACCATGATAGGTCGGTTTGGCACTTGGCTTTGGCATAAATGTTTCCACCTTAACTACTTAATGTGAGAGGGATGTCAGACTCCTAAACTGAAACTGACATCAGCCTGTGTATGCTAGTATATGTATATTTTTTAGATGGCTAGGTAAGCACACAACATCCCCTCGTGTTTTTAACACATTAATTGTTTAAGAGGGTGAAAAAGATGGTATTGGATTGGTATCTAACATGCAGTAATACTTCTGACATGATCGATCGGCACATGCTGTATTTGTTAACATGACTAATGAACATGTTATTTTATGTAGTTGTTACATAATTGGGCAGCAGTTGTTTACGACAATAGCAGCGTACCTACATGGATTTAGTTATGCAGCCTTTAAGTCATCAGCAGGCCACAGATAGGGTTTACCAATGAGTTATAAAATGTGAATTGTCATATTAGAGGTAGAAATACTTTAGAAAGTCTCTCTGTTTATTTTGTGTTCTTGGGGGGAGGAAAAAAGTTCCTTTTAATAATCAGCTTGACATCAGAAAATAATAACGTATATCAATATTATTCTGAGAACAGAATGATTTACTGCAGATTTTCTCTGTGCTGTGCAACAAAACATTTAGGTTTATAAGATTTCAACTGCTGTGCCACATGCCTAAAATGAGTGATGACCACAATGATTTATTAGGTACATTTTACATTTCTTTGGTCAGCATCAGATGATGTGAAGGCTGCAGTTTCTTTTCCTACAAATGTGTGTCACAGTGCCATAACTGTCCTGCCTAAGGATATGGAGCTTAAAAAAAACATTCTTGTGCATCATCCCAGTGACATTTTGCACACTGTGGCAAAACTTATATTGCCTATGCTACAGACCTCCCCGGTCTACTCTGAAGCAGTAAGCAATCGAACAATCAATATACTGCGTCACAATACTGCAGAGACCTCCCTTTTTGTTCAGTAATTGCACATTTTTCAGATCTTCAACACAGCTAAAACAAACTACACAACCACTTTTCTCAGTGTAATGCTGCTATGGATCAAAAAAGTCAGTCACTAGGAAGACAACTCCTTTTAGGCTGATGTTTTGTCAAGAAATATAAAACACATTTGTGCTATTTCCACATCAATAGAATTTACAGAACAAGGTCAGTAATTATGAAAGCATGGTTGGTATGAATATACACGATTTTTAAAATCATTTTCAACATTCCAAGCGCATTTTGTATTCTTCTGTAATCTATCATGAAGAGTGAGGTAGAGGGGCTGGACATCCATGAACTGTGTGAACAGAAGGAGGGCTGAGAAATGATTTGAGCTGAAGGTGTCCAGAATGAGAATTGAGTTCTCTTAAATAACTTGCACAGTAAACTCACAAAGAACTGAGTCCCTTTTTTGTTAGTCAACTTTTATGTCCACCTTAAGGGTGTGTTCATGTCCAGCTTGTTTAGACTGGTTGAGTGAACTCTGGTTTGCTTGGTGTGATACATTTGGGAACGTTTGAACAAAGCCAAAAATACTGTACTGATACCCTTCACAGTGTAGTGTGTCAGCCTAGTCCCAAACAAACACTGGAGCTCTGCTGAGGTTTGTTTCTGGTGAGAACGTGATCCAACTTTGTTTGAGTCAAAACAGAAAATTTATGCCAAACATCTAGTTAACAGTACTGAAATGTGAAGTGGTCTTACATGTGCTTCAGCATTCTGCACAAATGCAGATTATACAGTTGTTCCATGTTGAATATAAACTTGTCTCTCCTAGGAGTATGTGCTGATACAAAAACTGATCTTCATCCTGTATTTACTTTCTTACTGCTCCTCAAGCCTGTGCAGACAGAACTATTTTTCAGACCAGAGCAAACAAACTAGAGGTCCCTTTTAAGAGGACTGAGTTTGGTTTGTTTAAAGTATATGAAAACACCCTATGACTGATCAAAAAGTGGTTTCTGATGTTGTTGATGTTGATGATGTTTAGTATGTGATTTCTCTCTCTCTCTCTCTCTCTCTCTCTCTCTCTCTCTCTCTCTCTCTCTCTCTCTCTCTCTCTCTCTCTCTCTCTCTCTATATATATATATACACATATATATACATATATATATATGTATATGTATATGTGTGTGTGTGTGTATACACAGTGAGGGGAAAAAATTATTTGAACCCCAGCTGATTTTGTAAGTTTGCCCACTAGCAAAGAAATGATCCGTCTATAATTTCAATGGTAGGTTTATTTGAACAGTGAGAGACAACAATGACCAAAAAAATCCAGAAAAATGCATTTCAAAAAGAGTTATAAATTAATTTGCATTTCCATGAAGGAAATAAGTATTTGATCCCCTATCCGTCAGCAAGATCTCTAGCTCCCAGGTGGATCTTATACAGGTAACGAGCTGACATTGGCAGCCCTCTCAGCTCGTTACCTGTATAAAAGAGACCTGTCCACAGAAGCAATCAATCAATCCAATCAAATGTGGGGTGAGAACCTCCTTCCCTCACTCAGGGCATTGAAAATGGGTCGTGGTTGGGTATTCCAGCATGACAATGATCCAAAACACACGGCCAAGGCAACAAATGACTGGCTCAAGAAGAAGCATATTAAGGTCATGGAGTGGCCTAGTCAGTCTCCAGACCTTAATCCCATAGAAAATCTGTATAGGGAGCTGAAGGTTCGAGTTGCCAAACATCAGCCACGAAACATTAATGACTTGGAGAGGATCTGCAAAGAGGAGTGGGCCAAAATCCCCCCTGAGATGTGTGCAAACCTTGTGGCCAACTACAAGAAACGGCTGACCTCTGTGATTGCCAACAAAGGTTTTGCCACCAAGTACTAAAGCACGTTTTTCAAAGGGATCAAATACTTATTTCCTTCATGAAAATGCAAATTAATTTATAACTCTTTTTGAAACGCATTTTTCTGGATTTTTTTTTGTCATTGTTGTGTATATATATATGTATATGTATATATATATATATATATATATATATATATATATATATATATATATATATATATATATATATATATATATATATATATATATATATAATGAGATATAAATCACAAGGGACTCAGTTCTTTGTGAGTTTTGAGATTCAGAATGTGATTGACAATAATCCCCACCAATGAGCTTCATGATATAAAAGGAAAGGTTGAGATGTGACAAAAAAGAAAACTGGAAATCATGTTGCTATGTACATGAATTTCCAAATTCTGACTTCATCACTCAAAGTCCTTCTTGTTTTTATATTTTATTAGCTCCATTAAGTTTTCTTTGTAGGAAATCTAATCATGCACACTGTGGTTGTAATTGTAGTGGCACAATTTTATGGGAGTGAACCTCCAGTTTGATAAATTGTCTCACGGGTCATCAACGATAAGAGATGATTCTAAACTCTGTTTTTTCCAGAACGCTGCACACTGAAAATGAAAATGCATCACTCATGGAGTGATGAGTCTTGTATAAATCAGCTGAGCAGATCATACACTGAGCTTTCAGATTCATCACAACAATCAGTTTCTCATCTACACTTGTAGTATAATGAGCACAGTTCCTCCCTGTTGTTCTGTATTTTGGAAGTCATTGCTCTGGCAAATTTTAAGTGTCACTGCCCACTGATTAATATCACTAAACAAAATGCTGCATTCTAGATTTACTTTTCCTTGAAAGCTTTGTAGGTTGAATCCATATCCTTTCTTTGTGCTGACTAAGGACTCTCTTCTTGAGTCATAACTCTGAGCCACAGACAACTCAAATCCACTTGGTTAATTTTTATCCCTGAGCAGAGCTCAATTAACATAGCCTCTGTATCGCAGACTTCTGTAGCAGTCCTTTCTGTGTTTTTCTTTGTGTTTTATGACCATAGCATGGAAGGAAATATTAACTATTAGTAGATTAGTAGCGGAATTACTAATTCATTTGCAAACACTCCTGCAGAGGTTTCTTGATAGCTGAAACAATGAGTTGATTATTCCACTGACAGAAAATAAATCTACAACAATGACAATGATTGACAGTTAATTAACAGTTTCAATTGTTTTACCAAACAAAAAAAATAAACATTTCCTTGTTCCAAATGAAATATTTTTGGGCTTAGTTTATTATTCTAACAAAACATTTGCAGAAGCCATTGTTAGTCTTTTTAGTATTTTGTTTTCTCAGAACTTAGCCATTGGGATTTAAAAATGATCAACACATTAAACAGTAATAAAGTGAATTACCCCTACTTGCAGCCATGTGCTGCTTCTATTAAATTTAAACAGATTGCAGGATGGAAAATGTGTGGCAGTCAGTGCATTTGTATACATTTACAAAACATGGGACAAAAAATATAACCGTGTGAGCCTGAACTGAAATTATCAGTGCAGTATCTGATTTAATAAATGAAAAATTATTGACTTAATCGAGGCGACAATGCAGTGTCCAACACAGACAACCTGTTGTACCTTACCCAAGAGCAGGTGAAGAGCAGGTTTCAGCAGTTTCCATACCTTTACTTCTGATAATGATTTGAGAGTATATAGGCTTACATTTTTTTATGCATCTGTCTCGGTGACAGCCAGGGGTGTAGGCATCCATCTCTATGGCTACACAAAAATAGTGAATGTGATATTTAAGGAATGCTTGGAGGGAATCCCTTCAAATTTGGAATAAGTGTCCACTTGGACTCATTAATGACCTGTCATTTGCCAAGGCCGCAGTCACCTCATGTTCATCCAATTATTGGAGAATGTGATGTCTGGGAAACGCCTTAAGAGAGTTTCTTTAAATTAGCACTTTATGAGCACCTAAAGAGCACTAGTGAGATTAGCAGAAAATACAGTTTGTTTACAGTGTTTCTGCTGCAGCCTCTCCTCTTTCTGTCTGTGTGCTGACATAACAGACGACAGGCAGCATTCAACACAGCAGCTGGCCTTTGTTAGTTATTCAGGGACGGTACAGAGTGTAGGGGTATAGGTCATCCTTGTTTCTGAAACTCTGTGAAATACTTCATGGAATTAAAATATTTTCAAACTGTATTACATGCTCGTTAAAGTTCAGCATATTTGTCTACACAACAACATCACATTGGTATTACATATCAGCCATCTACCTTGTTTCTCTCCAAAAATCATCATCAGCCATTGAAAACCCACATCAGTTGACCACTACTCACTATGCACAGCCTATAATTCATCATCAGATTGCAATAGGAATGCTCCAAAACATATTAATGAAGCAGAAATCCTTTCTTTTTTTTTTTTTAAAGCTTGTAATTAAGGTGCAGTTGTAGTATAATTTTATTGGTGTACTAGTATTAGTAGTACTAGTAGTATTTTTTTCCACTTCCTTTCTGCCTGAGATACCATGTTGATCCTTGACAACGCAGTATCTTTCAACCTCACACAACACTAACAAGAAGATAATTACATCATCCTGTGTCACAATCAGAGGTTAATTGTGCGAGCTGTTGTGACTTCAGCTGTTAATTGTCATTTCCCAACAAACTAAAGGCAAAATGTAAACAGTGGCCTTTGTCTATGAGCTGCTGAGTTGTCAAGTAATGAATAAATAAAAGGGTTTTTGTAAATGTTAAAGAACTTTATTTGGTCCAGGTAAAATATATAGTGTGTGTGCAGTGGCTCTGAAGTTAAGCAGCTGGTGAGATTCGTAAATCAAGTCGGTTTGAGGTAACAAATGGCTGGATCACTATTTAAATTTGGTTCCACTTTTTCTTCAAATAATCCAGTACAGAGTTGTATGAGAAGTGATTTGAGTGTAAATTTAGGTAAATAAGTATTCTGTTGTGTTTCTTCTGTCTCCTTAAAAGAATCTGTGTGTTCACTTCCACAGCACCAAACAAAAGGATTTTGTTTTTCTTCTAAAAAAAAAAAAATCCTGAATAACATAATGTGTAAACATAATGATCTGAGAACTTTTATTTGCAGCACCTCTGGTCTTGTGCAGAATTCACTTGCACAGAGCAAAAAATACTGAATCATTCATAACTGTCTAATCTCAAACAGGTTCTTCAATGCTGTTGGCGACGCTCAATACAGTTAGTCAAACTATTCACTTCCCTCTCTGGCACAATAACTCAGAGCCCCATACAGCAATGTTTACATACACAATGAGAAATGAAAGGATATTACGCTCACAGACACATAGTACAGCAGCTACAGGTAAAGCATTACTGCTTTTCTGATAGTTTCCCTTCAAGTTCAAGAACTTGTCTTTGCTGAAGACCAAGGACTTGGTATTTTTTATGATTAGTTGCTGTGGCTTTAGCAATGACAAATAGCCTAGTGATGTAATAGAGTTTACGAAAGAAGGACAGTTTTATGTCAAGTTTTATCTTATGTACTCTGGTTTGCACATCTCTACTAGTTAGTGCTGCTGGACATTTGAGAATTAGGGCTTTTGTCCAGGATATCTGAGCAAAATGTAGCTCTGTTTTCTGTCTACTATTCGCCCCACTATTCCAGTATTGATGATAATAATGGTACTCTTTTCACTTTTCCTGCACTTGAGTAAAATGGTATCAGTGTCATGTACTCCAGCAGCTCTCCAATTACTTTGTGTGCTATGTACAGAGCAGCCACAACGTTCACTGATTTACTCCGACCATTTTCCTTTTTTTTTTCCAGATACAAGCTTCTGTTGATAATACAAATCTTCACTGGTACATACTTCATGTCTTTGTATTATACATACATATTTTAATAATAACTCTTGAAAATGGATACAGTTATATCAGGATAGCTGAGAGCTTGGTTAGTCCACAAAAGCTTTACTCTGACTTAATTTTGGCTTGAGTTGATCGTAACAACAATGTACAAATTTACAGACTGGCTTCGATCTGCAGGACTCTCCCACACTCATAGTGAGAACACTGGCAGGAGCAACTGGACCACTTAGACACAAAAATAGAAAAACAGAATTACTGTACATATTTAAAGGGAGGAATAATGCCACATGGTCCATTTTCCTCTGAACTGCACTGTTCCTCCCATCTGCTTAGTACTAGGAGGGTCCCCAATACTCTCCCCCTACAGGCTTTAGTGTCCATTGTTGAGCAGATGAAGGAGCAGCGGCAGAAGGCTGAAGGCAGCTTGACGCATTAAGATGGGAGATGAAGCAGAGTTTGGGAGGCTGTTGGATGGCAGTGTAGGTTGGCCCACAAGCAGTTCATTTCCCAGTGCCTGGGAAAAGACAGAGAGATCAGATTATCGCAATATTTTATGGATAGTCCAGTGCTGTTAATATTATATTATGTTACAAACTGTCTTCCCAAAGATTAGGTTTAAAAATGACTGTAATTAAGCTAAGGTGGAGATCTCTGTCCATTGCAGTTCTTGGAATATAGTGGCAAGAAAAAGTATATTAAGGTTTTTTGAATTTTGTGTTTTTCTGTTTTAGTGTGTCATAAAACCTTATCTGGTCTGCATTTAATGTAAATCAAGCATATTAACAAATATAATGTGCCTAAAATAATAACATACAAAAAATTCTGATCTTTTATGTCTTTATTGAGAATAACCATAAAAACCTAGAAAAAAAAAACCTAGAAAAAGTGTGCGACCCCTTGGAATAATAACCTCAGAAAGGTTACTGGAGTCTAGACCTACTTTAACTGACAAAAAAAAACACTTTCTGAATTTGCTCCACACAGGAAGAATGTGCTTATGTGAGTTATGCCTGGCCAAAAGGAGCTTTCACAGTTTCTACGTTTTAAGAGTTGAAATTCACCAGTCTACAGTTAGGCAAGCAATCTACAAATGGAGACACTTTGGGACTGTGGCTACTCTACCAAGAAGTGAGCGGCCAGTCAAAATGACCCCAAGAGCACAACACTCATTAATGAGGTAAAGAAACAACCCAGATAGACAGCCAAAGACTTGAAGGCAGCATTGGAACTAGCTAACATCCGTGTTCATGACTCTACAGTACGTAAAACATTGAACAAGCAGGGCGTCTATGGCAGGACACCACAAAGAAAGCTGCTGCTTATTAGACAGAACATTGCTGCACACTGAAGTTTGCCAAAGAGCACACTGACACACTATTGGCGAAATGCTTTGTTGACTGATGAAAATATGATTGAACTATTTGGAAAGACGCCACAACACTGCATCTGGTGTAAAAAGGGCACAGAATATCATCATGAAAACACCATGCCAGTCTTAAAGTATCATGGAGGAAATAAGAATTTGGCCTGCTTTGATGAATCAGGGCCTGGCCACC
Source organism: Anabas testudineus (assembly GCF_900324465.2). Lineage (NCBI taxonomy): Eukaryota > Metazoa > Chordata > Actinopteri > Anabantiformes > Anabantidae > Anabas > Anabas testudineus. The sequence goes on from NC_046619.1 coordinate 16,957,771, forward strand.
TTGCAGTGATTGGGTTTAAAAAAGTATTCAGGATAATGTGAGAATGTCTTTCTTAGAAAGTCCACAAGAGAATGGCTACAGAAAAACAAAATCTGCTTTTTGGAGTGGCCAATAGTCAGAGCCCAGACCTCAACCCAATAGAGATGCTATGGCACGACTTGAAGAGTTCTGCAGGAAGAATGGGCTAAAGTTCCTCCTGAACGATGTGCAGCTCTGATCCACAGCTACAGGAAATGCCTAGTTTATTGCTATTCCAAGGGTTCACTTACTTTTTCCGCTATAACTATGAGGTTTTTGTGGTTGTTTTCTATAAAGACATAAACTATCTGATTTGTGTGTGTGTGTGTGTGTGTGTGTGTTTTATTGTTTTAGGCACGTTGTATTTATTAACACTCTTGACTTAAATGAAGATTAGATCAGATCAGATCATGTTTTATGACAAATGAATGCAGAACACCACAAAATTTTGACTAGGAGCCTCAAGCTCCTCAAAAAAGACCAATCCTGTGATTAGTGAATGACCCACTCTACCTCCTGAGCCGCAGCCATCCCTTTTGCATTATGAGATGCTGCCATTGGATTGGGGTGAATCATAAATTCAGAGTGTTCCCTTTTTCTGCAGCTTGCAACACACTTACAGTAAATAATGTTTAAATGGTCTTGGACCAACTTCACTGTTCCAGTGTGGTCAGATGAAAACATCACATGCCCTTGAGGGAGAGGATTCTTTTGTCAGGACATTGTGAGTCAGCCTAGTGATGTTGAATAATGTGATCTCAAATGCATTTAAGTGTACATACTGTAGTTTAAAACATCATAAAAAATGTCATAAGTTTGAAATGTTGCAGTGATGCAATAAAGAAAAAATAGTTAGAATAGAAAAGAAAATCCTACTGTTTGCAGACTTTGTAAGTTTCCCACATAAGACATTAATCCTGCTCTCATGGAATAATCCATAACAGAATGAATGGCTGAAAGCATAACACAGGCTGCACCAGCTCTCACTGCCTCATTCTCCCACAAACAAAGCTTATGATTTCAGAATCCTATAATCACAGAAAACTGCACATACTCTATAGTGGCACTAATATTTAAAAATGGCAATATAATTTGTTTCACTACTGAACAGTGTTTCTGACTGGTGTCAGAAATGGTACAGTGCTAGATATGACTGTGTGAAGCTGCTAAAGAAAACACCAGCCATAATTAGAAAGTGCACACCTCTGTTGGTATGATTGTATTCAGAGAGTTCCTCATAGTTTCTATGGTTCCTTGAGTAGAAGTACCGCTCCTGTTCTCTCTACCGCTGTGGCTGGAACTGGGTGTACTGGATTGACTCAGAGTCGGCTGCTGGCCTGTTTCTCTTCCAAACATCAAGAGGGCATTTCCTGAAACGTGAGACCCAGCAGTAAAAACGTTATTAGATTTCAGCAACATCGTCTTCATATGTATTCATCAAGTTTCATTCATGTCTTATTCAATCGTGGCAGATGCCTCTAATTTTGAATTGTAAATTCTGCTAGGCTGGAGCTAGTTTGGATTTGGTCAGCAGAGAAGAGAGAGAGATGAAGGAAAAAAAAAACAGAAAATAGAAAATGATCAGTATTCTCTTCAAGTATCCAAACTGCACCTGCCTCTCCACATCGACCTCATTAACTCATAGATCATTTGCACTGGCCAAACAACTCTGAGACCTCTCTCTGTATCTTTTCTAGGCAGGGGGCCGAGGGAAGACTGGCCAAAGATTCACCTCACCGCACACACCAGGCAAAGATTCTCATCATGCGTACAGGTTCAGTGATAGATATATGCTCACTGAGGTCAGTAATAAGGACCATTATTTATTCACAGTCCTGAGCAGAGGTTATAAGAAAGCATGTTAGCATCAGAATTAGCATAAGACAACATGTCAGAAGGTCAAAAGTGACAATTAATAGTACACTTACGGGACTTTGGGATGATCCTATGAGTTCATGTTATTGTTTCCATTAATAAAATGTATGAAATTACGTTATGTGCTACTGCTATTTGCGCTGGTCCTAAATCCCCAGCTTATCATGAAGTGTGTTCAACACCATTCGTACTGTAATCTCTATTAGCTGATATCACACGCAGTGTTTAAGAATGAAATGTACAATATGTTTAATGATATTTGATTAGTGTCTCATTTTTCTGCCAATTATAGTTTTGTTTCTTTCAGTAGCTAATTTTCTATTGTCTAAATAGCTGAATGTTTGGACTACTTTTGTGCCTAATTGATACAGCTGTACAGAAATACAGCTCTACCCTGTTTTTTTACTTACCAACTTACTTTTACTTTGAAACCATAATCATCAGCAGGCAGAGGTGACGAGCAAACAGTGGCTAACAACCATGTGTGCCCCCTCTACACAGCTTATTAGCACAAATTCACAGACAATGCTCACAACATCAACCAAACAACTTCAGTTTGGAGGCTTTCAAACCACTGTAGTAATATGTTCACAGTCATTAGTCCACATTGTAGCACATCCATTAACGCTGAAAAACCTCCTGAAAGATTAGACCTGTTACCTGGAGCCAAGCTCAAGGCAACTCATGCAGAAGTGGACCAGCTGTGAAAAACATATACACACAACGCTGAATAAATGATCAAAGTCAACACTGGGACATGCTAGTAGGCAAAGAAGATTTTGCTATCAACAGATGTACATGTTTCTGGCCTATTTTGAAATAACTTTTTTGTAACTTTGTTCAATACTACTTAAATCTACTATTCTTTGACTGAAATGTCTCAACCATGAAACAATTAAATTTGGCTCAGAGATTAATCTTTGTTTTTATGGTTTTTGGCAATGCCTTATCTAGTGTTATCATCAGGTCATATTTGTCCAGTAGTTTGGTGTATGACAAAATACTTAAAAGACTTACAGTACAGTACAGCTGTACTTGGGGCTTAGTGCAAATTGTCAACTGTTGTTTTGCTAACATGCCAAACAGGAAACCAAAGTTAGTTTCAGCAATTCGGGTACTTTCCGATTGAACAGTTCTGTTCCCTGTGCCCTGTACCTGTAACAGTGATGCTAAAGACTTGCCTGGAAGAACTGATGATGAAATTTATACTGTATGTTTGTTCCAAATGATCAACCAAAGGATTCAGTAGAAGTAATAGCTTAGATGACACAAGCTTGACTGCAGGACTGTGCACCGCTGTAAGTTTATTTCACACAGCCATTTTACAGTGACCAAAAGAAAACATTGTTTTAATGTCGTGCTCGTAGCTCCAATCTGTGTTACATAAATAACATGTCACTCAAAATCTGGGCTATAGAGAAAGAAACATCCCTATTGTTAGGGTTAGAATTATTAGTTACGAAAATAACCAACTGGAAGAAAGTTTCCATGACTGTCTAACTTTTTCTGTCATCAAGGGGGAAAAAAAAAAGAAAAGGAACATCAGGTGTTTGGTGGAGATTTAATAAATATACAATTACCTAACAATCACAGAGCCAGCTTACTTATAATTCACTAAGAAGTGACTGTCTGAACACCCAGGCAGAATTACCAAGGAAACAGCATGAAGGGGATGATTAATAACGAGAGATGGAGTGAGTAAATGGGAAAGAACTGAGAGCTTTAAAAGTGAGAGCATATTATTAATTCTACAAAAAGCACAGGATCTCTGATTTCAACCATCTCATTGAATCTCGACAGCTCAGTCACTTCTGATATACAACATATGTCCTTTGTGCAGTTAGTTTTTTTGGAAAGATTAAACTAATTCTGGTAGGTGTATATTGTTCCCTCTGGGCTTTAGCCTTACATTTATTAAACAGATGTGAGAGTGGTATTGATCTCCTGATTTAAGTCTAAGAGAACAAATCAAATAATCATATATTCCCAAAATGTTGAAGCGTTACTTTAACTGTGTATGACATGCAACTTAGATTGAGTGCTGAAATTGGAAAATATGAAAGTTATGTGCTGAACATTTACAGGTTATGAGAAAACTGTCAAACCATAAATAAGTACCATGTTCATCATTGCAGTCTGGTGCTGCTGTTTGTGTCTTTAGAGCTGAATACAAACTGTATTTTACAGTATTTTTCACCATTTGATCTCATCTCACTCTTGCTGAACTAGTTTTCCTGTAAAGACACTTAGTTGTTTTAAGCTGTCAGGGACTGAGTCATGATTGGAAATAATTCTAAATGCAGCCTAGAAGAAAAAAAGCTTTTTTCTACCAAGACACTAATATAAGTCAAATTCTATATCCCCCTGCCATGTGAAAACAAATACCTCTATATAAACACAACCCCTAGCTCCGAAACCTGAGTCAGTATGTTCCAGTACGTTGCAGATAAATTCATACTTACGGAGACAGATGTTGTCAGTGAAAGATCCCAGGAAATTATTACACTCTTCTCTCTGACTTCCACTGGCTGAGCAGGAACACCACGGAGCTACGCTGGACGTGGAGTTGTCAACATAGTTGGGAGTTATCGTACTTCCTGCAGAGAGACCGCACCATGCCTCAATCAGTATTAAATATTCATTCTCCTTTGAGTTGTTACACTGTGTTCATAGTGCTATATTTTCTGAAACATTAATGAACACAGCATTTCCTGTTTCCTGACCTGATGTATAGGGATGATTATATTCTAGTATTGCTGTTTAGACTGGCTGTGCACTCACTTGGCTGTAATAATAGATAGATACTGAGAAATACTCCAAAATTGTCTCCAATTTTTTTTAGGTCACTGGCATTGTGATTTCTTTTATTAATTTATTTTTCTGTAGCAGTTTTTTTTTTTTTTTTTTTTTTCATACATAGTGGAGGTGGGATTTCAGGCGCTTTAATAAATACACGACAGGAATGAAAATGCCAAGTGTGTGTTTGTGCTGAGGGGCACCATTTGAGGTTCTTAAAATGCATTAGGTTAGTGTCTCTGCAATGTGTGGAAAAGAAGATGCTGTTCTTTTTTTTTTTTTTTAACACTCTTTTATAAAGTCAAATTAAACACACCTCACACTGTATAAAGAGCTTTGTTTTGCTGTAATGAGAGATTTTTATACTTTTGTCTCTAAAACAATGTTTGGTTTAGAAAAACAGGTTTAATTTCACTCTCCCACTCACTTCTAACTTGTGTATTTATTAATTTTCCCTCTAGTTAGCCTTCACTCATTCCTACCTCTGTCGTCTTCTCACACAGCATATGGCACATCTGTACTTTCACATACTCTCTTTGCTTCGCCACCTGATCGTTTTACTTTACCTTGTCCTTTATATGTTTGTGCTCACTGTGGTGTGCACCTACCAATTAGCCCTGTGTAGGCGAGTAGGCAGGCTCCATAGTTCCCTTGCTTGCAGCCACTGGCAGAAGTTTCGGAGGCTTTGCAGTCAAATTGAAATTGTGCCAAACGAGACCTATAGAAGCAACAGGCACTGGTTAGCATGAACATAATAGATCTCTGTATTGTTTTATCCCAAAAGTTTGCCTGTTCTTTTTAATGGATTCTTTCTAACGCTTTAATTAAGAGTTTGCCTCTCTGACATAAAGAACTATTGTTGGCTTTGGTGAAGACTGAAAGCATTGGACTGTAATGTGAAAGTGATAGAAAGAGTAATATATTTCATCCCAAGACCTGGGATCATTAGTAAAGCCCTTTGAGTGTAATGGGGCTGTGAAAAATAATGGCCATGACCAGAGATAGCAATGAGCGATAACTCTGATCCATCTGGCTCTTTATCTGTGCTAAATATTTAATGTGTTATTCCAACAGGCTCTCTGGGGTGTTCTAACCAATGGTGGTAGAAAGCTTTAGGCTAAAACAGTGGGCCATTTTGTTGATTGAATGGCTGTTTATTTGGTTTTAAAGAACCATAATACTGCACAGCAATGACCCAAATATGTACAGTGAGTATATCTAAAATCTATATTCAAGGAATGCTTGAATAAAGGGGGATAATGAAGCATTGGCTTTTATAATTTGGGATATCATGAGCAAAAAGTTGGATCATTAAACACAACAAACTTGGGGATTATGACCATATTATAGCAGTGTGTTATTATATCCATATGAAACAGCTAAGTAAAAAAAAAACTTTAATATCTGTTATAGATGTGAGTTTAAGGCTCGTAATGAAATAAATGGAAGTCTATTAAAAGCTTCTATGTAGTTCTGTCCCACCTGCACACATAGTCAGCCTTGCAGATCCTCATCTGTGTGATGCAGTTGGGTTTTTCCAGACTTTCATAAGAGCAGCTGGGTACAATGGTCTGCCTTCGACGCTCGGCACATGCAGTGTCCGTACAGGGGCAAAAGAGCAGCTCGTGTGTGTAGTCGGCAGGAACGCGGTCAAAGAACCTGCGTAAAGCCTTATTACATTTAGGCCGGTTGCACAGGCCGGATTTGGCAGTGGGTTTGATACAAGCTGAGACGTATTCTGTGCGCAGCTTCTGGCACAAGTCATCAACATTGCAAGCCTTGGCTGCGTCCAGGCAACGATTCACAGTTATCATGCCAGCATCAGAGTCTGTGGATGAAAGTAAGGTCAAAGACAAGCGTAGATATTGGTAACAGCAATAGAGCAAAAAAGGGTTTGTTTATATCAATTTGAGCATATGTGACCTTAGGTATGTACTCGGTTTATTCTTTCAACATGCTGCGATGTAATCTTTTCTTGCTATCAAGATAGGCAGCTTGAAATTAAAGTTCAGCTTTAAGGTGGAAATGTGTGTAAATAAACAATAGAGGCTCAATTCTTCCATCTATCCATACATTATCTTAACTGCTTTTGCTGTAAAGGGTTGTAGGGGTTCTGTAGCTAATCCCAGCTGTAATTGGGGGAAAAAGACGGGGTTACAGCCTGGACAGGGCTGAGGCAGGTCTTCAGGACCAGAAGAACAGAGTAAACATGAAATGTTTTTTATGATTTTATTATTAGCACGAGGACCAGGTCTGTGCTCCACATTTCCATCCTGATGATTATTGAAGTATGATGATATACGACCAGGCATTTAGCTTGCAATGTCAACCTACAGTGTAACATTGCACAAACTATTTTGAGCTTTGGGATTCAGTACAGTGATGATCCATGTCTGTTTCACATCCCTCACTCTTGTCCTCTTATCTGTGAAATGTGCGTCACTACCGTGGTACTAGAGACATTTTTCCATTTGTTGTTTCAAGGTTACTGTAAACATCCAGGAACATATTTTATGTGTGTACTGTAGATAAACAAATCATCACTTTGCTTTCATCATTTAAGATTCTAATTTAAAGGGGGTTCAATGTGACTTTGTCTGAAAGCATTATTGGGCAATGACCACTGGGCTTAATGTGGCTTGTGTTACCAGTCATTGGTTACATTCACTATTTGTAAGTCACAGTTAAGTCTTTTGTACGTCCTAATAATAGAATTGTCCACGAACATCACTCACAACCCAGATTAATACACTAATGTAAATTAAATATATTAAATGCATATAATACTTACACCCAGTTATAGATATAAGTATTTGTATATAGTATTTATCTGACTTGTAAAAAACTCAGTGAATAGGAGTCCTCAATTTATAGATGGTAATGATTGGTGTGGTACTTTGTTTGAACCCCTGAATGAACCTGCTGTTTACATGTTGCCTGGGAAATGACGAACCAGTTGAACTCATTCTCTGAGCTGTTTACTTCAGGGAGGAATCATCACTTCTCTGTGTTTATGTTTTTGTGACACTGACAGGTATTCTGATTGGGGTGGTACTTTGTAGCCTAAACTTGGCTTTGACTGTAACAGCTTCAGATAACTCAGATGCAAAGACATTCTTTAAAACCAAGTGACAATTTATTGCTGCATGTCAGGATGGCTGGTTGGACAAAGCAAGAGATTGTATCGTCTTACAAATGACTTTGTGAAGATCTTTCACAACAACAATCACTAATCACTTGTAATTGCATCATTTTAACGGTTGCAAGTGTTTGACATGCTACTGAATATTTTGAATATTTGATATTTTAACACTTAAACCCTTTTAATACACTGTTTAGATTTATTGTATCCACATAATGTAATCTACTTTTACAAATGTAGGCCTCTTTTAATTTATTAAAAATGCATGGTTATAAAAACCTGAGGCTATGAGAGAACAGTAATATTTATGTTCTTTTTTTCTGGATATTGAAAAATGGCTGCAATAGTATTCATTGACACATTCATTATGTTATTTCAACTGAGTCTGATTTGAATGAGGTTGCCATCGAGTCATTTGAAGACGGGTACGATTTTGGATGCTGCAGTGCAGTGTGTTTAGATGAGTAGTATTACTTGTGTAACTTTGTTTCAGAAACATAAGACATGGAGTCATATATTCTAGCTAGAAAAAAGTAGGATAAATGAGTATAAAACAATGTGACAGTAAGTGAAGGTCAGTGAACTTGCCAGCTGTAATAGAGGCCAGGCGAACGTAGTCGTAATCCCTCTGCACTGTCTCATAGGGATAACTTTCCACCAGGTTGAGTCCTGAAAGAATGATAGACACAGATAAAAATGTTGTTGAAACTTCACAATTCATCTAATCTGTAAGAAATAATGCTCTTGTGATCATTTTTATTTAACCAGACCAATTTAGCTGCAGTTGACTAAATCATATATTTTACCTGCTTTATGTAAATAAAATTGACTTCTTGTTTGCAGAATTATAAAATAATGTTTTTGAGCAGTTAAGACAGCTGCTGTCAAGTAGCCACTGACCATGTATGATAGACTGATGGAGGCTCCAATAGATGCTCAGGCAGTTTTTCTCCTTCTTCATGCCTCGTTTACACTGGCAACCATGCAAGGGGCTGGACAGTAGGGCAGACACAGCGTTGGCACACTGGCTTCTGGCACCGGGGCCTAGCTTCATGCTGCCATTGCCCGCCACACACTGACGCAAAGTCCGCAGACGTGGACTGCAAGTCTCATCACTTGAGCATGAGTCTCCAGCCACCAAGCAGTCTCTGCCTGCCAGTATAACCTCTAACAGAGCTGTGGGAGAAATCACAGCAGAGAGCAGAGAGTTGAGATGGGGATATTTACAGTAAAGAAAGCTCAAGCAAAATATCAGACCCAAATGTCAGGAATATAGAAGGAGGGGAAAGTAAAGAACATTTTTCAGGGAAAGCGTGAATTATAAGGGATTTTATTGAGCATTAAGATAAATTTACTGGGAGAGCATTGTGTAATTCTGAAAACATTAGGATGCAGAGGTGAGATTCTCGTAGTATGTAATGATAACAGAGCTCTTCTTATACCATTCATTGACATGTTAATGGACATAGATGATTTACATGAAATGTAAAGTGTAAATGCAATAATGCTTCTCATTTATCTGTTTCTTCCAAAGTTGTGATGCATCATGCACCTTCATTTTGGTTAAACCGAACAGTAGGGGTGGGTAATCTGACCACCCTATATTGTGATGAAGCTTTAAGATGTCCACTGTCTCTCATTTCGGGTAAATCACTGAGATAGCCGGCTGCTGATTGAACAAATTACTTTGCTCTGCTGGCTAATTTTAGTCTGGCTGTGCTCTACATTTAAAAACTGTGAAGAAAGAAATTCAGATCATAGACTGTGATCAGAAAGGTTTATATGATCTTTTAGTCAGATTGTCCAACCCTGCTGAGCAAGATCAGTTACTTTTAGGACAAGCAAGTTTAATATTGTGAAGTGATAGACTCCCTATCCTTGTTTCTCTTTTTACCGTACACAACCAAAGTCCTATTCAAATCTCTACATTGTGAGCAAACCACACAACTCAATGAGCAGATAAAATAAAACAAACCACTGAAGGAGGCTTCCTTAACTGCAGCCTAGCACTGATTAAAAAGAGAAGAAGACACCAGTTTGGTTATGTCGGTGAGCTGCAGGTTGATGCAGTTAATGCAAACAGTGTATTATCAACTAAGTGTTAAGTTTTATTTTCTTTAGAACTCTGTGTTAGAATAGTTTGTTTGATCTGACACAAAAGATCTTTTGATCTTAAACTCAGATCTTCAGTGTGAAAACAGATGAATTAACCTTGTTGTTTCAATACTGTAAAAGTAAAAGTGCCAAAGTACAATGCAAAAATTCATACTGATCACCAGGTATGTTTCAGTTAATAGTTTAAAACATGGGAATTTTATGAATATCGTCAAGTCTTCCTATTGATTCTGGGACTACATTGCAGAAAGTAAATCTTTTACCTACAGCAAATCTTTGCTTTGCATACACCTGTTATTTGTACATTTATTTATTCTTTTCAGGATGAAAGACATACTCTAAACTCTATGGAAGCAATTTTTCTTAGAACTGTTGGATCTAAGCATCTTTTCTTTGCTTAAAATCAATTTGATATAGCATATTCTTCTGCTTTATTGTGAACAGAACAGCTTCAGGGCTGAATTATGAATCCTGTTATTCTTACCAGTGTCTCCTGCAGTCTAATTTATGAAATAGTACATACGTATTTATTGTCGAATGTATGTTTTATAGAGTTGCTGTGTGGGAAAGTCTTGAGTGGCCAGATACTAATCTGCGCTCCTATTCATTAACCATGAATGGCTCAAGTCTATTTAGTGTGTGTATCACTCAATAATAGGTGTGTGACATATATTGAATATACTAGAACATCAGTAAGTTAAAGTGAAACTGTGCATATTAATCTGTAGCAGTGGTGAAAACACATTCAGCACAATGTCCATTTATCTCAGTGTGCCAACACCACAGCTGGTGAGATGGTGAATGCTGGTTTTCTGTTGCATCTCTGTGCTCAGATGGCAGGATAGGAACTTTGTGTAAATGCGTGATGGGATGTTTTTTAAAATATACTTTAGTAGAAATATGTTCCAAAACATTTTAATGAGGAGAGGTGCTGTCAAAGGCTTCCAGACCCATATTAATTGAACAATCTGGCAGCAGTTCCCTTCCAAAAGTTCTGAACAAGTCTTACCCATCTAACCAATCAGAAAAAGCATAAATTAGGGATGGGAGCTCACAGCTGTCAGTCAATATGTGAACATGCTCCTGGTATTACTTTTTGGGATTTGGGTTCATGTTAGCTGCTGGCAGAGGTCGCATGTCTGACATGTTGGCAAGTTCTTGATTACTGCATTAACTGAGACGACGTAGACAAGAAAGATGTATGAGAGGGGCTAAGTGGAGCATAATGGAGCAGATAGAGTTGATAGTGCTGGCTTGATTTTCAGAACTTGCATGTACAGTAGCAGCTTTAAGTGGTGTGTGTGTGTGTGTGTGTGTGTGTGTGTGTGTGTGTGTGTGTGTGTGTGTGTGTACGTGTGTGTGTGTGTGTGTGTGTACTAGGAACATGGATAGTATTGTTTTTGATCAAATCACAAGGGAATATAAACTGAAATACATCTTCATTATGCCTTACTTGACGTTTTAGTTCTTTGTTCTTGCAAACTGTTGATACTTACAATCAATACACACAATAATGCATTAATGTAAAATTCAAATGTAATTAACTGCTGTGCCCTTTATATCCTGCTGTGCATCTTGAGTTGAAATAGAATATTATTTGACATCTTGTGCTGCTGGCCCAGCTCCTTGACCCATTTAAGGTAAATCAGTAGGTATCTCATCTATTGCAATTCTACACTATGGGTATTCATAATGATCAAATTCGGTAGTATTTGACATAATCAGAATTTTAACCTCAACCCCAAATTTAAATTAGGTAAATAAAGATAAAGCAACAAATACAGTAATATCCAGCAGTGGGAGTTCTTAGAAAAACATAATTTTACATGTCAAGATGTTGACCCCAGGTGCAAGATTATAAACAATTAGCAGTAAACATTTTAATTGGAGATGGTTTTGTCACAGAACATAACCCTGATGGAGTTAATTGGACGTGGAGGCGGTGAATTTCTAAAAGACGAAGCTTTTCTCTTTTTTTTTTTGTGTGTTGTACTAATCTTGTTTGTTTAGACTATTTAAAAAAATACAATGACTTGTAGAATAAAAAATGTTTGCAGCCCCACTCACCGTTAGTTGTTGTTGTACATAATATGTTGTGTGTCCAATTAGAAAACCATATGTTACTATTGTTGATCAAGAGTAAACTTTGGAGTATTTTTTATTTTTTTTGTTATTCTTAAAACATATTCGTCAGTATAACCTGTAATATGCCAAGTGGATCCTATTATTTGAACACTGTAAATCCATGCCATCTCTGTTGTTTCTCGTAATGTCCCTTACCTCTGCTAAAATCAAACATTTTCAATTTCACGCTGCTTTTATCTGCCTACACTGTAGGTAATTCTGGGGCAGCATTGTCTCAGACATTGTTTTGATCTTCAAAACAGTCACGGAGAAACACAAAGCCAAACAAGTAATAAAACAACATATTCACGATTCTGTCAAGACTGTTCAATCAATTACATTTTCTTTCAAAGCAGGATCCTTCCTCAAACTGTACAGGCGTATTGAGTCTCTCTCACATCAGGAGTTATCCAAGCTCTCATCCTCCATTCAGCACATATCACCTTAGCACTTCCAACACAGACATGTGGAGGCTGAGAGGCGAAAAAAATTCCAACCAACGCCAACGTCCTGGAAGGCCAGATGGCCAGTTGCAAATTCAAGGCCGAGATCCCAGGGCCTTCCTCTATAGCTATGTGTGTCAGTTTGTGCTGTCTGCGCAGAAGCTGGAATAGACGCCATACATCATGAATGCAAATGAGCTGCTTGATTTGACATTTCCAATAAGCCCGTCTCAATGTACCAGTGGGTTTAGCCAATTAACCATGTCAGTAATCAATGCATTCTGAGGCTCAGTTAAGTCCTCAGTTTCCCTGCCACATAAATCACAGGCAGATTAGCTGATCAGTTACCCCTGCGCACGGACTTAATGGTCCACTTCAGGAGAGATAAAATGGAAAATGAAACTTAATGAAGTCAGCTGGAACATAACCCTCATTGCTTTGTAGGTATAGAGCAGTGAGGGTTAGGTTCCAGCTGACTTCTGTGGAGGGAAGTGTGTATTAGTGTACTTAATGTGCATCACCTTTGTTTCAGTGCTCTTAAGATTTGTAAATTATCTTGCATAGTTGAATTAAATCTAGGAGCCTTGCTTGAAGTGGAGCTGCCTCAAATGGTAGTGTCTAACAGCACTAATAGCTGACTAACAAAGGGTATACAGCAACATGATACAAGCCATTTCAGCATGGTCAGCACAATTAGTCTTCATTTAAGAGTTATTTCTGTGGTGTAGTTTTGTTTGTTTTTAAGGCTGATGCCAAATACCTTTAACTAGAAACTTAATTCAAACTTTCAAATGATCACATTTTCTATAAATGATATTAAGTCATTTGATTTAATCTTCAATAAATGATACATTTCTTATTTGTTGAAACACACAACATAAAATGTGTGTTCAACCTGCTGTTGCTGAAGTAATTTTATTTATAATTTGTTCAAGTGGTTTCAGTGTTCCTGTTCTGACAAATTAACTTGATTAGCAGAATATCAGGGTCTAGTTTCACAGCATCTTTCAAACCTTGCTTTAACAGAACAACACCTTGAGATGTCGTTAAGGTGCAAATGAAAGCTGCCACGTTGACTGTGTTGTCCAAAAACTGCTGATTGGCTGCTAAGGTTTCTTTTCAACACTGTCAGGGCATGTACAAACACACATAACAAATGACCCTTCTTTTTCAATTACATCCGACACATCCTGTCATGCCTCTTTTCTTTTCCCCACTCCAACTCATAATATTCCCCATTCTTTAAACAGTTATATTCATTCAGCAGCTCGTTCGTTAAAAGCATAACCAGCTGTGTTTCGTTCAACAAAGCAATATGAGTAACATTTGGCTGATGTTTTTAGTTGCAGGTCTTAGAAAGTTCAACAAGTAAAATCTACTTTCACACATGTTGAACATATGTATTTGTTCATGAATCTTTCTATCTAACTAATCCTAGTGGTCTTCATATAGTTCATTTGCCTTTTGGCACTTTTACTCTTTATGCTTATTTTCGAGCTTATGTGTATTTAAAGCATTCCCTTGAGCCTAAGAGGAGGAGTAAATGTTCTTGAGCACTTTAATTAATTGATCAAAAGTCATTAAACATAAATAGTTAGAAGTGGCACACTTTAATAAAATTCAGGTGAATATTAAATTTAGTCTTTTACTTTATTGATCTCCTGCTGGCTACATTAAGCTCCTTAAGTTTAGCACTTTGCCTTTGAGAGAAACTTATGTGTCCTATATACAGCACACTGTTTGCTTTATCAGTTATAACTTTTAGAAGATGAAAATGTTAGTTATTGAGTGAATATAAATTGTACCAGTGTGAATCATATTTGCACAGGTGTAGCTGCATTTTTCTGTTATAAATTGTTGCTGTCTGATACATTATTTGCTTTTATAGCACAAAATTAGCCATTTCAGACATCAAAGCGGAGTAGATTGAATTTTGCAAAATGAGACAGCAAAATATCCATCTACATTCAAAATGGAGCAATGTCAGCCTCACTCATATTTCATTTTAGACATCAAACAAATAGTGCATGAAGAGAAAAAGCACAGCAATTTAGCCTCAAATTTTCGAGAGAAACACTCATACTGTCAGCAGAATACACTAGGCAGCTTATATGTACTGTAGGACAAGATTTTTAGCTTCCCAAAAAAGAAATCTATTCAGTTTATCCTTTTCCAGCAGCAGCTATTTTAAACTATTTTCTGAGAGAAACGATGCCTGTTAAAATGCCATTTAAATGATTTATCCAGAATTTCATACAGCAGTGCTACATTAGCAGACAGTCTCAGAAACAACCATGCAGTCAGAGATTCTTACTGATTTATTAAAGGATTTTTGGGCAATGAATCAATAGGCAGTTGTCTTTTGTCAGCAATTGCTTCGATCTTGTGCTGTAATAATAAAGATTTGCCCTAAGACCAACTACACAGTGTGCTGGCTGCTCAGAGAAGCACGTTTATCCAGATGGATCAATGCCAAGTGCTTCATAGAGCGTCACAGGAGATCCTTTTTCCCAGTAGCCATTAAACTGTACAACTGTTCCCCCCCCGTGACTGAGAACGATCAGAATCATTAATTAACATCATTATTCTTGGTATCACTGTTCATTGCACTGCATTCCACCCATGACTATTATTGAACTATTTAGTTGCTCTTCGGATTTTCTTTCTTCTTATTGAGTTTTTTTGTATTTGTATTAAGTAGTTGTGCTGTTGTTGTGGTTCGTTTTATGGTTGTGGTTGTGTTCTATCGAACCGAGAGCAGCTCTAATGGCGCAAAACAATTTTTTCCTGGTTTTAATACTTTCTGTTGTTGTTGTTGTTTTTGACTTTGTCTTGAATTCTGAACACAGATTCGTTAGTAAAACACTACACAAAGGTTAGGGAAAGCATGTTGCAAGTAATACAGCAGTTAACGATTAACACATACATTTCATACATTAAAATACTATGTGATCTACCAGGAATTCATGTTTGCATTTGTGTAATCGGCCATTTCAGTACCAGTTGACACTTTGTGGCATCTGAGCAGGTTAAACTTTTACCCAGGACAACTTTACAACTTCAGTGCCAACATGGTGGACTCTCATTGTGCTCTTGTCTGTGTTCAGATAGCTTTAGACAGTAACGGATGTTTCTTAAGTCAAATTCTTGCCTTAATAAATCAGCTACTAAATATATAATCAATATACCTTCAAGTTACATTCATAGGTTTTATAATACAGTGATAACAATCACATATGTCTAAATCACAACACTTTGCTACAGGATAAATTGAGTTATGTGAAACATTTGTGTGAAATTACAGTCTGAAAAAACATCAATCTATCGGCAGCAAGATTTACATCCATGCACATGCGTTACACATCTTATATAATGGGGGGTGACACAAGCACTGAAAACCTTTAAAATGGCATCAGGTTTCTTATTAGAAACCATTTAGATGCCTAATAACCATGACTATGAAGCAAAGCCTAAAGTAGCAGGCACACATACTGCATAATAACATCTACGTGAACAACAAATATACAGCACATAATCCCAGCTGTCTGCTTCTCTAAATCCAGTGTAATTAATCGGTAATAAACCCAATGTCATAGCCTTCACTCTTCAGCCTCCCTGTCTTAATTATGCTGTGTGTGTTTATATATCCCTTAAGATTCTTACATTGATGTGTGTATTGTTAATCAAAGAAGGTATGATGTTGCCTTGTATTCACAGAATAGTAACGCAGGCACATTTTCTTGTAGGACATGAGCATTTTTCTTGTTCCTGTGTTTTTTCTTTTTTTTTTTTTTTTTTTTGTTTCCCTCAGATTATTTTCCACCTTTAGTTTTGAATTTCACACTCCCACTGTGCAGCTTGGAAAACATGAGCAAACACACAAATTGATCCCATAATGCAAGGGCTGCTGTGTGATGGGAGTGAATTGTAAACAAAAGATTATATCTGAATGCGCTGAAGATGGTGGTTGTTATTCGTGACTCGAATCACTGCTTCGAGTGAGCACCCATGTCAGTTTGATCCAAGGGTTCGATGCTGCAAGGCTGACTGAAACAGTTGCAAAAGTTTAGCATTAAAGTTTGTCTAGCTCTTTGGAGCTCACTAGTAACAGCCTGTTCAGACTGTGTAAGTTTTATTCCTTGAATGCAAACACATTTGTACAGTAAGGAGGGCAGTTTAGGAGTTTGGGAGCATTGAGTAGTTTATGACATTAATCAGCCCTGATCAGCAGCAGGACACTTGCAGTGGACTTTGCTCAAAGTTACATTAGATCATAGGATCAAGTGTTCTCATTGCCACAGAATAAGAATTAAAGCAACAAAAATGTAATGAAAGGACATGATTTCGATATAAACACTGGTGTTTAAAGAACAGGACCAGAGCCTTAAATACGTCAACCAATTAGGCAAATAATTCTGGCTAGGGGTACAACAGAAAGCATACTCATGTTTAGCAGCTATTATTATGAATGTGTCCACCTAATGAATGTGTTGAAATATTTTACTCTTGGTGGGCCCAGACGAAAAGTCAGTCGGACACATCATGTGGAAACTATAAATACTAAAGTGAGAAACCAAATCTATGCTAATGTGCAACATAATTTGATAGTTTCTCCTGCAATTTGAAATTACCAAAGGCATATTTATAAACTTTAAATTGCTTCCTGTGCTCAACTTTATTGCTTTCGCTTAGATATTAACAGCATTTTGTAAACTTTGTTTTGACACAAGTGCTGTAAACTCATCAAATTATCATCATTACCTTTCTGGTGTTTGATGATGATGATCACTGATGGTTTACAGGTGCACGTGATAAATGAACAGCGCTATCTGTGCTGTAAGTAGCTGCAGTCATGTGTAATCATTAAATATAAAGATGACTTAACAAAGGTGCTGTCTGAGGCTCTTAGTGAAATTAATCTGTGGTTCATCTGTGTAATTCTTTTCGCTGAAGGATTGCTGGAGATGACATATGTTTGCATGTATATGGTCCCCATGTGGCTAAAACACTACTCAAACTTTTGCCAAACCAACAGCCACACAGAAATATCAGCATATGGCTTAGTGTTTCATATTTGTTATGAGTCTAGTAATTTTTAACTTTAATACCTAAGCTTTTAATATATCTCCACTTCTTGCCCTGCTTATGAGAACCTTTTCTTTTCATTGACAGAAACATGAAAAGAAATGTTGCTCTGAACTTTAACTTTACCTGAAAAGTTTCCCTGAGCATCACTCCATTGTTTGTCTCTGTCGTTGTTAGTGAAGTGAAACAGAAGCGACTTACTCCACTGACATGTGTTCTGCAAAAGCCTTAACCGTTCCTCCTCGTGTGGTTTCTAAAGGCTTTCTGAACCACCTGAGGCTTATATCACTGGCAGGCTGAAAAAATCTTAAATCCCTGGGCCAAGTGCCAGAATTCAGACCAGGCCAACACCACCCACCTGCTGACACAACTACAAATCCACAGCCTGTTTTGCTCCTATTGAACCGTAAGAAAGACTAGAAAACAAGGACTCTGGAATAGGCTCACTCCACTGATGATTCGTAATTAGTGGCAGACAATTTGCTACCTCAAACAGCGACCAGATAGTAATTTTGTTGAGACTAAGAAGTAGCAGATCTCAACAATGATGGCAAACAAAACTGAGGGTGTGTAGACACAGTTGTAGAAAGCATAAACAGGGGCATCAGGGTTTCAACATAGCCAATGCTATGTTTGTTTTTCATTTATATAATGATATATACTGCTTTGCTAAGAGAGAATAATAATACAATAATAATATTTTTGTTTTATTATTATTTTGTTGTATTTTAATCTTTTCCAAAAGGCAACTAAGAAATTCTGCATGGTTGCAAACCCAGTAAAAATACAGATTGATAGCATTTTTATTGAGTCATTCCACAGAATATTGCAGGTGACAGGGCTACCACCTACCTTCTTACACCTCATTTCAACAGGCTTATGTAATTTCCAAAAGCTCTATTTTCTTTGTCAACAGTGAAATGTGTGGCAGTTTCTATTTTTCAGATTTGTCCACTTTTTGAAAAAGAGTAAAAAATGGTTGTGTGGTCTGAATGGAAGGTCAGAATAGACAGGGAAGATTAATATTTAGATGGCTCAATGGTCACAGGGTTTGAGTGGGCAGGCAGTAGCTGTAGGAGAAACTAAAAAAGCTTCAGTCACGTATCAGCTAGAAATAAAGATGAATTAGGTTTTATGGAAGGTGTTGTGATGGACATCCACAAGACAACTTCTTGTTGCCGTTTAGGAGAAAGGAATTTATCAAAGATTTTCCTTTGATATGCAGAGGAAGCTTTTACCAGGCTGACAAGCAAACATTATATTTAATTAATTTTCCCAAATGTGACTTTTAAATTAAAGTGATAATTTATGGACAAAGGATAAAGGAGTAAAGTTCTGTGTGTGAGCCAATTTGTATGTTGGTGTAAAAGCTCTTCAAGATCATTCTCAATGTCACACAACAAAGACTGCTTTATCTTCACTTGGAACTTGTGACATTATGAGTATTGATATGTAATGGTTGCAATTAACTTATCAGCTTATCGTCCTTTGCATGCAGAGGGTGAGAACGTGACACATCATGTTTTCTCTCAATTGAAAGTGCTGGCTGTCTGCAGCACTAAACAGGACTCGTGCCAGTCAGCCAGGGCATACAAATGATGAATGCTCTCAGAGTGCAGAACAGTTCAAATACTGGTTCATTAAATATTCTGTCAGTTATAGGTGCTATACAATAAGATCAAAGTGCGTTATAAACAGACATCATCGTTGTTAACATTGCTGACTATCATCTTATTCTCACAGTGACCAAATTCTTACTGCATCGTCTTCCAGACTCTAAAACCCCTTCACTCTTACGCGTGGGATCATTGTCTTACTGTGTAACCCAACAGAGCCAGAGCTTTAACTCACAGACTCATGACCTGATGTTTTCCGTCAGGATTCTTTGGAAAAGAGCACAATTCATGTTTTTCTCAGTTGTGACACATCACCCTGACCCTGAAGCAGCAAAATATCCTCACAACACATCAGTACCTCCTCCTTGCTAGACCATATGTAGGATGATCTTTTTGTGGAATCTGTGTTTTGTAGCAGAACCACTTTCTTCTAAGCAGTTCAACTTCTGAACTTAGAAATAGCTTTGCTGATCAGTGCAGGGTTTTTTTTTTAGGCAAATTAGGTCTGGGTGATATAAATATTTGTATTTATTTAAGCTGAATCCGACTTCTCAGATTGTTCTGTTCTATTCTGTAAAATGTAGATTTATCACTCTGCTTGATTTTCTGAAGCTGTATTAAATCTCAGTCCTGTTGCATTTGTACAGTGGCATCTTGGCTGTTTACAAAGGATACACAGACCATTTAACTTAACCAGCAGGTTACCCACATAATGTTTACGAGGGAGAGCTGAAACAACCTGCCACTTATCATTTTAACCAGTAAATATAGCAACACTTGCCACATATGGAAAGGTGCTGCATTGGTGTTTGAACCCACATTGTTGGCCAGATTATTTTTCACATTTACATGTGGCAGAATGCTGCACCATACATCCCGGCTTTGAAGGATGGCAGCACTGCAACACCATCAGGTTTCTGACCTGACTTCTCTTTGCCACAATTTGCTCATCTTGCAAGAAAACCTCATTAGCACATTAGCTTGTTATTCTAACCCTTTCTAACAGCGTGTGTGTGTTTTTCTCGTTGTGGCTTGGCATTTGTCAGCTTTGCAACCCAGTTACTGAGGTGTAATTGATTGTGCAGCAGAGTTGTGTCATAAGGAACATTTTGCAATCAATAATTACATCACCTCTTTACAGCTACAACAATATAATTATCATTTAAACCTTCTATTGTGTGGTTGTTCAGGTTGTCTTTTTTTGTATTATGTTAGATTTTGATCTAACTGTTTAGTATGAGATACACACAAAAAGAGGAGAAACAGGAGCAGGGTGAACATTTTTTTACATCATTGTATTTGTCAGTTAATATTCTCTTTTGACTGACTCTGTAGTGATGGAGGAAGGGGGGCAGAAGCAGCAGCATGTCCAGTTGACCAAACATTCCTTATAGAGAGACAAAAAAAACTATTCTCACCACTCACTTGCTGTGTTTAGATAGTGCTTTTTGGAAAATGAAATCTGAAATAGCTGTTTATTTGTTATTTTTGTTTTTACTTTCCTTTAAAAATAAAAGGAAAAATCTGTGAAAAAGGAAATGTTAGTGTAGTTAGATAATGAACATCTCTTTAGTGCTGCAGGTATCTCTTGGTTACTACTGTATGTAGTAACAAAGCTCATCACTGGTGGGATGAATCACTTGGGTAAAACATGTTTTGGACAGAATCTCATTTCACCATGTTTCAAAAACTGAATTAAAAGCGAGTCACGATAAGAACAACTTTTTTTTTTCCCTCCCCTTACGTTGTAGGCGTCAGTGCTGCCTTAACAGATTGAGTGTTAACCCTGATGTCGAGTCTAATGTTGTGGCATGGCCATAATACCTGCCAGCTGTGGCTGTCACTCAAGAGTCATTGCGGGATGGGGGAGGGCTCACACATACCAGTACAATGATTGATGGGCACTTCTACTGATGAGACTCTTTAACAGCAGTCTTCTGTGTTGCTCAGACTCCCAGCATGCCTCCAGTTCTTGAGACCCGTCTGTTGTGTTGTAATGCAGCAGAAAGAGATGCAGTGAGCTCACACGTGAATTTTGAGATGGGGCTTTTCAGCTGATTGCTTTGATTTGTCTCCAGTGCAATAGAGTAACACCTTAAAACACACATCCTGTTGTGTTTTAAGGTAATAAATCTGTTTGTTTTGTTGTTGTTGTTGTTGTTGTTGTTGTTGTTGTTTTTCAATTTAAGGAGTCCAGAGGCTCACTACATCAGTCATGTGAAACACCCTAGTCTGTGTTAGCTGTGCATTATAAATGTGCTGCATGACCTTTATTAAGGACCACTGCTTTAGATCTAGAGGAAGTCTGATTTTGTTTCCCCATCATCTGTAAGTTTTGTCTTTACATGTACACACTAAGCACACACAAAACTCTTTGTACAATCATCTCAGTGCAGGGAAATTATCATTCACCTCGACCCAACAGTAGATGACAACAAGCGAAATGTGGGTCAGCATGACCAGATGTTAACCTATTAGGATGACTCTGTCAGTCATGCAGAACCTGTGGAACTACAACAGTGATCTGCATCAGCTCAATTACACGATTTCTCTGGGCTCATTTGTGATTCACTGTTTTTAAAGCCTCAAATAAAAGGTCACAAAGGGATCAGACAAGGCTAAAGACATGGCCTGGAGATCAAAAGGAACATCAACGAAGGCTTAAGAATGAAGTCACAGCGCATCCAACATGAGTTACTTCTAAACAAGCAATTACTTAAAAAGATCTTCTTTAACTATTTGGTTACTGTAGCTGAAACAGGGTTGTTTTTCACAGTGGACTCACTGACTTAATCAGCATAGGATTGCAAAGGATATGTGAAAGTCATTTCCCAAGATCTAAAACCTGGCAACCTATTTGTCATCTTCAGAGCTGTCAGTCATGTTTACACTCTTAGTGATAAATGAAATTTACAGTCAGATGCTGAAGTGTTGTGCAGAGTCCAGGAATATACATAAGATAGGATGACGGGAGCCTCAACGTTTTCCTCTCATTAGCATATCGCATAACAAGTGATTCATAACATAACATGAGACTTCTCGTGGTTGTAAAGAAGCTTTGAGTCATTGCTAATCAATCTAGTAGTTTAAAAAAAAACGTACACACTATGTGTTTTGACATACTGATCTCTTAAATGAGCATTAAATGACATTTTAAATTCCTCCTCAGATCCTTTGGTGAACATTGCTTTTCTGACTCCAGCTTCTACAGCTTTATCCTCAGTTTACTATTTCTTGTAAATATAAAGTCTCTCTGCAACAGTTATCTATTATTCAGACATAAAACCCATTAGGCATTTCTGTCACAGTTTGTAGAACAAAAGCAATACCGTGCATGAAATGATTACAGTTTTCTTTTTCAGTCACTTCAATTTAACTTCCACCGGCAATAAACCATAACAATGTCCTAATTAATTTCAGCTCTGAAATTCATAGTTACTTAGTCGAACAGACCTGCCTGGATTATAGCTTGCAGGGCCAAACGTGACAAAATTGAATAACTGGCTTCATTAACCGTAGTTGCTGTGTTTCTGTAAAGGTAACGATAAGGAATCTAGGAATGTTCAGAGATGGACTGACATGCAAAATGAATATGACAGCAAGCTCCACACCAACACAAAATACGACATGTGCACGACTGGTGCTATAATTCCAACTTCCTTCCAGTTGCTTTCATCTGAGCCCTTTTTTGTCAAAATAAAAAACTAACCCAACATTTCAACCAGATTTTACTATAGAGTTTAATTTAGAACTGCATTAAATAAAAAATCAACGTAACACATAATTATGCTCTTATACAGTGTGTACAGACGGTGACTTGTCACCTGTGACAGATATATTTTGCATCTGCGTCTTTTTGCTGTACTTTCTCCTGCTTTCTTACACCCTTTTCAGGCTGCTTCAGATGTCCGTGGTCTATCTTAATAGAGTTGCGGCACAGGAGGAGCTATTTCAAGTTGCCTTTGCTCCAGAAGTAGAAGTCACATCCACTTTCTTCATAGACAGTGTCAGCTGACTCAAAATTGCAGCACTTTAAAGCTTCGGTGGACATTGTGTAGAAAAGATTGGCCACTGTGTTAGAAAATAGCTGTTTCTTTCAAAAGCACAAGCAGCTTAGAAGCATTTAGAATTCACTGTCTGATTTTCGCGTCCAACTGGCTTCTTCTTCATACCAACAGCAGCTGAGGCTCATGGGAAGTGATTTGTTTAAAGCCACGTTCCATTTTGGTAGCCATAATGCAAGCTCTTTGAAAGATTACATTATTCAGGTGACTTCTGTGCTTCTAAGTTGAGTAGCATTAGATACGACATAAGTCTCTGCTAATAGTGACGACCAGAGATTAACTTGTGACAGCTGTCGTATATGAATCAGTCCAAGACATACTGAGAAGATGGGGCTGTTGGTGGCACTGTGGAACAGTAATGGGAAAAGGAACAAGCAGCCAGTGAGTACATTTCAGTTACTAAAGCATGTGGCATTACAGCAGGTTACATGGTTACACGTTTATTGTGTGAACTACATTACCATTTGTATGATAATCGCATAGATTGCTTTCCTTAGTTTTCCTTTGTCCCTGAATACCAAGATTGTCAAGGCTAGCTCATTGTGAATTCAATGTGTGTAATTTCCTAACAGCCTGTTCAAGGATTCCTGGTGTGTTAATCTGTTTAAAAATGAATGTATTGTGATAAACAACAAGGAAGGCTAGACTATATCTAAATGTAAAAATGGAAATCTAAACAGTAAGACCAGAAAAACATTCACGGGATGAATAAAGCACATAAAATCTGACCTGAGAATGGTAATTAGGAGTTTTTTTTTTCCTCCTAAATTCACACTTTAAAATGTCAAGCTGACTTCAGCGGTATCATTTCCTGAAAGGTTACTCTGTTATAATTTCATTACAGCAAATACCATAAAATAATATATCCAAATTACTTTACCAAAAAACATGCATATGTGCTGTGGCAATGCTTCTGATTGCAATTAGCCCAAGACGTTTGGTGTTTAATCCTGTCTTGTCTTTCTGCATAACCTTTCAAACAACATTCAAGAGACACTTAGGACAGGAAATTACTCCTGAAACGACCTTTGTTTTCTAAGGCTTGGCTTAAAAAGTTGTGGCCTTGTAATGACTTGAAGGGAGCAACATCAGCTTTTCCATGACCTTTTGTTTTGCACAACAACCCCATATGTTGTTTCAGTAACCCCAAGCAGGTGTTCCTCCCAGGTTCAAAGGGGGCATGTACAAAAGTACAGAGGCAGGTTATCTTAGGCAGCAACTTGTTCTGCAAACCTATACAGACACCCTCTTCATCGTCCCTCCACCTCACAACCTGGCTCAAAAGTTTCCTTTCTCCGGTGTTGACTCATTGTGAAACACTGTAAGAGATATCAAGCTGTGTCTCATTGCGATGCAGGCCGTGTGAACTGCTAGGCAATGGATCAAAATTCCAAAAGCAATAACAATACTGCCAACAACTTGGAGCTGAGACTTCTAAGCTTTTCTGCCTTCACTGTGCTTTTTTACACCATTAATGAGCAGGTCATTTGGCCAAGAAAACCTCATAACCCTAGACCTTTAACAATATCACATTTTTTCTCAGTGGGTCAGCCTCCTTCTTAGACTGTCAGACAGCATGTATAGACGTTCTGTAATGTGGCCCTTTGCTTCTGAATCGCAAGAAGTCAACAAAATGTTATAGATTACTTAAACTTAAACACTACTTAAACAAAAGGCTTTGTTTGTTTTTTTTCTAGTAAATTATGTCAGATTGAAAAGTCCAGTAGGGTCAAGTACCACATTTTATAGGATAAATGTAGTATACATTATGAAAAATATATACACGTTTAAAGCTGCACAAGTTTTTTTTATGTTGAAAGGGACAAACCAAATAATCCACGTCTTAGAACATAAAACATGTCTGCAGTAATTTTACTTTAATGAATGGTCTACATCTATCGTAGCAGAGTTGTCAGAAGGTGGTGGAGGGGTGAAGGGGGGGACAAAGCATGTGACTGTCACACCAGAGGCTGAAGTTAACATTCATAATAGTTGTATAGACTGTGGTTATGTGGTTGTGAGGAAAGATGATGGTTTTAATTAAATGTGAATAAACACATTGTGTCTGAAGTTACCTTTGACTTTAAGTAGAACCTTACATCATGATAACAATGTGCTGTGAGTGTCTAAACATAACCAGAATACTGCTAAAATAGCTAATAGTGGCTATAGACCTGATATTTTGGTCTATATATACATATATATATATATATATATATATATATATATATATATATATATATATATATATATATATATATATATATATATATAATATGACATAAAATATAATCTGGTTGCAATTATGTTTCCTTCAAAAAGTTGTTTATATAAATTCTTGGAGATAGGATAGTTTTCTGTGTCCCACGTGTGTAATGATAATTCAAATCTAGCACCAGAATAGAACATTTATTTATTGAGAAAAATTATCCTATAGTAAACATTTGTCTGTGCAAATGTATAAATCTGTGCCTTCAGCAAGTGGTGCGACCGCCTTTTGCAGCAATAACTTTAACTAAACATTTCCAGTAACTGTTCCACAATGACTTGGAGGAAATGTATCCCATTTGTCAGTACAGAACAGCTTCAGCTCAGGGATGTTGGTTGGCTTCCTTGCATGAACTGTCTGCTTCAGGTCTTTCCACAGCATTTCTGTAGGATTAAGATTTGGACTTTGACTCAGCCATTCCAAAAACACTAAACCTCTACTGCTTCAACTATTCTTTGATAGAAAGAGTGTGTTTAGGGTTGTTGTTTAATTGCATGGCACACGTTCTGTTGAGATTCAGTTCATTGATGGATATTTTCACATTTACATGTAGAATCTACTTTCACAACTCATTCATAGCTTCATTAATCATGGCAAGCTGTACTTTTGTAACTCTACAGCCTGGTGAGCATCAGCAACTCTTCTTCTAAGATCTTTAGAAATCTCCTTTGTTCAAACCATGACACACTTCCACAGAATATGATGTCAATATCAAACTTTAGTTAATATTGTAATATTGGATTATTTTCTTTAGTCAGTGAATAAACAAGTGTAATTTTTGTCTCATTTGTATGATAGGATTCGCTTTACGTAGTTTTAATACTAGTAACAAACCCCCATTCCCACAAAAGTTGT
This sequence comes from Anabas testudineus, assembly GCF_900324465.2. Lineage (NCBI taxonomy): Eukaryota > Metazoa > Chordata > Actinopteri > Anabantiformes > Anabantidae > Anabas > Anabas testudineus. Next base: position 16,984,173 of record NC_046619.1, read on the forward strand.
TCCAAAATGCACTAAACTAAATTTATCCTAAATCTTATGCCATGCTGTGTGTTTTATAGTATTTATAATATAATATTTTTGTTCTGATTGACATTTCCTTCACACAGTGGTGAGCCATGAGCCATCCCTGCCTGCACAGACTCAGCTGTTGGTGAAGCATCTTTTTATTAAGACACCTTCCCCTGATACCCATTAACCAGCTAATTTATAATCATTCAAAACTTAGTCTTATTTTGCCTCTCTCAGAACTTTTTATTTGGTGTCTTGCAGACAAACTTTCAATGTACTTATATTACAAAATACAATTGGTCCAGTGAAAACCTAGGAAATTTTTTCTATGTATTATTGTCAAATAAATAAACATTATACTGAAATAACAAAACCACTTTAACAACTTTTCTGGAAAATGGGGTTTGTATTCAAAGCAGGGGCTTCCTGCATCTTATCGCAGCAGTGTTGAATCCCCCAGGAAGTGTGTGGCAGAGAGTCAATGGACTTAATATGGAGTGAATTCTTCTCCAGGGACATATCCATGGGAATGTGGCTCTGGTTTCAGTTATCACTCACAGAGCGCTGTCAAACGCTTAGTGGCATTCTCTTGATCCAATTAATTAGGGCCTAACAAGACATGTCGAGGGAAGGGATTTGGATCTACAGGGTGGTGGCAGCGTCAAAGGCCTCCACAAATGAGGCCAACATCTCGTTACACACTGACCATTAACGAGGTGTGTGAAGTACCGCCGTGTCAAAGAAAGTTGTGAGTGTAGAACACGCTCACTTGGCTTTCCAAGCACATAAAAATGTGCAGAAATCCAAAGAGTCCTGGCAACTGAAGATTTAATAACTTGTTATACAAGTATCATTGAGCTTGAAGTGAGATGGGCATCTTCTGTGCACACAATTTGCAGTTTGTTGGCTGCGTCATTCTTTGTGTCTGAATTAATTAATCAAGTAATGGTGAACGAAGGTGGCATCCTCTGCTGCATGGAGCAGATGTTGTAAATCCACTGCAGCTCACACAGACAGGTGCCCTCCAGCCGGTTCCTGTCTGCTGCCTTGATAATAGCTTGTTTCCTTTCCTGGAACACAGGAGGAATCGAGTAGTTCAGCCTCCATAATCTTCACATTACAAGGTTATACAGTACAGAAGTTGACTAATCACCTCAACGGGGCGGTTGGTCGAACAAAATGTACAGAATATGGGTATGTATTGAATATCCAAACCAAGGCTCAGTGAATGCTATGTAGAGTCCTTTTCACTGATCAGATCAATGAGCTGCTGGTAATAACAGACATTCCAGTGTTAAATATAAAAAGATGTATTCACCACACTCAGTGCAAGAAAATCAAGGTTTCCTACATGCATCATTGCAGCAGTTAAGAATTGGTGAGGACAAGGGTTATAACAGTGCTGATGTACATCTTTAGGTTTCAGTTGATAATCATATGACATGAAGGAACACAGCACATTTTAACCTATTACCTGTGAGTGATTGGCCTTCTTGCTTAATAAATGATTGAACAATTCAATCAACAATTCAATAAATCGACTGATTAGATCTATTTTATAGATTAGCAGAGGGAAAGGGAGGGTGAGCCAGCTTTTGCAATGGATCCATACCAACTGTATGTCTGCTGCATAAACTGTTAAAACTAGCTAGTAGTGTAATGAATGATGATGATTTTAAACATAGATGTTTCAACTGTTTCTATTCTTGTATTCTTTTTTAGTTTATTAGAGGCATTTAAGATGAAAAGATGAATATAAGAGGAGAGTTCACAATTATAGCTTTTATGTGATGGTACTTACAACTAGATACATCAAATAAAAACAACACTTAGTGATCTCATCAGCAATCTCGCTTAGATAAACCATATAAAAAGAAAAAAACAGCACATTGGAGATATCAGTGAATAGCAAACAGCAGAGATTAACAACAGTTCAATTGACTTTGTCTGTTTCAACACTTTCTTATCCAATACAAAGGTGCTGTCTTCTGTGTTGCTGCCTGTACTAAGGTGAAAATACCATCGGATAAATGCAGAAAATCTGAACTTTCGCTTTATCTTCATCTTTTAATCTCAAACCCAAACTTCTCCAGTGTACATACACAAATTAATCAGCCTTTTCATTTCATTACTTGTGGAATGTACTGTACAGTTAACATCCATTCATTCTTTCTACAAAGAGCTGCAAACACCACTAAAAGTATGCAGACAATTATTATTGGACAACTGGACATTTTCTTTCCTGTTTCTCTGTTTGTTACTTTTGACATTTCCTGTTATACAGATGTTTTTGTTGATCTTCAGAAAACAGATTATATGTTGTTGTACGATTTTTAATGTATTTGTTTTGGTACGCATACTTTCACCTCATGCAGTCCATTTGTAGTTTGGATACAGTAAACATGATTGGACTGTATCATTTCCACTTAGATAGGATCTGATATTTCCTCTTCTGGAAGGCTTTACAATAATAGCAACAGCTCTACTATTAGTGGAGCGACATTGCATAGACAGAGTCCATGGCTTACTGCTAGGTAACAATCTTATTGCTACTGTGGTATTTCCTTTATTTAATATATTTATAATTTAGTTTATATCATGTAAACAGACATTTCCAGTCATTCCTTTTTATTGGGGCTACGATGAGTCCACAACCTGATTTTCCTGATTTTATTAACTGAAGAGCTCCTCCTGGGCATAAAAGATGTCAAATTAATTCCTGTGAAAAACAGTTTGGTGCCAAAGCTCAGCTGGTATATGGTCTAGTCTGGGAATGCTGATAAGAAACTATTCCATTTGCTGTCTGAACTGTAGTGTAATTCACTTGCCTGTGCATGTAAACAAACAATGAAACAGAAATTAAATACTATAAAGCTGGAGCCTGCACTTATTTTAATTAAATACCAGCAGTAATATGGCATATATTGGATATGCACAGCTACAGATATCAAAAAGTTGAGATGGGAAGCTAATTCATCCTGCCTGTTATACAACCTGTGTTGTGGCACCGTGATGATACAAGGCAGCTGCATCTGTAATTTTGCAAGAAACTTTGTCGAAGCTGCTTTGAGGACTTTGAGATAGGTCTATTATGTTGTTTATGAACCAGTGTTTATGGGAATAATTTGATAAGTCGGAGAAACTATACAAAAAACATATTATGCAGATTTCCTTGTAGGCTTTCTTTGCCTTTATTTAAGCAGTAATTAGTGCCACTACTGTAGAATATACTATTGTACGAAGCTGCCCACTATATCAAACAGTAGATATTCACTGCAGAAAAATTGTAAAGAGGAATAGGAATGAATATCACTAGATATCATTTCTATTTGGAGAAAAAGAGACAAAAAAAGGAAAGGAACCGAAAGGAACAGGAGAGATGACTGATTTTTCAAAAAGTCACTTCACTGTCTCCACTCTGTATTGTAGTTATTAATGCCAGCAAGTCCAAGATGAAACAGAAAACACACTATATTTATCAAAAAGAAGGTGACTGAAGGTTATAAACATCTGGAATATACACACAGAAAACAAACACATCAGCTAATCTTGTCATTTTTAAGAGGATTACTCTCTAAATCTTACCACAGCCTAGAAAACTGCAGTGTTGTATTCAGTCTTTGTTGTTAAAGTGACACCGGTGTTAATTATGACAATTAAAATACTAATTCCTCACTCAGCTAACTGAAGGAGGGAGATGCAAAAATATGTCCTTGGACCTTGTCGTATGTATTCTGTCTGTCTTCATGAAACTTTACTGATCCCACATAGATTTAGTTGTGTCCCAGAAATACACCAAGAAGGCAGAAAGTGGAGCTCAAGTCCTCTATTTGAAATTGTGTCACAATGGGGCTGTGCCTACTCATCTGGAACAGTCTTTCTCTCTTGGTAACCACAGGCAGACTCTGTGTTAATGAGCTTCTGTTTGGCCCTTAGAGGCCACTGTATGTCTATAACCTCTGGGCCATTTTCAGAATTTCCTAACAGGTCTAATAGTGAGAGAGGCACAGCATTTATTCTGATCAGGAGTCCCACTTATACGACATCATTTTCACCTTTTTACGCCTGAACGTCAAGATCAACAGCATTTCGACAGATCTTTTATTCAGATTAAAGGAAACTTGTATTGACTATTTCACTACTGGGATAATGACCAGTGATGCTTTTTTTCTTTCACCTCATTGACAGCTGAACAGTTTTTTTTAGTAGCTTCCTGTCTTGTGACTCATTGCCTACCATAATAATAGAGGGCATCTTTAGCATATTTAGCAGAGATTCAGACCTGAGATGTCAAATGCTCGCAAAAGATAAGTGATAAGTGTGATGTGGGGAAGGGGGTTCTAGTGAAATCATATACTGTATGGTATTGATAATATATAGTATTGCACGTCATGTTTCATTAATTTAATCTTGAAGCATCTCCAAGGAACAGAACATCTTTCTTTTGCTAAAGCCACAACATTTTATCTAATAACTCAGCTCGTGTAGACTGAGGGAAACTTACTGCTTGCTCAGCAGTTTGCAGAAAACATTTAAATCAAACAAAACAAAATGTACTGTTGGGAAGATTGATTTACAGCCAAGAATTATTTTTCCAAAAGCAAAGCATTTAACCATGAACAAGACTGTTCCTCCAACTTTAACCGCAGCAGGTTTTTCTTGCCAAAAGCTTTGTCAGTAGCTGCTGATACATGATCCGGACTTAATCTAACAAAATAAACTTTTTGCTCTAAATCTGCTAGTGTTTAAGATCTTACTAAACCAGGAAGAAGAGGCAGCACAGTAGCTGCACTTGTTGTACAGGAGGACTACAACATGTTCATAACGTGATTTGTGGCTCCACAGTGACCCGAGAAAAGTTTGATCAGTTGAGGGCAAAGACGACAACTCTGAAAGAGGAAAGAGGAAAGAGGTGACCTTATTAGACCACTGTAGTCTGTTCCTCTCTGTCCGAGTCTACTTCAGCTGCTTCTAGCATATTACAGCTGAATCTCTAAACTGTCAGTGGTCAAGTTGCAGGATTGGTAATGTAGATATTAGGTTTTGACATGGAAGAAGAATGTGCGTAATAAAAAACACAATATCTGTTGATCAGTTTAAAAAAGTAATTTAAAAACTGTCCAACTATCACTGTTACAGAAGTACAATGCTAAATTGGCCCAGTGCTCATGCTTTAGTATTATTGTTGTTTGGGAGGTTGGTGGTTAGGACACTTCATAATATATGAAATATAAATAAACATGCAAAGCAACATTAGTCTTAATTTATGTAGCTCTGTTTCTGGTCTTACCACTCCTTCTGAAAAATTGCCTGGCTCTTTAGCTGCTAAATGCTTCGTTATGGTCAACAATTAATCACTACCTGTGTTTGTCTGACACCTATTTACTGTTTCTGGTAACGATGCTGATGAGAGCGATGAGGCTGAACCAAAACAGTACAGCTGGGGGCTGGAAAATAAAAACAAAGAAGCAAAAGATGCTAAATTCTAATCTTAAGGTAAAAGGAAATGCATCCACAAGCAAAAGATATTCTGTGAATTACATTTTAATGCAAACTTAGCCACTGAGCCTGTTATGACATGAAGACTGGCCGGAGTTGAGTCTCTCCATTACTTAACATCTACATTTAGTCATTTGGCAGACGCTTTTATCCAAGGCGACCTATAAGGTTACAACCTACAAAGCCAATGCAGGGTTAGTGTGAGGAGGTCTTGCCTAAGGAGCCCACAGCCAGGATGTGAACCCTGGGCTCTCGTATGGGGGGATGCGATCTTACCACTACACTCTCCATTACTTACTGTTGGTCACTGTCTTGTAACAGAATGCCTTCAGTCACATAAATCCCAAACTGTAAACACATTCAGTAATGAGCCAGCAGTGATATAAGTGGACGTGCTCGACCACAATTATAGATTAGGGCTTTAAACACAGACCAATATCTTTTTCACCCACATACGTCACCCCTAATCAATGGTACATCGTTAACGTGAACTCTCAGGCAGCAGGCTCCAACTATGTCACTGCTTGCCTCAGTCTTTCAAACTTTCAAACTGTGAGTTTCTCTTATACTCTCAAACATATTGTACTATTTGAAGTTATTACAGTTTAATATTAAAGGCAGATGATTATGTGAGAAATTGAATAATGTCACCATTAAAGGTCGGAGCGATCAGACTGACTGACATCCGATGAATGGAAATGTGCCAGCTCAACAGCAGATTTTAAAACCTCAATAATTAAATACAAAGGCATTTTTAAGGGCTCTGAAAGTGGCTGGAGAACAGAGGCGGCCCACAGGAAAAGTAACAGCCATTCTGTCTCTACTGCTTTTAACCCCCAGCTCTGCCAGCAAGTGAATATTACTCAAATATATTGATAGGGTTTAGATGGAAAACTCATATCCGTTTTAGGGTGAACGAGATGCAGCACTGACTCTTCAGATCTAATAGTTAGTTATTTAAAAAAAAAAACATTTGTACATGAGTTAAGTGACTCCATCACTCATGCCAAACACCATCATATTTTTACAGTATCCCACAATTTCTTTTACTACGTACTCATGAGACTCACTTTCAACCCATTTTATACTGAAGCACAAACTCTGGAGTTATTTGACACGAAACAAACTATGTTGAATCTCTATCGCAAACAGTTCAGCATCCATATTGCAACTGAAACTCCTGCACAATCATGCAAGATGTTGTTTAGAGTCCTTGTGTAGCTCAGTGGTGATGCACATATGCACATGAAGCTGAATTTCTATGATCACATTATTTAACTCTGACCAACTACATCTAAATCTTACAGTATGTGTGTATTATCCTGTCATACCTGGGGTTTCCAACAGTATCTCCTCTCATCATTTTACTAGACTTAAAGCACTGACTTATCTTTGAGGGAAGCATGAATGTGTGATGGGTTGTCTGTTCACTGTGGCACTACCTGCTTCAAATGAGATTCATGACAAACTCCCTTGCAACAGGCCAGCCAATATGCTAGGTAATAGCATGCTTGGCAGTACTTATCTGTCTCCATTAAAGACACAGGTCATATCCCACAATGTCAAAACCATTAAATTAAAAAATATAGCATGATGATCTGCTGAAGCTGGTCAATGTTGCAGTTAAATAGCAGCTCTCATGGAGGAAGTGTGTTAAAAATAGTTTATCTTACACAGTAAAAACTCAGAGGACAAACTAAAAAGCTATGATAGAAAAAAATAAATGAATAGAAATGAATTATTGTTAGAGTTACAACCAATTTGCATATAATTATAAGCTGCTAGTGTTTTTTCACTGCAGCCATTAGCAGTTTGAGTGCCACTGGAGATCACTTCTTATGCTTTCAGTTTATGAAATGAATATGAAATGTCATCACCTTGTGCTACAACTGGAACTTGCACTTTGATATGAAACGACTGTGATGTGACTGTGGTGCACCTTTTGCCATTTTGAGTTAATACTGCAGGGAAATGCTTATCTAACTTTAAAAAAAAAAAAGGACTTACACTGCAAAATTGTGCTTAATTCTATATAATTTCTAGCCACTGTGCGGATCTGTCAATGCAAGCTCCTCTGCACATTTGTCAAGCAGATAAGATCAAAGCTTGGACAGTTAACTACTTGCCTGGGATTTTTATTTTTCATAACAGTGGAGGCAGTAGTGATTCAGTTTGAATTTCACAGTGCCTCTGAATTTATGAACTGACCCTTTGTTAGATTAATGTCTTCTTTGGGACCTGCAGCCACAGAATGTACATCACTGCCTGAGATTCACGTGTCAGCTCTGATCAAGAAGCCATAGAGTCAATAACCCAATGAACAAGCTTTAATAAACCACACTTGGTGCAAAAATATGGGTTGATTTGCTCTTCCAGGGGTCCAAGATGATGCCGTCAAATGTCTCAATTAATGTGCTCAACAATTAAAATAAGATATAACATATTCAGACCTCAATAATGTTAAACAGACAAAGCAAGAGATAGTTAAAAGTGATGAATCAATTTATCATTTCATCATTATTGTTGGAAAACTAGTACATGTTACTGTACTATGCATTTGGTGCCTTATTACAAGGTCTCCAAATGCATTACTATTTCTGATACATGCTTTAAGAGTTAAACTCAACCTTGTCTCACTTTATGTTTAAATAAATTACTGGTGAGCACAAAGAAAATGTTGAGTGTTATAACAGGACTTCATCCAACGAAGAAGGGCAAGAAAAGCCAAGAAATGATCCAACAATACCAGCCCCTAATAGCCCTTATTACCAGCTGAGAAATACTGCTCCCTGTGTTTGCTTTAATAGCTCTTTCTGCAAAATAGTGGTTATTTCGAGATCCCTCTGTGTTGTCTTGCAGGTATCTGGAGCAGTTAGTAGGATAATGTGTGTGCTCAGTTTTCTGTCCATAGGAGTACTGGCTGTCACAGGAACAGCTCAGAATGTCACATACATGGATGGAGTCGTCCAAACAGGCCGTAGTTTTTGACCTTAGATCTTAGCTAATTAATTTGGGCACATGGAGGCTGGGGGGAGGGGGTGTTTCTAATATTTCATTACCAGATAAGTTAAACAAAGAAATGTTTCATTACCATGTTAGATCAGTACTGAGGGAAGGAGCTGATTCAGAAAATGAACAGTTTGTTTCCATTCAGCTTTCCTTACTGGCATCTCCTTTCATTCATCCACAGATCTATGTCTAAAGAGGATGTAAATAATGAATAAGGGAGTACGATATAATGCACATTCCTGCCTTTGTTAAGCATGACAGCTGGTGCCAATTAAAATGGGAATGATCATCCTCTCTGGTGTCATGGTAATCAGTGGGTATAATTATATTAGTTAGCACCGTGGCAGCAAGAATGAGATTGACTTATTTCTGTATAGTGAGAAAGAGACAGAGAGCCAACGAGATGCAGCTCTCCTCCCTCAAAACTGTGAATTGTTCCTCCAAAAATCAATATTCTAGCTTTATTCAATTACAATGAGAGCAGGTAGCTCAATGACACTGCCTGATGACTGATGTACTGCTGAGCATGGTCACTTTTGGAGCCTTTACTAGAATAAATAATAAAGCAAGTATAAAACTTTCTTGAAAAGAAAATACACATTCATGTATGATTCATGTAGAAATGCGTTTTGTGCATGTCTTACACACACACACACACAAAACCGCACGCATGCACACGTACGCCCAGACGCACACTTTAAAACGTGCGCCGTTGCGTAAAGCTCGTTTACATCGCCCACCACACAGTGCTGTATAACCCAGCTGATCAGAGACGGGAACATTATATTTTTAGTTCATGCTGCCTAATTTAAATATATAAAAATAAATAAGTTTTGTAATTAACATCCAAAACATGGCACTTGGCATCAGACATATTTTATCATATTGCAGAAGCCACAAGGAAGAAACGAACGACAAACTCCTCATATCTGATTAATATGTTCTAATTGTTTAATCAAATTGGGTTCCGCTGTTTTATAGCTGAACACAGACATTTTAAACATTATAATCCAAAAGAGATAAATCGTGACTTACCCAAAGTTATGAGATGAAACAGGTAAAGTCCCCACAGATCCATCTCTGTGTGAATTCAGAAATCAGATTACGCGTCGGATCTAAACCTACAGCTGTTTGATTACGCGGCAACAAGAGGATATCCTGTTAAGCATGTGGAGATCATCATAACCACAAGCGGAATAATCTCGTTAAAAATCCTTAAATCGTCTTTTTATCTTGTTGTTGCCGTGTTTTTTTATTTTTTATTTTCTTAGAATCCCATCAGTTTCTTGCAAGACGGTGTTCACACTCGCGCGTTTGCGCAAAGCCAGAGCCATGCGTAATAACGTGAGGGAAAGTTGTCCTGTGCGCTGTATGGTCCGGTGTCGTGTGCGAGAGAGAGAAGGAGAGAAAACCTTCTGTTGCGCGTCGATGTGGTCGCACAAGTCCTTGAGTCGGCTGCTGGTGAGATGCTGAGTGCTGCCGGGAAGAACCGCTGCCAAGAGGGAGAGAGAGAGTGAAAACTGTTTGTGCAGGAGATTAGACAACCTGGTTATGTGGTCAGGGCTTCTGCAGCGGTGGAAAACGTTTTCCAGTGGGGACTCATATTGTGTTTTTGGTACTTACATGATCTTGACGTCCTTTACGTACCATTTACTTGTTTGTTGAAGGGGTGGGTGGGGGTTGTAGCTTCTATCGTTTGAATTTTCTGGGTGTTTGAATGTATTCAACTCTTTCATCAGCTCAAGGTCTAACATGTGCCATTCAGTTTGCTAATAAATTATAGAGTGAAACTGAATTAATGAAAAAGACAGAAGTAGCTTAAAAAGAAGTATAAGTTGGTGGTTTGAATTTTGGGGGTGTGTCTTAAACATTGTTTTAAAGCATATGTTTGAATCTAAGCCACAAATTATGGTAATAATTATTATTATGTCTGTTTCAAAATGGCACTTTTTTTTTTCTTTTTAAACGTCATTCATGATCAAATGTGGTAAAAATAAATCTAAATCTGAGAGCTACAGTAACATGTTCAATAAATAAATGTCCTCTCCAAAAGTGGTGACTCTGTGCTCGACAGTGGTCTTTCACTTCTCCCAGAAAATTAAACTAAATGTTAACATCAATACAAGACACAGCTGAACTCTCAGAAGAGGCAGATTTGTGGCACTCGCAACCAGAAAAAACATTTATTTTTAAGTTTCCTGTGCACAAAGTTTGAGCACTTTCTGTCTAAATTCAAGTAGACCGTGCACCTCTAACTGGTGCCCAACTGTTCCTAGGTCAGACTGTATCACATGGTGAAATTATATTGGATTTTTTTTTTATCTGAGCTGCTATTAAATGAAAAGAATGACAACACTTGTGTTGTTAAACAGGAGGTAAAACCAGGAGGTCACCTGGACAGTCTGTGTGTGGGTGCAAGTTTCCAAATGCGTATGAGATAAAGGCTTTTCTTTTAAAATAAAATCAAAAGCACTTGCCCCCCTGGATCCAGAGCCAGAAAGCTCAATTTTCTGAGCTCCTCACTGTTTTGAAACAGACGGTTATTGATTCTTTAGTTTTGAGAATTCAACTTTTACACCATCTGTTCATTTTATGGATCAGAGGCCCCATGTTGTTCGAACAGGACGTCAGCGGGCCAGGATGTGCATTTGGAGTTTGTTGACTCACCTCTTTTAGTGTGTCTCCAAAATGGCAACAACAAATGGAGTTTCCAGATGATCCATGCAAACAAAGCTGGTGAAGAGCAGATAACAAAGGGTCACCATGTTGAATCAGCCAGACTCAGTGTGTGTGTGTGTGTGTGCGCGAGAGTCTGTAAGGCAACCCCGGGTCCAAAAGGATGATCCAGTTGTGTGCCCAAGACAGAATGAAGACCTCTGAAGAGCCATTGCAGCATGATGGTGTTATCTTTACTGCCATTCATGGCTGCTCTACTTCAGCCTTTCTCTGGCCTTACATGAGCTGGCAGCATTAATTCGAACATTTTCAGAGCCATAGATGTTTTAAGTTCTTCTGTTGTTGTGCTGAGGCCTCAAATTGAATGGACTGTAACTGTAGAATGTCTTAACGCCTCGACGACTGTAATTTTAACTCTCTAACAAGCTTGCAATGAGAATATTTGGAACAATACATTAGCATCTCTATTGGGGGTTTGAGTACTTAAACTTAGGGAGATGGGCTCTGAAAATGCTTTATGAATCTTTAAAGAGTGAGTCAATGCTATGGGGATCTTTTGGTAAAGTACACATTTGCAATGTGCCTCTGCATTTGTAATTCAAATCAACATTAAATTTTGCTAGAATGAAAAAGCCACGTCAACAGTTTAGGGAAAATTAGAGAGAAAATATTTATTTTCTTCTAAACCATTTAAGTCTTTGGCTCCGTACCAGTGGATTGTGGGTGCATAGGGGTTTGTATATATATTTTTTCTTTTTTTTTACCCTGAAATTAAAACACAGCAGCCTTACGTGATCTGAATCACCTTAGCTGCAATTTGTTCAGTTGAAATTTTCCATGAGTGTCTCTCTCTCTTTTTTTTTTTGTTGGCTCGTCTTTGGGATGCTACGCTACTGGCAATAGCACCGGGATCTCTTGCTTCTCTAATAAGCTTTCAATATGGAGAGTAGGTGCTGTTTAAACATGGGAGATGGACAGCTTTCACTTCTTGCCTCAGGCAAAGGTGCATTGATTTCCTATCTTTAAGAGCCAGAGCAGCGTGGACACGACATTAATGAGAGATTAGTTATTGTACCCATAATCATTGCTATGTCAAAGCGCCAGAGCTGCGTGATGAAGAAGGGCTTTGTAAATATTTGTTGGAACAGCTTTAACAGTTTTACAACTCTGCTCGCTGCCAAACGCAGACTTCTAACTTCAGCAGGATGAACTAAAACACGGTGGCCTCATTTCCCTCTGCTTCAAAGTAGAGCGTCCCATTTGATGCACACCTATTTTGTGTTTTGTTGTAGGTTTTGTAGGAGAGTTTAAAGCTGCTACATAGCATTGGCACAGCCACACAGGTGTTTTCATTTATTTTGCCTGATTAGACCTCGCTCAGGTTGAAGCTGGGTGGAGCCAGCCTGAGATTTATGTGAGTTCACCAACAGCCCTGTGCTAACAAGCCTTTTTAAACGCAGACCCTATGACCTGGAAAAGCAGAGGTGCAGCTCGCTGCTTGATAACAGTCGATTAACATTTGATTAAGTCATGGAAGTGATGCAGCGTACAAGGACCTTTTTTGTAACCACACAGTCACATTAATATTTTTGCAGTGATGACATGGAATTGCATTTTCCCAATGCTTTTGCTGAAAGGAATCGTAGTCTGAGTGTGAGCTTAAAAAATGAGTAACACTTTTATTATCAGGGTACAAATCATGTATTAAAGTAATGTAGGACTCGTGATGATCATGAATACTTGTTGCTATGGTTTTATGTGAATAGTTTCTACTGAACAGATCATTAGTTAAGTATCATTACCACATTGTTACTTCATAAATTTATTGATATGTTGCCAAATCAGCTGCATTACACACACAAACGTTTATTTCAGACCCAAATATGTGATCATTAAACAATAAACATCCTAAAAAAAACAAAGTGTAAATATGATACACAAAGTTTCCATCGTCACTGAATTATTACACTGTACCAGTACAAATACACAGACCAGTACATAAAGTCAGCTCCATCTTTACCAGCTGCTGTTTTTGTTTCACACCAAGTCTTTACCTAACAGATATCTTTATTTATTTTTTTATTTACTGTTAAAAATTCTTTTAGCGTGTTTTCACACTCTGAAGTTTCGTTGCAGTTTATAGCACTGATGTACATCTTTTTCTTCTTTTTAAAAAGTTGACTTTAGCTGTTTTATAGCCTCCCAACATTTGTTTGTTGTTGCTACAAACTAAGCAGCAAGTCAATAGAATAAATTAAATGAATGCTGGATAAACTTTGAAACGAAGTAAGGATTTTGAGGCAGTTTTCTTTTTAATTTGCATTTCAAGTAGAACTTAACACGGCCTGAACATTTTACTCATTTGGTACTTATATTTGTGTTGTAAGTACTTTTTTGTCATCTGTAACCAGGTGTCCACTGCTCCCCCCAGGGGGGGTGGGTTAAATGCAGAGGACACATTTCATTGTGACATATGATTAATAAAGGCTCCTTTTTCTCCTTTTCCTTCTTCTTTTAAATATAAACATGTGTGTTTCCTACTGTGACTGTGTCAAAATGTCCTAACATTTGTACAAAGAGTCAGGAAGATGTTAATGGTTCTGTGAACCATGAGAATCAGGTGAAATATAATAGTTATATGTCTTTAATTTGAATTTTTCTTTTTAATTAGTGGTATAAATTTAGATGTAGGTGCTTTTTTTTTTTTTTTTTTGAACTGCCATTCATCCTAGCGTTATGAGGTAAACAAGTTTCACAGACGTCCTTGTTTGGATTAATCCCCAAACCGTATAAACAAACACTATTCATGTTCTTATTTCACTGCAAGTAGAGAAATTACGTAGTAGTTTGCATTATGTGCATAATGTTACACTCTCATGTCAGTCATTTATCATCCACAGGAGGAAATGGAAGCAACTCTTTAGATAGAAGTAACCCCTGAATACGTGTCACCGTACAGACTATACCTCTCATCAGTGTCATCATGTTTGAGACATCTGTCGATATTCTGGACAGACAAACACAAGTAAATAACCACATAACTCTCCTTTTAGGGAAGAAAGGCAGGGCATGAGAGTTCATGTTGCAGTGAGCAATAATGAGTCTGGTGACGTGTTTCAGCACTTGGTTCTGCACCTCCAAACACTCAGAGCTGACAAAGAGGGAGGCCATACACATATTCTGATCCCAGGATAGTGACGCCATGTCTATACTTGATTACGAACAGAGTGGTAGTTGTTCTGTTTGAACCCTGGGGACACTTCCTTTTTCTCTTTCTCCTCTTTTTAAGTGGTCAGTGGGTCTGTGTAGGACAGACTTGAAACAACCTACGGACACACACTAAAAGTGTTGTATGGTTTTTGAATATCTCAAGACGCTTAATGTGATTTAGTAAAGCTTTCATTTCTGCAGATCAGCCAATATCAGTAGGGACTCTCTTTGAAATGCTGAGGAAGAAAATCTACCTTGTCATCTGCAGAGTTCGACACAGAGCTACTCCAGGAACATGCTGCAAAGTTTAGGTGCACCTAGTCACAGCGATCTGGTGTTTTACAGCCGGTGCCATGCCAAATAGAGCAGTGCTCAAATGGTGCCAGACTGCATGGCGGGCATTTGCACAGACGGTGACTCCGTTACCTCTCACTACAACAGATGGTGTGTCTCATGCATACTGTGTGGAAGGTTATGTTACCGCTCTGTGGATGCCTAGATGTGTCTTAAACCTAATTTGGACCACACAAGCAGACGCGCACACACACATATATACACGCTAAGACATACACAAGGAGAGGAAGAGAGAGGGCACTACTGAATTAATCAAGCAGTAAGTGTTGAAAAGATGACCATAATAGTTTTCTAATGGTAAGCACAGTGAAGACTAGCACCACATGCTGCAACACCAACACAGTCAGGAAGGTGTGGGTCTGTTTTTTCCCAGTCATCCTTTCTTCAACAGCTGAATATAGGACACATTTATCCCCTCCTGACTAGCTTCACTGTAGTGTTTTCTTCTCTTTTAAAAGCATCTTCCCTCTTCTTTTCCCCAAACCATTATCACTCACATAATTAAACATAAGTAGAGATTCAGAAAAAGAGCAAAATAATCAGGTAACTTTGTCTGTGACAGACGTTAACTATTCTTTCTTTTTGTCTTTTTTTTTTCAGCAGGGGCAATCCATCTCAGTGGTGGGTTTAAGGGTTGACAAGGTTATCCAAGAACATCTATCACTGATTTCCTGACACTCCTGGTGGCCAAAAATAATCAGATGGCACCTGCATCAACAGCTCTTTGTCTTAAGATCCATAACTCAACTCATCTGGGATTTTCCCCATGTGAGTGCACAAACCAAAATATGTGGGCGAGTGCGAGTGTGTTTCCAAACGGCTTTTTGGTCTCCTTCACTGACGTTTCCATGAGAATTAATGCTGTTCGCCATCTCTTTTTAAGCTAGAAACACTGAGCAGATGTTCGTGGGAAGTGAAGCTGCTACTAAAAAACAGTTTGAAGCAAATTCTGCTCAAAGCAGATATATTCTTAATTTTCAGTACTTACTAACTGGGATGCACAAGTCATGCTCATTCCTGTCGCTGCTTATAAATCTCATATAAAATTGTGAAATGAGCAGAAAGTCTGGCACATCAAATGCTTGTTTCATGTTACAGTGCACTTTATATTGTTGATATAAAATTATCCTCTGCAACAAATATGTGTGTGTGTTTGGTAACAGGATGGATTTTTCATGCCGAGCTCATTGAGCTCTCTGCTTATTTGTGCTTCCTCAGTCAAAGCCCATACTTCATTCTCCAGGAGTTTAGAAACAACAGAAGGGATCTCTGCAGCTTTGTTCTGGGCTACTACGCTTTGTCCCATTTTGTCGTGTTTTGTTTCCACAAAATTAGTCTCTGTGAAAGATGGGGTTCCTTTTGGTGCTAGTTATCGCAGACGTCCCTTATGATGCCCACACTGACGACTCCGATTGTTGTTGAACATATTAACTCTGGTTACTACCATAGAGCTCTGTCAAAGGTGTTTAGGGGCCGGGTTGTTTGAACTTGTAGCATAGACTGATCGCCAAAGTTAACTTAGATTAGTGTTGTATGTCAAAGCAGGAGCTGCAGCTACCACACCCGTTACTTCTAAAAACATGGGTAAAACCCTGATTGATTAGATCTGCAGATGATTAGTAATTATTAGTAAACCTAAATACAGAGAGATCACCAACAGTGCCAGAGCATCCCTGCCTCCACAACATGACATTTCTAAACTGCAAAGACATTTTTGTAGACACTTCTGCTGCTACAAAAATGTTCTAATAACATTAGATGATAAAGGTTGGAGTCACGGTTCTGTCTTCTGGAATTTAAACATGAGACCTTGCGTGTGTAGTATTTTTCTTTTTCAGTGCAGTACAACATCCATTTTGTGTGAAATCAGTGTTATTAAAATGTTTATGTTGTTGATATTAAAACTCAGCATGTGGTTAAGGTTAGGAAGATATCATTGTCTGATTTGATGCAGAAACATTTAATAACACATTTATTTGCTTTTTAACAACAGTCTTTCTCTAAACTCAACCAAAGTGGCAAGCACATATACAGAAATCTGCAGTTGAGGTTTGTGATGTGGCAGACTGTGCACTTTAATGTAAAGGAACGTAACTCACAGGAGACAGGGTTGGTCAAAAAAAGAGTTTATATCTTTTTCCTCAACTGATGATTATGACTCTGTACAAGGTCAGAGCTGATAGCAGATACATCCCAAACAAGTGTGGATATTATTTGCTGACTGTGCGAGGAAGCGCTTGGTTTTTTGTGTCTCTGTGTCTATGTTTTCAGCCTCAGTACTTACTCTCAGCGTAGTCAGCATGACAACCAACCAAAAGCTGGTACAACTGTGTCTGCAGCCATCAAGTGCAGATGAGTATTTAGCAGACATCAGTGTTAACGTGTTAAACGTGTTAAAATAAACACGAGTTTCTGTATTTCTGAGTTCTGTATTATAAAAAACTAAAACAACAACTACAGAAACAGCAGATTAGGGTCAACATGCAGCTTTAATAATGTATTGCTGTTGTGACGGTGAGAGATGGGGTTCATTTCAGGTCCATGACTTTGTTACGAACCGTGTTTTTACACTGACCTGAACAGGACACCACTTCATTGATGTTGTCCATGCAGGTCGTGTATGTGAATCCCCGGGGGAAAAACACAATTAGCCAAATTAGAAGACAAAATCTGGTGAGGGCAAAGGTCAAAAGGGGAACCACTTCTGTTTTCACACTGGTTGTAAAGGAAACAGCTCTGCAGCAGTGTTATTTCTGCTCTTCTCAAATTGAAATGTATTATTCCAACTGTTTTCTCAGTTGTTTTACATATGAACATAGTTTTATGATTTTAACATTATTTTTTATTGTCAATACAAAAGCATACATGCACACAAATATACCCAAGTGTTTCTTTTTACATGCACACAGATATTATTGTTTTCATGGGGCATTTCACATCATTTCCGTAAATGTATTCTATTTCAAACTCTTTGAAGTCATCATCGCTTTCATTTCTCCACAAAGAAGCCCAAGTAGCAATTTACCTTGCGTCTTTATTTAATAGGCTGCAGAGTGAGTGGTTGAAGTCGGAGTGTCTGTCTTCAGCAGGAAAATAAATTTGCAATTTGTAATGAGTCCCGCTTCCATGTAAGTAGTTAGTCATGAAATTAGCTGTTTGGCAATGTGGATGAATGCAACTGTGAAAAATCACACAGTGGTTTGCAAGTTGTCCTTGTCGTTTTAGTCCCTGTTAGCATGATAATGCTCCTTGTTGATTCTCATTAACAGGGGAATTAGCATGTGTTTGTTGGGAGGTGAGGATGAGTTGTGAAGGGAGTTACTGTGAGTTAAAAGCACTGAGATGCTGAGAGGTTTATGGTCTCCATGTGTGATCATAACTTACCTGTAGTTTTCACCACATGTATGATGTATGTTAGACATGAGCCGGCTTCTGTTTCAGGTTGTGATTCACTCTTTTAGCCTTGAGGTATAGCAATATGATCCTTCAACTTATGCTGTGTTCAGCTCTATAGGCTTTTCACATTTCTTTGCATTGCTTATAGTGGCCTGAGTTTCCATGAATATTGCACAGTACCATGCTCTATGATAAACTCCATGTTTTGTGCAGTGTATCCCATTACTTCATGAATTATAGCTCTAGGTTATGGCACAAGGTCATGTTCAGTGTAGTTCATATTAAGTATTCACCGGTCACTTTTTCTCTCGTATACCAAGTCGAAGTTTTTATTTTTAATGTAAACGTTGATTTAATTAGAAAGTTGTACTTGATATAGCTGCCCATAAATAAGCTACACTGTTAGATACTGTTAGTCTTACTGCACATACACTGTTAATAATGATAACAGTTGCAGATTTACCAGATTTACCGCTGGTGTAATAGGCTGCATTTTAAGGCTGTGTTTTTGTTATTAGAAATATTAGAAATGTAAATGAGCTTCTGAATGAAGCTGCAACTTTGAGTTTCATTTCGGTTCTCTATAGTTAAGCTTCTGAATCAAGATATAGTTTTTGTATAAACATAATTTCACTTCTCTATGAATAAAATCTGAGGTCGAATTGTAAAATTCAGTGCAAAGAGATTCGACAACAGCACATATTTACTGCACCTTTTCACACGTCCACTCTAAAACTAATACAGCCTGTAAATAAATGACCTGTCAATGAATGGCACAAGGGTTGTGTCATGATTTTAACTTTCTTCACAGCTGTACTCTCATGAGCTGTCATTGTAAAACCTCTCACATAACACGCAGACAGCATTATAAATAATAAGGCAATCTGCAGTAGGTGTCATCTCCTCCTGCTTTAATAAATAACTACATGTCCCCAGATCTCAGAGTTTTCGCACTTCACAGTTAAGCTCGAAATCACTGCAATATAACATGCTTTACTTTGTCTTTACACAAAGACGAAATTTAGAACAATTTATTCCTTCTTTGTCTTTAAGCGTCCCCGCTGACTCATTCCTCAGCATAATTTACCACTGTAGAGTAAAGAGTGTCTTCTTTAGGCTTTTTCTTACAGTTACACTATGATTCAAGCATAAACAATAGATACTAACGAGAAAGTCATGACTATTTCTTTGATGCCAACTATATTTTTTAGCAGGGTTGAACGGGTGAGCGGTGAGTTCTTGGGTTTTTATGTGTCTGCTCTGGCAATAGCCAGGACCGGAGGCATTATGTTTTTGGGTTGTCTGTCTGTCCTTATGGCCACAAATTTCTTGTCATCTAAGGATTGTGTTGAAGGGATTTCTTCAGAGTCTTGACAGCATGTAAACTGTATCGTCACTGGTTACCATAGGCATGTAACCACAATGCTGTAATTCTAGGTTGACAGTGGCAACAGGGTTAACGTTGAGCTGTTAACTTACACATTTTCTTCCAGTATCTCATCCAAAGGGCACTTTTTTTCCTCCGATTTTAGCCTTTTCATAGTAAATGTCACTGTAAACTATGAACAGTGCAAACTGCCAGTTGCCAACCTGGTTTGTTTTGGTGAAAGAATAATGGTGGCTGACCTTTGTGTTCAAGTGTCATTCAGAGGATTTATGCTCCACCTTGCAGACTGTGAAGGACTAGCTAGTCTTACTGCCAAAGTAAAGGCTACAGTATGTTATTTTCTCTAATACTTTTTAGGAGAAATGCCAGTTGCCCTCATACATTTTACATGTACGTAAGGTAGCAACTTTTATTTTACACAGTTCATCTCTCTGCTCAGTGTCGCCAAGCTTGAAACCAGAATACAGTATATCCATATAATACAAGTTCATAAGTTCAGGATTAGTGTTATTGTTAACATCCATCTCCACCTGATCTTCATTCTGCACACTAGAAACTTTCTGTATGTGAAGTACACGCCCTTAGTCCAATGCTCAAACAGAGACTGACTGGTCATCTGTTTATCATAAGCACCGATAATGAGCAAATTGAGAATAGGTTGGATTGGAATTGGAATTTCATGGTTTTCTGCATTGTTTTATCAAGTATTGACAAATATCATGTGCCTAAAAAAATAACACAAAAGAAATGCTCATCTGTCATGTCTTTATTGAGAACAACCATAAAAACCTTGTACTGCAATTGGAAAAAGTATGTATATGAATTAATAGCTGGTTGACCCCCCCCCTAGGGCAGCAATAACCTCAACCAGGCGCTTCCTGTAGCTGTGGATCAGGCCTGCACATAGTTCAGGATGAATTAAGCCCATTGATGGCCATTGTTAATGCAGAACTACATTAGCTTTGTCATATTCTTTGGAAGTCTTGTGTGTGGCTCTGTTAAAGTTGTTCCTGGTTGAGGTCTGGGCTCTGACTTGGCCACTCCAAAAGGTGGATTTTGTTTGATTCTGTTGTGGGCTTGCTTTAGTATTTTCGTTTATTGTTCTGTTGCATCACCCAACTTCTACAGAGTTTCAGCTGATGAACAGACATTCTCACATTATCCTGAAGAATTTTTTGATACACTTGGGAATTCATCTTCCAATCACTGCTAGCTGGCCAGGTCCTGATGCAGCAAAGCAGGCCCAAATCATGATGTTTCCCCCCACCATATTTTACGATTTGGATGATGTTTTCATGATGATATGCTTTGCTGTACTTTTTTGACCAGGTGTAGTAATGTGTTCCTTCCAAATAGTTCAATATAGTTTCATCAGTCCACAAAACATTTGCCAGTACTGCTGTGGAGTGTCAATGTGCTGGAACAGGGTAAATCTGGGCTCAGACCACATTACTGGGCTCAGACCACATTACTTTTCATTGCTCCAGAGTCTTATCTAGCAGATTGTGGTCTTTTTTTCTGATTAACCTCACTGACAAGTGGTTTTCTTAAAGCTACACAGCTGTTTAGTCCAAATCCCTTGACTTTCCTTCGCATTGTTACTTTCATCATTAAACATAGCCGTGAGTTCTACTGTTTTTTTTCTACAATTTGATTTTACCAAACTTTTAAATGATCGCCGATCACAATCACTCTGGTTCCCCACTATCCTTCCAGTTTTTAATAATGCATTGGACAGTTCTTAACCCAGTTTTAGTAGTTTCAACAATCTCCTTAGATGTTTTCTTTGCTTGATGCCAATAATTCGACCCTTCTGAAACAGATTAACATCTTTTCCACAACAACAGGATGTGTCTTCCCAGATGGTTGTTTAAGAAATGAGAAAAGAGAAGCTCCTCATTGCATCAGTTTGGGTTCAATAACTTGTTGCCGGCTGAAAAATAATCATCCATGCAGTGATTATCCAATATGAGGCTCTTGCCTTTTTGCTTAGTTAATTCCAGGTGGTGACTTTTTTTTGTTTTGGACGGGCAGTGTATTTGTTAATACTCTTAACTTAGATGAAGATCAGATCACATTTTGTTACAAATTAATGCAGAAAACTATGTATTTCCATAAGGCTCACATAGTTTTTCTTGCCACTGTTTTAATTTCACAGTATATTAAGAAGAATACATTTTGGATTTATTTTCACCTTCACCTCAAAGAAGTAGTGTTAGTGCAAGTACAATCAAATCAAATCAGAGCTGATTGAAATGATGTAATAGCCAATAATGTAGGTGATAATTGGTCTCATTATACTGTTTAGAGTTAAATGAAGGTTGGTGACAAATTAGTTTTTTTCTAAACAGTTATTGAAACAATTATTAAAAATTAAACAAAAGCAAAAATCACATACTACATGATTTCTTTGCTGCTTTAAAATTAATAGTAATCGTCATGTGTTATTCTGTCTGTTCTGTGGTTTGAATTAATGAACTGGTTGAAACTAAATCATTTTCTTCATTAAACTCATGTTGTAATAGGATTAATGTACCTGAACATAATGTTGTTACACTTCCCTATAAAGTCCTCTGAGGGATTGCTCACCTCCAACTCCCTTTCACAAGGGAAATCAGTGCAAAGTCGCAGTTAAACGCAGCATTTTGTTTGATCGCAGCTTGGATTTATTTATAAGTTGCAAGGCAATAAGTGAAAGAGTCCATGTTTATATTTGTATTTTCTCTGGGACTTATTAGATATATATATATATATATATCAAGATATGTATTCACTGTTCAGACAAGGCAATTGGAACCATATGCATTAAAGCATTTACAACCATCCTGTGATACATTGCACACATGCACAGTTATTCAGGTCCATGGGAAATGTGCCCCTGTGTCCCCGTGGGGAGTGAGAGTGAATGGGAAGATTCAGAATCCGCTCGGCTGGAGGAGGATTACATCCCACAGAGTCTTGCGGGGAGAAAGACACAGATGCTGCATTGATCCTGCTGATAAACACTGAATGGCTGGAAGCTTGAGTAAGTGTCAGGTTCCCCAAACGGAAACGCCAAGACAGCCTAGGCTCAAGTTTGGTGCAGTGCATGGAAGATTTGCAGATAAGCCTGCAATATGTGAAATTAGGAGAACTAATGTGTGAGATTTGGCAGATTTAGGCTTAATGAGAGCCAGACCAAGAAGGCAGTGTGGTCTTGTGTCTTTTTACAATAATGATGCTTTTATTAATAATAACGCCCCATTTAGGTTGTTTGTCCCAACCAGTCACTGCTTGTTGTTAGAGCCCCTGTTCACATGGAGACAGACGCTTGTTGAAATTTCACCCCTGTCAAAATGGCAGCTTGTTTTCACCCTAAACGGTAAAAAAGGCTGTAAAACAACTGTGTGATCTCCCCCTATCTAACTTTGACAGTATTAATTGTTTGTTCGTTCCATCTGCCAGATGTTATCAAACAATAAGACGTTGTGTTGTGTTTTGCTGGTGTTACAAACGACCTACAACGTCGTATTTCACGGGAGGGCGGTCTCACATTCAGGCAAAATACTGCAAATTGTTTAAAACTGCATTCTGACAACAAAACCACCAAAAGTATTTGGTAGAATTTGAAAGTTAATCTGAAATCAATAGTAATATACAGTACAAGTATCACCCATCAACAGTTTTTAAAATATTTTAATTTACAGGTTTCAGTTTATTCCCAGGTAATCGAATAAGAGACTTCCTTTAAAGAAAATCATGTAATTTTGCAGAAGCTTGAAAATTTTATTCAGAGAAGGTGATCTGGACATGCAAACTGTGAAATGCTTTATTATTATATGTTAAATAGTATGTTAAATACTGCCTATGTGGCAGTTTATTGAATCTACAACTTAATTGATGCTGCTAAATTAAATAAAAATGAGCTGCACTGGCATTTTCCTTCAATAAATTATTAATTTAATCAGTTGATTGCCAATACCTATCAACTACTCCAGCCATTGTCTCATCACAATACAAATACAATAATAATACAAATACAATAATTCTATTTAGGCCTAAATAATAATCAGCATCTTAACATTTCTAGATATGTTCAGCTGGAATAATACTTTTAATGTTATTAAAGACAAAAGCCATCTATAGGCAGAGGAAACGTACTATAGAGGACAAAGTGAGGGACCTTCACAGTGGTTGTAGAGTTGGACACAACCCTCCTGACCACACAGGAGAAGAGAAGAGCCTTTATGGAAAAGACAGGATGCTCCACAGCAGAGGAAACAAAACGACCTCACCCCTACTGCTCTGTGATTTGCGCAGCGTGAAATGACTCTCGTGTTTGCACGAACAGGAGAGATGGCCACCCATCAGGTAGGGGCTGTGGAGAGAGGTCCAAGGGGCCCTCGTGAATTAAGGGTACATTCATAGAGTCTCCATGGAGGTCTGCTGATTGCCTGCAGCACCGCTAATTGATTTAGTGCAAGGTTGTAGTCTGAGTGACAGAGGGTAAAGGGAGGAATTTCCTGTTTCTGCATCTATAATTCAGCAGCTTCCTGTGTGTGTATGTGTGTGAGAAAGTGGATGTACTTGTGTGAGGGGGGAAAAAAAAGACTATATACACATTTATTAATTCACACGTGTGTCACATACTGTAAATATCTGCCTCTATAACAGTATGAGCAACTTTTTTCAAATTGAACTTTTGACACTGAATCACTGTGAAGCTCGTCACTGGTGACTGAAAGCGACATTTTTAGCTCGGCTGTGATTCACAATACGTAGCATCAGCAAAATCGTCACAATCTGATAACTGGGTCATAAATAATACTGTGGACTGCTGAGCAATTTACCTGAAGCCAGGTCCAGAGAGTAGGTTTAACAAACTCTGAACCCAACCCTGAAGGTTCCAGAGGTGATGGCATGTTTAGGATTGTTTTGTATTTAAATACTGTACATTTTGGGGCTAGATGGAGTGTATTTGTCGAATATTGTACTATTAGTGTTCTTTACAGTGTTTCCTTTCAGGGATCACTATGGGAATACCGTATAGCCTGCTCTTACACTGTATAACTTTGGGTGATGCTGCGTTTATGTGTGTTAGTCTGTTAACTGGGGTTGTAAGGTTTAAAGCTGTCTAAACCAGCTCTTTGCCAACACTCCCCACTGTGCAGTTTCTTTGAAGGTCTTGTGGATTTCCCTCTTGTCTCTCAAGACTCTTCAACCAGCCACACAAACAGACTGGCAGCTTCATGAGAGAGGACTTTGTTTTTGTGCTTTTCCTCTACAATGGTCGTGCTGTCCCATTATAATTGAACAAACACTGCACTGTTGCAAAATCGGTGATACAGTTTTAGCAGACGATGGACCATCATCTGAAACGTGGAGAGAGGCCAATTTCATTCAAGGCAGTTTAATAGCTAAAAAGTGTTTTCACAAATCCCAGAAGCAATTAAGTTTAAGCAGAAATTACTCATACAGCTTGGACCTAAAACCCATTTCAGAGAGCATAGTAGAGTTCTTTTACTATAGACAGAAAGTGGTCCCTATTTTACTTGCTATGTGAAAATATTTCATTTTGAGAGCACCCTGCTTGAGGCTACAATGACCCATAAATCCAAAGTATGACTCTCTAGTCACCATTTCTTAGCTTGACTGTCAGAGTGAAGAAGGGAAGAAGAGACGGAGCAGTTTATTTGCTCTGTGAAACAGAGAAGCTGTTTTCCATATCAACATGCAAACCTTTCACAGAGGAAAAAGAAAGACTGGCTCAGCCCAAGATTTCAAACACCCCAAAGCAACCTGAGCATCTCTTACTCAACCCCACAAAAAAAAAAAAAAAACAGACTTGCGATCATATTAAAGAGAAACATCTGTCACTTCAGGGTCCTTCATCCCATGTCACACTAAACAGGTTTATGTTAACAAAATACTAAATGTCTCCTGAGGAACCACAGCAGAATTACGGTGTTGGGTCTGGGATTTGTTGGGTTGATTCCCCTACCACAGAGGTTCAGGCCTTAATCACATTTCCAGCTTGTGCTCGGATCCAACTTTCTGTCCTGGTGGATTTTGCACCTCTAAGCTCAATCATGAAACTTTGGAACAGTTCGGTTTCACACAGCACAGGATTTTAGAGGCACTTCCATCTGGAGAACAAGACGTTCTGTGCGTCACAGTGTAGACAGAAGCACCTGATGCAGCGAATCATCAGCGCGGTACTGGTCTGCGGAGGATTGTTTGTGTAACTAAGTACTGAGTCATCGGGGAAATTATGGATAGTTTGGGCACACTGGTGCTCGTGTTGTATGCTTTGAAAACGATCCCATTTAAATGTTTTATCTATTTATTTTGTGAACAGACGTTAGATGTAATAGAAAGCCAGTGCTAGATAATATGCTTTTTGTTTGTTCCAGCCACGACGTTGCTTAGTAATTAGATGATGTCCTGAGGTGATATTGATGACTAACAATATTTTCTCCAATAAAAGAAGCCGTGCCTGTAGCGCAAGGCTTGTGATGTGCAATAAAGTCAGATAATTATTTATTTATGCATAATATTTAATGACTACAATGAAGAACTAAACAAAAGGCCAACCTTTGCATACCGAACGTGTACCGCTAATCAATTCCTTATTTCACACATGACAAAGAAATACTGTCAATATGCAGTTATTGTGGAAACCGAAGACAGAATTTGCTATTTTTCAGAAATAAGTAAATGCAACGACTGCAGCAAACACATAAAAATAGCTTTTCTTTAAATGTTAATGCACTTTTGTTTTATGAAGTTAAAAGATAGTTAAACTGTAATTAGGGCATGTGCAAACATGGGAGCTTTCACACACTGAGATTTAAATCAGGGGACTGTGAGGAGTTTATGGTGGATTTTGAGGTCTGATTTGGATCATTGTTATGTTGTAGAAGACAGAAAAACGTTTCCAGTTTGTGTTTCCTGGCGGACTGTGTGACATTTGCAACCAGTATTTGCTGATATTTAGTGAAGTCCATTATTCCATCTATCCACGCAACCTTTCTTGTGCCCCTAGCTCCTATGCAACACCCCCAAAAATAATATGGTTTTCCATCCCAATGCTTAATGGGTGTTCATGAAATAAAAATGATCAGTGCATTAACATTTAAACAAAGACTCATTTCAAACGTCTGCTACAGGGATTGTACTCCCTGTGTCTTCTCTTCAAAAATTGATAAACATAATAATTTATCCAAACTTTTACATACAGCTGTAACGCTGCAGGTTTGAGGCATGTGTGAGAGCATAAAGCATAATGAAGGAGTCTAGTGAAACCACGACTCCTATGTGGTCTTTTTATGTGTAATCAATGGGAATTATGAGGACCTCAAATAAGTGCACAAAGCATTAGGCCTGGGCTTCCTCCCCCTCCCTCATGTTGGTCAAAGCGTGTCCTGAGGGTATATGGTGATGAGTGAGGAAGGAAGGGGGCGGCTCACTTTCACATGCAGGCCATTTCATTTGGGACGGAGCTGTGAACTTTACAGATGAGGGATCGTCCTTTTTTTTTTTTTTTTACCATACATCTTGAAACAGCCACTTCATAGTGGCCCCTGCCACTCGCAGGCATTCTAATCAGAGATGGATGGAAAGATTAAATTCTCTTGGGGCCCACACAGGGAGTATAGTGTTGTGATCAATATGTAAAAGTGATCAAATATCCAACCTTATCTCCCAATTCAGCTATTCATTAATGAAACTTCAAGTAAAAATGTCAAACATTTAAAGTTTCTTGTTTCTTAAATGTGAGAATTTGATTATTATTTCTTAATAATAATATATTTTGGTTTTGGACACAAAACAAACAAGATTTCTCGACAGTCCTGCATGTTTGGCTTCATTGTTGTATGTGTATGTTCTGTTAATAGCAGAGTTAATGTTATTGATCTACTGTAGCTCCTGAATAATTCATTAATTAATTTAGAAAATAAAAGATGATGAATCAACCATGAACAAGAGCAGTTGTTTGTCGAAGCTCGACACTCAGCTATTGACTCATGGCACTGGCATCAATAAAAGGAGAAGTCAGTATTTTCCACCATTTGAAAAAAATCTTGGTGTTTTTTTTTTTTTCCTACATCAAGGCTCAAAATAATTTAATCTTACAGTTCCTCAGCTCCATTGTCTCCACACTAGACTAAGACATGCTAATTAGAGACTGTGATTTCTTATGAAAAAGTAGTTGCTGGTGTGGCTTAGAATTGTACAAATGCAGGTACTTAGCTTCCAGTTGCAGGATCTATTATAAGGTTTCAAATTGACGTCATTGATTTGCAGTTTGAATAGACACTTTAATCATGTGGATAGAAACTGGTCATTGAATCTTCCCTTTTTATTTTTTGACAGTGCTCAGCCTACGTGATTATCTTAAAGTGACTTTGAAATACAAAGAACACCTTTTCCCTATTTTCATGTGTTCGCCTGTTCAGTTCAATTCAATTTCATTAAACTAAATGAAAGAATATACAGCTGAACAACAAAATTTACTATATATATATATTTATAGATTTCGGTTATAATTGCTTTTTAATGTGATCTTTCACATGAACAGTGAACAGTCAATCAACCAGCTGCCCACAAGATGTAAGAGAACCTTTGATATTGAAGTGTCTTATCTAACCAAGCTATCCTACTAGCATGCTTATGATCCTGAATAGCAAGAACAAGCTGCACAGAATTGTACACTGTTGCTGCTTTTGCATATCCCCACTTTGAAATGCCAGAGCCAAAAAAAAAGCATTAGCCTCATCCCGCAAGGATGTGTTGAATGTCCTGCAAAAAGATGTGAAAATGAGATGGCGAGAGATAAAGCTGAATGGCCAAAGTGTTTCAAATGCCTCATTTGCACTACATGAGTCAGACCATGTTTGGTCACAGCGGGAATGTGTGGCTTGACCTTAGAGAAAGAATTCATCCAGGCATTCACAGTTGATCACAGTTGACCTCTTTCACATATGGCACAATGCTCGTATTTTAATTGTCCAAGCCTCAAATTCAGGGGTTTGAGAAAATAAAATGTACACATTTCCCGGGGGGTCTCCAACCATCGCTGAGGGAGGGAGAAAACAGAACAAAATTCAACTACCCATGTAAGAATGAAACGCTCCTTAGTTGTGCTCAGGGGAAAAAAGTGGAAAAACTATTCAAATACGAAATATAATATTATTATCGGCTCAGTCTTCTGCTTGTTTTTTATAGAGTTTGTTTGTTTGCCTATTGAAAATAATAATAATCTGATTATTTGGTGAGAGGGAAAAGTTGAGGGACCATCCAATAGCTGCTGGACGTCGGACCTTTATTGCTATTCCTAGAGCAGCTAACTACAAATCCATAAATCCTTGGTTGACTTGACACACACAGACTTCTCCGACTAATTAGTTCAGTATTTCTAGAGTCAACAATGTGGGTTTAGCTTTCCATCAATCTTTCCAAAAAAGACTCGCATTCCTGCTTCTGTGCTCGAAAATGAAGCATCCAATCATGGGAGTGTAGAAACGTCTTTTACCTCGCTGCAAGGCAGAATCTGTCCAGGTATTGAAAAGAGCATTTTCTCAAGTCCTCTGTCAGACAGTCATAAACACAGTGTGTTTTACTGTAGATGCTTTTGTAACATTTGTAATGCTAAAGCCTTCATTTAGATGATTCACAACTCAATTCCTCATGTTCCGTTCCACTGGCTCAAACCGCGTTGGCAGATTTATATGACGCCACTGAAGCCTTTCACGTTTCTCCCTGAAGATGAATGTGAGGTTACTGGGCAGCCCACGGTGTTTCAGATCTGTCCCCAGTGACTAAATGGCAGAGGTACTGACAATTTGTACTGTTTTGACTTTTTGGGAGAAAATGATTTGAGCAGAAGTGAACCACAAAAAACCCAAACGCTGATCAAAACCAGCAGGTCACTGAGCAGCCATGTTTGTGTTCTTAAACTGTATTTCTCTCTCTTGTTTATTTTATTGCAGGACGAGTTAAAGTACTACAGCCTTACTTCAGGTTGGCTGATTTCACATGAAGCAGTCATTCATCACTTTAGTTGTGGAGTCGGGCCTCCGAGGCAGCAGTGGTGTCTGTTGCGGTAACCAATCTGGACGGCACTAATGTAGGTTGGAGATTGTTTCCATATGGGGCCTGTTTCAAACAGTCGCGTTGCTTGGATCTAAAAACCCAGTTTCCATTTTCATAGTTTGCCCACTTGAAGCATGCAAAGTGAAATAGTTAAGACAACTTTCGCACTAGCAGCCATAAACAACAAAGTTCTCCTTTAACCTGGCAGATAGATCAACAGCAGGTTGCTGGAAAGTCTCAAGAGACACAGAGCTCAGGATGTTAAACTACCTGATCTACTAATCAATTAATCAGAGCTTAGGTTGTGATTTTGTATAAATCATATAAATTCAGCCTGTTCCTCAACTATTTCAAAAACAGAACAATCACAAAAGTTATGTTGCTGCAGTTGCAGCCTTAAAATGTATATTTTAAGCCATGATGTCAGTTGTAATGAGTCATATTGTGCTGTCCTGATGTTGAGTAATCTGACTGAAAAATCATATTTTATTCAGCTCCATAGATTTTGGTTCAAAACTGGACGAGCATATCATGCTGACAGGCTTACAAACCTTTGATATAGCAGTGTGTAGTCCAGCCTTAGAAGTAAAGTTTTATATTTCCTGCACATATAACATAAACATATTGGACAAATATCTCTCTTAACATAGAGTCAAGGATTTTTCCTCCATTTGCATAAGGTAATGTCAGTAATGACACTTTTTGATCATTGTTGTCTTTGAAATGTACAGTGTGTAATGTTTAAAAACTTGTTCTGCATAGTAATAACTGTCCTTCATAAACCCCTCTCTCTTCTCTTTTCCTTTCCTCAAACACTTACCTCATTTCCTGCCCCCTCCGTCTCTATCTGGCCCACTTCACTCGGTGACCTCTGCTTACCCTGCCTGAAACAGCTTATAGGATATGTATGGCTGCCTGAGCTCGACCTCCGCAGTGGGCCTCCACACCAAAGTCCACGTCCCAAAGTTACAGAGCTGTTGCAGTGAATCTGGCACAGCTTCAGAGGGCGACGGCAGAAGATGGAGGAGCTTCAACAGGACGACGTGTCCGGAGGTCCAGCCTGCTGCCCTGCTCCGTCCCAGGTGTGCTTCCTTTCATGGACATTATGTTCTCCCCCCCGACCCCGATTTCTCTTTTGTGAATCCTTGGTGTATTAGCTTTTGATGCAAGTGCAGCGACACCCAGGGACTGAGTTAGAGTAAACTGAGAAGGTTAATGGTTGAAATCTAACCATAGATGACTGGAGGCACTAGGGTAAAATATAGAAGCTCAACTTTCCAAACACACAGCTACTGTCGTCGTTATCCACCATCTTCTAGCACCAATTAGGCTGCGCTTCATGTCAATGTGAACAGTGACTGACTAGCAGGCATTGGCTGTAGAATACCTCATTCAATCCACTTACTAATTAATGATATCTAATATAGATTCTGTATGTGCCTTGTTAAAACTGCCTACAGCAAAAAAGCTCTCTGGAGAGCAAGGGTCATAAAAAAGCAATGATTAGTGAAAAGCCCAAGCCCCTTGAGGAAGACAATTTGACAAAGGATTTGTGGTTAATATGCAATGACTGAACAAATATTTCACCAGCACAATCTTCTGTAGCAAAGGCAGGAGGAGTGTAAACCAGATAAATGACTCAGCGGACATCCAATTTGAATAGTTTATGCCAGAGTAGTAAAAATGACGAGTGCCGAGCTCCTGTTTGCCGCCATTTTATATTTAAATTATACCTGTGACTTACAAAAGCCACGTTCTCTTGTGCCCCTGTGCTGAATGCCGACTGAGAAAATTGGGATTACTTATTCGATATTTCCAATCTTTGTAGAGTAACTGAAAATATTAGGTTTTGTGATTACAGTTGTTGTAATATTGATTCATGTGTGGGTAGCAGCAATTTCACTCATGTGGAACTGCAGTTTGAAATACAGCTCTCAACAAAGGGCAAACAGTTACTGACAAAGCAATTTTCTACTCAAGGTCTCAATAATGGATTAAGTAAGGTTTACCTTAACCCCATAGATCATGTATGAAAACCAAACGATATGTCACAAGCTGCATGCCCCCACATGACAGGACTATAATTACTATAGAATATAAATAAGAAGCCTCTTCAGTGCAGTATGGATAGTATTGAAAAAAAAAACTAGAACCACATGACCTTCTCTTTATCAGCTTGCATTATAGTTCTCAGTAACAAAAAACTGTTCATCATCAAGTTAAGTGGACGTGGAGGTCAGAGACAGCACAGTCAGTAGGTATTACAGGGTTGCTCTGCTCTACACATAAGCATTAGATTTCAAACAGCATGTTAAATATGCAGATAATGTGCTGACTTTCTGCAATAAGAGACTTTGTGTGTAAACAAACCGTGAACAACACAATGACATGCCATTCCTTTTTATCTTGATATCGTAAACAGTTGTTTATTTACATTTAGGAGGACGCCATCATTACTTTGGAATTATGTTTCTTACCACCTGGAGAATCCAAGTCCAACCTTGGCTCTTTTTTTGGCTCAGTTTTTGGTCTCTTATCAATTCCCAAGGGGAAGTCTCTGCCTCATTGTTTGCTTCATTAATCCGTTATGTTCACCAGTTGATTGAGTCTTCTGGTTGGTGCTGAGCGAGTGGAGTACAAAAACAAAAACGCTACATTCACAGACCACAGAGTTTTACAAGTTCACCACAAAGCTCCTTAAACCTGAGTGTAGAAGATGATTCAGGTGATAATTCTCTGTAGGTTCATCATCGACAGACCCCTTTCACATTCCAGTCAGCCACTTTAATTAAAAGCTACTCTAATCAATATTTCAATCATAAAAAAAGATGGGAACAATTGTGTAAAGTGACAAAGGTCATGCATAGTGACAACCTATAGAGAATTATTACAAGTCTCTGAAGTCACTCTGTGTAGCTTTTCAGCCTCTTTCTCTGTTCTCGTCAGTTCCATTTCCAGCAGCTGACAACGGTGTTCAGGAAATAAATTCTGAGAAACCTGCTGTACGCGACTTGCCGAGCATCAAACGGCACACGCAAATCAGAGTAAAAAGCTATAATTAGGCTGTAAACTAACTATACTACCACCACCACTCGGCTTCCAACATAAAATCGCAACTGCTCATCAACTCAGCTGTCTGTGGAGACCAAAACTGAGCCAAAAGGAGAGTGAACATAGGACTTAGTTTTATCAGGTGGCCACAAACACAACTCCAAATGAGTGATGAAGTTGATCTATACCTGCCTGATCTGCAAATAGAAAACTGTTAGCCAATATTTGCCATTTTAAGATGATGAGGTACCAACGTGTCTGTATTCTTTCATAGTTTATGGTGCTGCACCCCCCAATGGTCGCATGAACGCAGCTGTAAAGGTGCTGAATGTTATGAACTGTGTTAAAGCTTTTAGCATTTTAGAGTAAAATGGCTTCGACTCCTTAACTGTTCACTCATTTTGAAATAACTACTAAACTGGTATCCTCTGCTGATTCCAAAACATCAGAAATGATGATCACCGTCTAAATACTGACTAACACGTACCCAATTCTGTGGCTGATCTCTAAAACTGCACGAAAAATGAGTGAAACATGTTGACAATGAAACATTTTTCCACACATTTGAAGTTCTGGTGAAATGCTGATCGTTTTATGCTAGTCTTTATTCCTCTGGGCTTCATAGTTGCTTAGCTTGGTGGGAGGAATGGGAACAGCTGAGAACAATATGGGGCAAGTCTTTCATCAGACATCTGTCATCTCATCTTCTGTTTCACCTTCTGCCTCCCCTTCTTCTTCCTCTTCTTCCTCTGATGTCACATCCAGCTCATCCACCTGGGAGATGCACTTTGGACACGAGCAGACAAACAGGTAGTTTGCCCTGGAAATAAAATGTTCCATCAGTCACAATGTTGCACCTCTAACAAGAACTGAATTAATCAGACATTTTATTTTCTGCAGTTCAGAAAATCTGGTGCTGTGCAGGAGCCACAGAACACAGGAGCACGTGAGTGTTTAACACTCTAATTAATACTTGCGGTGCAATTAATACTTTCAGTCAGCTGGTGTGATTATGGGTGCCCATGAAGTTTCACACCACCAACCTGAAGCGCACCGCCACCTTTTTAAGGCAGAGAATTTTTTCACAGGATGCGGTAAAAACTTTACACGTCTCTTAGACGTGCAGAACAAGCTTGCCCTCCCCCCTTTGAGTGTTGGAGTGTAATTCAAAGATGGACTGACATCATATTGATCAATGAGGAGCGTGAGCAGCACAGGAGTAGCCATCAGACCCCTAACATCTCTGCCTCAAGACTGCCCATTATTGCCTGGAAGGCTTTTTATTGATCTAGATGGAATTTGTAACAGTATGACCCCCGTTCGAATGATTCATCCAAAGGATTAGAGATGTTTACCTCAGAATTTTGTGTCTGCTATGACGGCTTCGGTCCCTCTGGCAGCAGTCCAAATAACTGATGCAGATCTCCTGAAACAGGAAGAGAACATAACTTCAACTGGATGAAGAACTCCTCACATCAGTAAGATGACACTACTGAGCCTGAAACACATCTAAACCATTTAGTCCCACAAACATGACACTGATATTTTTCCTAATGGCACAAATGCAGTAAGTTGTTCTACTCTTCCAGCTCTCTACTGGTGAAACGTTGCTCTTCTGTCTTAGCATTGCATTCAAAGGAGAGCTTTGCTGTAAAAGTAGCATAGCTGTTGTGACATTACTGTGCCGCTCAGATGCAAGGCTTCTCAATCTTTCTGACAGCTTGACAAACCCACTCCAATCCTCAAAGTCTCAGGCTTCTAATACCGTCTGACAAGGGAGCACACAAGGCTAGAGAGGGATGTTCTGTCCCATCTATCCCAGGCCAGAATTTATCACTCTAAAGCCAGACGTGTCAGCTGACCTCTCCTGGGTTGATATCACTGAGGGCACTGAGGTGCAGCAGGAAATTGTTGTTGGGGAAGGACGCCTCTGCGTTGGGTATGCAGCTGTGGTTACCTGCAGGTGTCAAAGAGGCAAAGAAAGAAAAAGGGGTCATCAGACGGTGTTTGGACCAGAGGAAGTGTGTCTTTGAACTGAACTGACAGCATTCAGAGCGTGGCCATCATCTGCACTTACACGAGCTTTGAAGCAGAAAAAGTCCAGAGCCCTCACAGTTTAGAAAGTCTCCCGTTTCTGCATAGAAGAAGAAGGAGAAAAAACAAAATATGCAAATGTATCCTCTTGTTGAGATCTTCACACACGTTACCAAAAAGAAAAAATACTACAGTGTCACTGGGTCACAATGCAAACACTCACTCATGTAATTTGACAATTGAGAATCTGTCCTGTTAAAACAAACACTATTTACTTCAAAATATTACTGCACAACTAAGATAAAACGGTGACCTTTCTCAATGTCCTTGTACAGCTGGTCAATAAAGGAGTCCAACTGCTCCCTCTGCTGGGCAGGAAGCTCAAGTGCATCACAGGCATGAACCCACTGACTCAAGGAGCTGGAATTGATCAGAAAATGGAGCAAAAACACAGTTTGTTCCCAACTGAGATCCAAACTTAGATCTGTTAAAAGCTGAAGTGGAGGAAGGTGTTTACCTGGTTCCAATGCCTTGTCCGTTTGTTCCCACCAAAGCAAAGAGGGAGCGGAAACCCTCAGGAACGAACCACTGCAACACAATCACACCTTTATTGATCCATGTGGGGAAAATTATTTATTGTGTTTAGCTACTTCTGCTCAGGACGGAGGTTGGAGCTGCAGCTACAGCATCACATGCAACAGTAGGAATTCACCACACTTACGTCAGCATACAGGAGTTAGGTTAAGTTAACCAGTAACTGTTTGGATAATCGATTATAAATCAGCGGAGTTGCTGTACAATATTTACAATATTTTCTGTAGGAGCAACTTAAATATGACAATTAAATTGAAATATCAAATTAGTAATTGGATTATCACAATATTTCCAATTATGACTTTTTCACGTTTCTGACACTTTACAGACGATATAGAACGATTACTCGTAAAAAACAATTACTGCAATAATTTTTAATTGTTAGCATATCAATAATGTGGCCGTATGAGTTCAGATGTCCTATTTTGACCAACCAGAACCTAATGCTAGTCTTACTATTAACTTCTCACCACAGTGGGCTCCTGGAAAATATCATTTCACATTGTTTTGACTTGTTTTAGCAGAATACACTGAATAATTAAAGTAAGAATAACTGTAACTGTTGGTTGTCACCATATTTATGATAATTAAGAAACTCTCAGTTCAGGTTCTGGATATCTGTGCAGCATTTTGTACAAATGAATTGAATGTGAGGATTACTGTACTGACAGAGTGAAGAAACACAGTGGTGTCATTGGAGACGCACTTACCCGACTGAGATGGTCGTCATAAAGTGCTGCTGTAAAGAGGCTGTGTAACAAAGCCAACTGCCCCTAGAGAGACGGAGTGAAATAAATAAATATTACATGAGCACTGGAGGCTGAGCGGGAACTGAACGTGTGTCAGAGAAACACAACGCTGATTTACTTTGAGTATTGACGTGTAAAGAACTGTGATTACAGTACGAGGATGATTCACACTCTGTCCCTCAGCACTTTCTTATTTTCAGCTGAAACAACGAGACGGTAACTTACTCTGAACTGTTCTCCCAGGAGCTTGTGGGCAATCTCCTCTTCCTCGTTAGCTGTTCGGCTGCAGAAGTGAGAAAACAGCTTCTGCCAGTGGGTTTTGTCTTTAGCCTGGACGACATAACCAGTGTTAGAGCAGTGTATTGTATTATTAGTGTACAGTTTTTCTTTGTTACACATGCCGTTTATCACAAAGGACATAGTGCAACATAAAAGAGGGTCACTTGAATTGACTTATAACTCTCTCTTATTCTAAACTCACAGCAATATTAATTCCCTCCCACCTTTTTATCACCTTAAAAATCATTTCACAACTAGCTTTCTATTAATCAAAGTTCATCTTAAGCAGGGTTTAACACTTTAACATTTGATTAACAACTAAAAACAACATAAGTGAGCATAAAAATTGAATTATATGCTGCAGCACAGTGTTTCTAGTATTTGAGACCTAAGATTATAGTCACCTGTTTCACCATCGCTACCATTTTGGCCATAAGCATGATGCTGGAGGTTTCTGGAGGATAATGCATATTCCTGAAGAGAAGACACATTAAAGAAATCATAAAACAATCATTCAGGTTTTTAATGAAAACAAAGTGACCGCTTTGTGAGGTACTCCTGTGTACTATTATAAAGGGGAGCCAGTACAACACCACCTTTACTGTGAACTTAATAATAAACTAAATCAACACATCCACTGTGTGTGTGTGTGTGTGTGTGACTGTGTGCTGTATATTTAAAATGCTCCCTCACCTCCATGCATCCTGGAGCTTGTTGATGGGGTGGTCCGGATCTTCCTGCGAGGGACCCAGACACAGAGCTCGGTGGTACTGATCCGCTGCAGCTTGTCGACACTCGTTGCTACAGTACATCACCTGCAGAAGAAGCAAGTGTGGTTAAAATACTTAAAATGAAATAAATAAATAACAGGTACAAACAAACTGTCTCTACTCTTATCTGTGAAATAGTCTGATTAATAATAATCTGATTTGTAGTCACTATTTACTCCCATCAGAAAAAGATAAAACATTTTCCACAGAATCCAAAAACTGAAGCATTAGTTTAATTTTCTAGCACTGTTGCAAACATAAATATGGAAAATTATGAAGTTGTTGTTTCAACAATGTTTAAAAAAGACGCACACATGCTGTTAGAAGTACATTTCCTTTAAGTGGGGAAAAACTTTGAAATGTATTTAAATGTTATTTATATTAGCTTCAGCACATTAGATTCAGGAAACCACTAAATTAAATACAAGTACAACTTCTAATTACTGTTAAACCGTAGTATTACACATATAAAAATATAAAACCTGACAAAGATAAATGGTTGATTTTGATTTTGGTCAATAAATCGACATGAACATGGACTTATTGATCCATAGTAGTAGACCACAGATCTGGTCTGCTGATCATTTTACCCACTACTGAAACAGCAGAGGTTCCTCTCTGACCACAGCTGCTTTAAAATCAATGAGCTTCTTGTGTTTTCAGTAAATTGATCCGACCACTTTTATGAAGAATCATCCTCTCTTGATTTTTCTATGAAATGACAATAGTAAAAAAAACGTTTACAGCTTCAAGGTTAGGACTCGACTGACCTGGCAGTGGGGGCAGGCTTGGTGCAGCTCTGGTCGAACGCGGCAGAGCTCGGGGTGAGGAAGGCTGAGTCCAGGGTTTCCGCTGAGCCTCCTCGCATTCTCCTCTGCAGTCTCCAGAGCACGTAGGCAGTACTCACAGGCTGTTAAATACATTTATTATTTATTATTATCATTATTAAAAACAAGAAGGTTTTGTCATCTCTGTGTGTGGATGTATACAAACATCCAATCACAGTCTGTGGCGTGTATTAAATACTCTGCAGGCCACTTTATAAAGAGCAGGTGACAGATGGTGGTAGTGTAGAAAGAGTTGAACCACATTTACACACAGAGGGATCATGTAGTGTGTAACGTGGCATCACGGCCTCCTCTCACCTTTATATTTATACAAAGCATTCCACAGAAACTGGGCAGACACAAGAGGCCGCTCCATGAAAATGGTGTCCCCCTTCTTGATGCTCCTCCGGGCGAAGAGACCCTTTCCCTAAATAAATAAATAAATAAATAAATGCTTATTGTTGTATGAAGTCTTTAAACCACATCAGCTTCTGATCATCTGTGGCTTCAAACTGCAGCAGGTTCAGATTTTACTTTAACATCATCCTCTCTTCTCTCCTCCTGATCCACCTGCAGACATTTCTTATTTGAATAGATGAAGTGCTCCTTTCTTTCTGTAAACCTCTCAGACAGACTGTGGACCTGAGATCTGGTCCACTTGGTGTCACATTTCTCAACATGGCTCACACTGGTTTTTTAAGGTCTAATGTTTAACCATCACTGTTTACTTTACAATAAAACAACTCAATTAATTAGGTTTAACACCAGTAACCACATTCATTGTTGTGTGATGGTTTTAAAGACCTGCATGAGGTTGGTCCAGGACTTTGTGAGCACGGTGCTCTGGAGTCCGGGACCTGCTGCAGAACCGCATTGAACCTCCTACTTCATTAAAACCCTTTATTCTGGTTAAACTGGACCAGTCCTACCTTAACGCTGTCTATAAACCGGACTTCCACGCAGCTGGAAGCTTTGCCGGGATCCGTGCAGAAGGAAAACATGTCATCCACGGGAGCAGCCATGTTTCCGACGACCTCTCCCCTTTGAACCCCGACACCGACGCTTCATGTCCGGGGAGAAACAGCAGCGACCTCCGGTGGTGGAGATGTGAATTGCACCCTGTCAGCAGGTACTTGTATAAAAAGTACTTCAAGTACCATTTTACCCCCATGATGGTTTTGAAGTACTTAAGTTTTATGTTGTACAGTGTAGTACTTATTGAATGATACTTTAGTTAATAGGAAATAAATCTAATGTGGGTTTTTAATCATTAAATGTAGCATCAAGTTGGTTTAATCCATAATAATACATATCTTTTATATTTAATTTTAAATTAATGTGTCTAAACATGTTAAATAAATTCAGTACATGGTGTATATTTCATGATTTTTCCCTCTGAAGTGCAGTGGAATACAGAAATAATGGAAATTGTCAAGAAAACGGTTAAAATAGTAATAAATACTCCTAAATCTGCCATTTCTGCCTCCACTACTGGTAAAATACTCTGAACATTTATTTTTATTATTAGAGGGTTAGAGTTATCGCTCTAATAAAATGTTAAAATAAAAATATTAAAAATACTAGAAATAAAAATGTAAAAAAGTAATTAAATGATTTAAAAGTTACCAAAATAGTTGATTCATTTTCTAATTTAGTGTCAATCATCTAAACTAACTGAGCACTTAGAGAAAAGCAAATGAAGTCATGTAAATTATACAAACTCTAAAAGCATAATGGTCACAATGCGCCTGGAAATAATATAGTTTGATAAAGTTTTTATTACACATTTTTAAATAATACAGATACACGTTTCACATTGTTGGCAAATATTCAATAAACTTAGTCGTAGTAGAAGTATTATACAAAGAATTAATAATACTAGTTTATAATCAGCAGGTATGATACATAGGTTATGTTTCAAATATTGTACAAAAGAATTATTTGGTTATACAACAGTAAAGTACAACAGCAGTGGAGTGAATCATCCCTCATATGAGTCAGGAAGGAAAGTTGAAAACAGTGTTTGGCTACTGTAGTACCGGTAGTTTGCTCAGTGTTGTTTCACATTGTTTGGGTTAAAATAGCTGGTAGATAATAAAAATGTAATTTAAGTGTAAACTAAAACACATGTACAGTAATAGTACCGTCCCACAGTGATCAATGCCTGTATCACTTATACAGAATATATCCACACTGCAGC
Source organism: Anabas testudineus (assembly GCF_900324465.2). Taxonomy (NCBI): domain Eukaryota; kingdom Metazoa; phylum Chordata; class Actinopteri; order Anabantiformes; family Anabantidae; genus Anabas; species Anabas testudineus. Next base: position 17,024,291 of record NC_046619.1, read on the forward strand.
CTGGTAGAGAGAGTTTCCTCTAATGGACTCGAATGATAATAGAAAAGGATGAAAACACTCATATATTGACTTTTTTACAGTGTTTCCCACAGGTCGAAAATATAAAAATCACATGGAGCGGTGAATCCCCACCGTCGACATCACAATGAGTAGATTCTGACCAATAAATAATTAGTTGAACGCAGACGTGTCGGTATAAATGTGTTTTGATGTCTATTACTGCAAGATACTGCAGTACAGGAAGACCAAAGGCAATTTCAGGACAGGTTCTTCATCACATCTGAACTCTAGTTTGAGGGCATTGTGAGATAATTAACAGGATAAAAAAGCAGAAAAACCTTTCAGCGACACGTTTGTTCAAACTTACATCTTTGTTTTTTCTTTTCCTTGTGAACACGGTGTCTCTTTAAAGTGGTCATAAGTCATGGATGTTTAGAATTAATGGACTTAAAGATAAATCCAGTGATTCGAATCCTTTTGGATAAATACAGCCAAAGTTAATATTGGTAAATTAACATGACTGCATGTTTACTTGGATGTGAAAAGAATCGCTCATAGTGATGAATTCTTATCTAACTCTGCAGTGCTACTGAGCTTTGAAGCGTCTTTCACCTCCTTCCAACCTGCAACGGTTTTCATTTTATTTTTGGCTGCAGCTGTTTTCATTGAAACAGCTCTGAAGACCACTGCACTGTGCACTAGATGACACTGTTAGCAACTAGCTATCCAGGTCTCTGCTGACTGTGTAAATACTGTAGGGAACATATCATATCATATGTTTAACCAGCATCAACAGCAGGAAGGTGGGAAACACTGTACTTTATATATACATACTTTAAACAAGGCTAAAAACTGATTTTACAGTGAACATATTTTACATACAGAGCTACTTCCTTGTTCATAAACAGTAAAGACAGAAGAATCTGTCCCATTATCAAGCTCTAAAAAACATTAATCAATAATTGCTATGAAAACTGTTTCTAAACAACGAGGTTTAGAAACCCTGGGTTAGTGAGTAAACCATGATTTACTGCAGCAGACGGTTCCAAAACCTGGTTCTCCACGACTTCCGTCCCCTCTCCCACACCATCCCATCCATCATAAACCCTTGTTGTAGGTTACCGCCTTGCAATCTGTTGCCATGGCGATCTCTGGCTCGAGACAAGACACCTCAATCTGCAAATGAATAAATAAATAAATAAATAAATGTGAAGCTGATGGGACTGTAGGAATATCAGCTCCACATCTCCGTCTTTACGAGAGAAGAAGAGAAATCTGAATGTAAGAGGGGGGTTCGTGTTTGTGGTCGGATGCTGAGTGTGTGAAGTGATGTATGTGTGATGTTTTTTCTTACCAGCTGCTCTCTGAGCCATCTGTTCTGCTGCAAAGGCATTTTATGTGACTGTACTGTACCTGTGACATCTGGGGAAACAGGCTGATGGCCACAGGCAGGGAGAGGCCGAAGGTAACGAGGCACACAAGGCTGTGGATGGGTAGCAACAATCTTCGGTGGCTCTGCAGGAAGCGAAACCTAAAGGAGTCAAGATAGTGATAAAAGAAAACATGAGCCTGCTGTGTGGCTACTGCAAAAGCCAGGAGTTAATTTTAGATCTGCAGATAAACACTGTGCAGATTTGGGGGAGCTATTTTGCACAATTGGTGGGTGGGAGATTTATCTGCCTGTGTGAAAGTTCCAGTTGTGGGTTTAATGAGTCACAGCGTAGATACTTTGTTTTAAATGGATAATTTCAAACACATAAATCACATTTGGCTCTTTTATTGCTTTTAATTCCACATTTTCTCTGGCCACAGTGATAAAGTAAAATAAAATACACTTCTAAATAAACACTGTTTATTTCAGGGACTCAACACAACATATGTTTTCTACCTCTCTAGGTAGGACATGATGATGGGGGGCAGGACAAAGATCGGCATCGGCAGGACCACACGTGTGAAGGCGGTCTCCATGATGGCCTCGGGGGGAAAAGATGAGAACATTGTGCACACGCTTCATTTCAAATATTGCAATGAGTTGGATTCAATTTTCTCTTTTGTGACATCAGAGGGTTGTTGAGTGTCAGGAGCAGGAAATGGAGCGTTTTCCTCATTATTAGCTACAAACAGCAAACAGAGAAAAATACAAGTGAACATGCTGAGTCTGCACAAAAAAAAACAACAAGACTCACATGTCTGGCTGCAATTTTAGACGATCCCACCACGTTCCCGTTGTTGTCCAGCACGTCGATACCTTCAGACAACTCATTGTGTCTCATCAAAGCCACGTTACAAATGTTTGCACTCGCTGAGGATGGAGAGAGAGAGAGAGACACGTTTCCACAAGATAAAAACAGATGCAGAAGACAAAAAATGTAGTCACAGACCAGGAGAAGCACAAAACCAGCCAGCAACTTAAAGTGGTGGAAAATGCACCATCAAAAAGTACAGTAATAAAACATTATAAAATTTTATTTTGAAATTACATGAATGCACTCGACAAGCTGTAAACATCTACAGTATTGTACAATTCATCACTTCACATGTCTGATGGAGAGAAATAACCACCAGGTGGACACATAATGCCCCTTCTCATTACCGCTGGTACACAGGGTCCTTTGACGACCTACCTACAGCTGGGAAGGGGACAAATCTCTGTATTATCATTCTGGTGGCAGGACTCAACTTGTTCGCCTTCTGAATCAGCACATTTAGTCCCACCTATTAAATACAAAAAACACTAAACTATCATTAATAAGTATGAGCATGGAAAAACTACATCAGATAAATATCAAAACAGGTTCTAAGACATTTTGCATTTAGTAAGAACTGCAGTGACAGCCATTAATATTTCATTACTACAGCTAAAACTGAGATCATCACAGATATACAGTCATTAAATACATATATTAGAGTAAAAGTATGATCCAACCATCCTTATTTAAACTGATTCTACTACTGTCAGGCCAGTTGTCATTGAACCATGAGTGGCTTCACCCCAGACAGGTCGCTAGTCCTAGAGAGACACGCAGAGACAGTCAAGTAACCAGGTTACAGTCGACTTTCTCAAGAAAGTGTACAAGGAACAGGAAACCTGGTTACTGTAATTGGGGTAGGGGGTTAGAGAAACCCAATTTCCCGAGGTAGATTTCTCCTGAAGATTACTCTAGTAAACGTGTCATAGGGTTTCTAATCGTGTTTCTGCAAGAGCACGTGCATAACAAAGGCTGCAGACGTTCACCGCTCTACTACTATCAGCTGAGAGGAGCAGCTGGATGAAACGAGAGATCAGTACACATAGTGATTTTAAATCAACTCCTCTGCAAAATGAAAATAAAACTGAAAGTTTCCTGTATATCTTTAATTCAGACAGTTTGAGCTGTAAATAGGAGCTCTGTGACTGTCTGTCTGTCGCTGTTTGTCTCTCTCACAGCGCTGTCAGTCACCTCCTGACACACATATTAAAAAACTAAAAAAAAGGAAAGACAGAGAAAGAAGGCAGTCAGGAAGCGTCTTCTCTGTCTCCATACAGCTAAAATCTGTGAACCACGCTTCCAGAATCAGCAAATGGCAGAGGAGAAATCAGATTAGTGTTTTGCTGCATGTATATTTTTAAACCCACCATCAAATGACTCAAATAAGAAGCAGCATTTATAACCTCAGCACCAATCCACTAAATAAAGATTCATTTAAGAAACAGATACTACGTCTGCACCACATTTATACTGTAGCTCCATCCTGAATATCACTGAATGAGAATCACACTCACTGCAATGGAGACGGCGCTGGTCACAGCTCCTACATAGCCTTGAAGAAACTTGGATGTTGGCGTCGGCTGCAGAGAGACAGCGGGAGAGATGATACAGCTGCCAATTTCTATAAATTACAGGAAACATGTACGTATATAATTGTTGGGAGAATGATTTTAACCTTTGTGGCGTTGCGGTTGGCGTAGTTCACACAGGCATTGTGACTCTGGTTCAGCCACTAGAGGAAAGAAAGAGGGAATAAGAGATGGGTGGAGGTTAAAGAGGATGATTAAAGAAAAGAAATAAGGAGCATGGAGGAGAATCATTAGGGAAAGAAAGGGGAGGACAGGTAGTATACTTACCACATGTACAATAAATGCAATGGTTTTACGATGTGTATGTTATTCACTGTACCTGCCATATAATGGTAGACACCACAGTCTGATTTGGGAGAAGAAGGCCAATGACCTACAGTAGATGAAACCAGGGAATAAGAGCTTATTTTTGGACAAAATAAGTCCAAAGTCTCATTTCATCTATCTCCAAACATGACCGTGTTAATGGATTTCTGCACAGCCAAGCAAACGTCTACAGAACACGTGGTTTTCATATGAGACTTACGATTGGCGTTCCAAATGGGACATAACCTGCGCAGCGAAAACATGATTTTCAGTAAAAAAAAAAACAACAAACAAAAAACGATGACTACATGGGCTGACTTGAACAAAATTAGCAAAGATCTTCATGTGAGGTCGTACCTGACATTCGAAATGGCATGAAGATCTTCTCTCCAGTGTCGGGATGAATGATAGCCTGCGTGCAGAGAGCATGGCGTCATCCTCATGCTGCCTGGAGCGCAGAGGCTTGAATGTATGGAGGTGCAGTCGACCCGTGATGATGCATGACTGATGAAGCACTTACCTGCTTTATCCTCTGAGCTTCCCACAGCTGCACAGCCAAAGAGAAGAACAAACAATTAAACATCTACATTTACATTTGTGACATCGGCTTCGTCTGGTGATGACTGCGATGCTTCCTCCTTTTGATACTCACCTGAAGATCAGACACTCCAGGTGGAAGCCTGCCATGTTTGTAGTCATCAAGGAGTTCGATGCATTCTTTCAACTTTGTCTACAAACAAAAGAATGAAAGTATGACAGAGTATGACTTCACATAATGAACGCATGCATTTCAATACCAACTGAATTTATTTATTTCTATTTGAATACACATTATTACCACAGAACCTAAAGGAAATAAAAATGTGTAACTGCTCTAAATACGTTCTGTACTTCATGTACAAGCTTTACCTCGGACACGAACAGGGTGCTGGGGTCGATGATGTCTATGAAGTGTCTGAGTCGACCGAGGAACGTGCCCTGGAAAAGACAGTAACACATGTTAAACTAAAAGCAGCACAGATTATTTCACGTATAGGTACAGTATATGCACCAAATCACCACCAGGTTGTACACAGCCTTGTGTTGGTGTGGTTCAGTAACAGATGTAGCTTCGAAACACAAAGACTAGAATCAAGGGTCGAACGACTAACCTGGCTCTGTTCAAAGAGCTCTGTTACACTGCACTGCTGTTTGAAGTTTCAATTCCTGTGCAGGACGGTGGATCGTTGCTTATAACCGATGAAACACAGGGAAATAAAACCATTAGCTCCTTAAGAAGCTATTCATGTCAACTTATTAACAAGCTGCTCATTTCATTGTTCACACTTCATTGTCGTCCCTGTTTTAAATCTAGAGACTGAACTGTAGACCCATACTACCAGCACTTAAAACCGTTGCTAAGACACAGCAACATTTACCAAATAATCAGAATATATCAATTACTTGAATTAGTACAAGTTACTATTAATCATCATGTTCTTCTTTCTAAACTGTCTAAATAAATGTTTTTTTATCTAGAGCGCTGGTGCAGGATGAAGTGTGTTTAACTTAGTGATACCTCAAGTATCTCAGATGGATGTAAAGGTCTGAGTGTGAGGACGGAGTGAAGCATGATCAGAGAACATGTGGAGGGCAAATTTAATGCATGAACTGGCCTTTAGCCAACTTATTTATACACAACATAACTAAAGGTCAGAGTGACAGGACAGAGGTGCTGATGTAAAACAGTGATTCTGATGTATCAGGCCGCAGCTGAGACGTCAGACGCTTCACATTTAACAAACACGTTCTTCCAACCGAGTTTTGGAGCTGCTGGTTTTCTGTTCCCTGCACCGTCTATATCGGCATGCCAATTGTTAAGTGTGTGTGTGCCAGCAGTCTGAAAAGGCCCAATAGCGCTCGGTGCCAAGAGTCTCTTTGGCAAAGCAGAGGAGTGAAAACATGGCAGCTTCCATCAGATTCCCTCGGAGAAATGTATTAGTTATGAAAGGCAGGAAGCACAGCGTCTATTTCAATTAGAAACAACTTTCAGTCCTCACAATCCTCACAGTACAAATAAACCTTCCTGCACCGTATCTTTAGGTGTTCTGCCCTCACGATTCCTCCATCATCAGCCTCCTCCTCTGCTCAGAGGCCATATGAGCTGCAGTGCTGTTTTGTAAGAATGGGGTAGAGACAGGATCCATGCGAGGAGCCTGCTTTAATTATGCATGAGCTCCAGATCCCATGAGAGTACACAGCGAGGCTCGCAGAGACGGAGCGCGGCAGAGAGCTCAGACAAACCGAGCAAAGATTTATGCTGATTCAAGGACTGGCCTCATTTCAGCTGCTTTGACGCAAGGAACTGAAAATATTACAGCACCTTTATTCAGAGAGTGTGAAGCTGGTGATGCTGAGAGAAGAATATAAAAAAAGGCTTCTGAGGTTTTGATGGTAATGGCTAAGAAAATAATGATCCACATGAGACGGAGTGTTAATGAACTGTCACAGAGACTTTCTGTGAGCCGGGCAGTGTCCTGTGTTAATTAGCTTTGGTGAATCCGTGGGAACAGACATGTAAAAAGTCCTCCACCCCTCCTACATGTGTAGGTACAAGACACCCAGACTGTCTATTTGAGGTCATTTTGTGTAGTGGTGCAGTTCTGCATCTCTTGTTGCAGGTTTGAGGCTGTTGCATCTCCACGGTTATTTATGTTTCTTATATGAAACATAAGATAAGTTGTTTTCTTTACAGTTTCCACTGTTTCCAAGCCTTTACTTTTGTAAGAACTCATATCAGCTGATGTAAAAATGCAGTAACTTATTCACACAACCTGAACATGGACTTTGCTCTGCAGCACCGTCATAAGAAAATTAAAGCTGCTGTTCAGTAAATAACACCTTTACCAGGAAGGTCACATTATCTTTCAAGGCCGAACAAAGGTAGATTCATTTTAAAGGAGTGAACACTGATTGATGGGTTCAGGTAAAGGTGGGAAAACCCATTAATCTCGAGCAGCCTGCAGAAATCTTGAATCATGACTTGGATGCATGTGCACAATTAAATAACTCACATCCTACAATAAAAACAAAAGGAGCAAATAAATACAGTCACGTAATAAGAGTGATAAACTGGGAGGTGGGGGGTCAACACTGATCAAATGTTTCACGGAGCAGCAGCAAAGCAAACGAGGTGAAATCTGTCAGTGGACAAACGACGACGAACAACTCCACGAAACTCAAAAAGCATCTGATCACCCAGTGAATCCATCGTCTGAAAGTTGCAGCTGATGTTAAAAAAACCAACACAACAAAGAGTCGGAGCGACATCAAAGGAACTTTGGCTACAAAGTGTCCGCAGAGCAGCAGGCGGGTCACTCACCTGGTCGTAGCGGCTTCTTCCGAGCTGGAAAGTAGGACACGCTGCAGATTCCGCCATGACAGCCAACTCTTTATTTATGAACGGAGTGGATCATGAACGGATTGTCAAGTAGACCGAACTACACTCAGTGTGGAGGTGCCGAGGCGACGAGCCGCGGCGCCTGTCGGGATGTGTAGTCTCCTCGTTTGGGTGAACGCTGGCAAAGTTGAAGCGCACGACTACACATCCCGAAATAATCGATCAGGTGAAAGCTGTTGCGTAACTGTTCACATCGATCTTGGGGGAGATGGTGGTGGATGCACCCATAGGTGTCAGCCTGACATAACGTGAAGAGGTGTGGCCTGAAGACGGGACGTGGAGGAGCTGAGGATCCCACTGTATTTATTAAAATGTTAATTAATCACAGATATGAAATCTGTCAAACACAACAGAGCATTAAATGTAAAGTACTTTACTGTACTTTATTCTCCTCTACACTTACTGATTTATTTGCAGTTTATTTTTACTACACAAAGAATAAAATATTATGCTACACAGACTAACTAACAAGTATAGAAATGAAAACAGCCACAGGGGCCTTCTGCTCCGTCCTTTAATGTTTAATGAGTGCTGTTTCCTCTGTGCCATCATCCCCCCACAGACATGGAGCTTTAGGAACAGCTTCTCTCCTCACTTCTCTGAACAGACAGTTCAGTGTAAACAGGAAATGCACCAGAACTCCCAGTATAAACTAAAAACAGTCAGTTATATTTAACTTTGGAGCAGAAGTGAACGTGAAACCATCTGAAATCAATGCTATGAGAGAGACAACGTTCAGCACAGTGCGCAGCAGTGTCAGAGCAACTCATCGATATTTACTGGAAATGCAATGATCCCCATTTCCAATAGTGCTGATAATGTACAGTAAAGAAAGAAGGTGCAGAGCAGAGGAGGGGGTGCATGCTGAACCTGCAGACTGAAGTAAGGACTGCTCTCTAGTGGAGAGGACCCAACATTACTCCAACATGCAGCAGCATGTAGTGCATGAACCTCTGCAGCCTTACTGAGGCCTCGTCAATGACAAGTCACAAACTTTGGTTTATATGCATTTTACTTTTATTACAGTACTGCGGTGATGTAAAGCATTGCAAGTAGCTACAGTGGTACTAGGGTGATATTAGAGAATATAATATCGTGATAAAAGTATCTGATAGAAATAACTTAAACTTGTATTTACTGCATTAATGCAAAAACAAGAAACTGTTAAATAAGGTCGTATTTTGTGAAAAAGTCTTAATCCTCTTTAGTTTTGAACATTGTTTTGTCTTTGTCGTACATGTTAATGCAGAAACATCCCTTCTCCTACAGCATTTTAATGGTGTGTTTATATTTTCTTATCAATTCATTTTAAAAAATGTTCTAACTCGATTAACCTTTGTGCACGTTGAAGTATTTGAGAGGAAAATGTCATTTACGCAGTCTGATAACTTACTTTTTAAGGCTACTTGAGCTAACATCATACTTTCTCCAGAGCTTTCAGCCCTGACGAGCGCACTAACTGCACTTCCACAAATTATTTTCTCCTACCTGTGTTTGATTTTATGCACATGTGAAAGCAGTGGGTTAAACGTCTAAACAGCCAACTACCTTAAGTTATTCTAGTAAGCATGGTTAAAACAATCATTTTCATCCACTTTGATTAAAGTTGTTGTTTTTTCTTTGTGCCAAATTGAGATAACCAGCATGCAACAGGGCAGTATTAGCAGTGAGAAGACCTGGATGGTTGAGGGATCAGATTTTGTGGAGCATTTGCTCGACTGTAATTTACTCATGAACTGTGATCCTCGCTCTTAACGGCTCTTTGCAGCATCACGCCTCATTGCAACGCAGCAAACGCACTCCAGCATGGCCGTCACTTGTGCCTGGTTCGCACTTGAAGCAGCGTGGGTGTCTGCTCCATGATCCGCAGTAACAGATTATCGATGTAGTCCTCCAGATCCCGCACTTGTGACTTCACCTTTTTCAGCTCGGCCTCGCATTTCTGCAGCTGCGCCTCCTGCTGCTGGGAGGCCGCCTGCTGCTTCTGCATGTCCATCTCCTGCTGCAGCAGCAGGGAGATCAGCTCCATGTTGGTCAGGTGCTGATACTGGGCCGAGTTGTCCACTGTCACCTCCTACGAGAGACGACACAGCGACAGTGTTGATATTAAGAAGTGGTGGAGGACGTGTTTAGATAATCTACCACACAAAGTCCTGCATTCCTGCAAGATAGCTTCTCATTTTCCTGCTGTAGGTGGTTGAGGTGGAGCTATTTACTCTATATTTTCTATTTTCTCAGTCACTGATTATTGTTATTTGTGTTCTCGATTTCTTTTTTTAATGTGAAGTCTATAAAAACGTCAGTAAACAGTGAGTCATCACTGACATTTTGACAGTACTTATTTTGTTGTTTCTAAGCTTGACAAAAATAATGATGCAGCAAAAGGTGCCTCCTGCTCTGCTTATTAATAATCAATTTGACAGCTCCGTCGTGTTGCTCTGGATTTAACGTTTGACTCTGTCAGCTGAAAAAATGAAACCTGTGATTAAACGGAAATGACTGAAAGGAAAAGCAGCAAATATACGATTCTGCATGAAGATTTATCTGATTATCAAATAGTTTCCCATTATTTTCTGTGCAGATTAATCTTCTAATAATTCCAGCTCTTCTCATATTGGCTGTTTGTTACCTCAGAAAAGTATATTCTCTAAATTTAAGTACAGAACTTGAGTAAGTCCCTGTTTTAGCATTAAAACTGAAAGCTGAGGAAAGCAACTAAAGAGTACAATCCCACTTCACCTGTTAGTTTTTGCACATGTTAAACAAACTGTTAGTGAGAGTAAGATGTGCGAGTTGGTGGATTTGGTCACGTTTAGATAGAACCAGGCTAATTGTTCCCCCTGTTTCAGTCTGTGTGCTAAGCTATGCTAATTCAATAATAATAAATAAAAGCAGTTAAATTAGAAACATGATTAAAATGACTGCTGACTGGTAAAAAATAAAGCATTATAGAATGGTAGGTGGTAAAAAATGAAGTTACAGTCACAGGAAGCAATGCACTCTGCAAAGTCTGCAGTGTATTTATTAACACCACGTGCACTGCTGGTGTTAATAAAAGTCCACTGAAGCATTAAATATGTGGACCTAATGGCTTTCTGTGATTTAGTGTGACATGTTAATGACCTAATTCTTCTAGTGTTTGCACACAGTGAGACATCCTGAAGGATAACTTCTGAAAATTAACTGTGATTTTACAAAAATAGGTGACACCTCCACTCATTTCTGTTAAATAGCTTAAAAATAAGATGCAGATCTATCCCCTTATTCTTTGACTTACAGTTACAGAAACCAAAATGTAGAACAGAAACATAATTTTAGGACCTGGAAACTCGAGTCCAGGCCAGAGAATTATGTCACACGCAGATGAGTAATGAGATCAGCATTTCTCTCCCCGGTGCTGAACGTAGCCTCGGTCTAGCAGGGAGCTGCTGGACTGTGACCGTGTACAGTGCAATGAGCATATCTGTTAAGATGTGAACATCTTTCTCTTATTAGAACAGGACAATTCACATCACATCATATTTAAATAATCAGCGTTTACCCACTGAAGGGTCGTGAAAGACGAGTGTTGTGTTTTGTGTTTCACAGTACCAGACTCTTCTCAGGTTCTGCTGCAACCTGGGATGCGGCGCGTCCAGGGTTGATGGTAGACTTGAGTTTCTCCAGGACCGAGCGACCCTCCTTCTTCTCCGATTGGCTGGAGATTAATGGCTTCACTGGGTGAGTTCTGCAAAGTGAAGAGGTCAGCACTGGTGTTTCAGCACAGCTCTACTGTACATTTATGATGGTAAGTTACTGTATTTCAGCTCAATCAGCAGGTTTTACTGGACTTCACACACTTTTTCCTTTAGTTAGGAACATTTTAAATAATCTTAAAATGATTAAAGTGCGAGTGCATCACTTCACTTTCTCCTGGAAAATGAAATGATCTAAAGGAACAGGGGTTTAGTTTACAACAAAAACAAAGGAGTGTACAAAAACTACAGTTATTGTGTTTAATTAGAGCTACATGTTGACCACAGCCAAAAGAAGAGCAGCCTTCACAAACTCCCTTTACTTTCATTCATTTTTGTTTCTTGTTGATTTTATCACTGCTACATTTATTTAACTGAGCTCACATCTCTTATTTTGTAAATAGAAAGTTTTCTGTCATGTATCTGCTGTAAAAGGTTTAAAGAAAAGAAAAGTACATGAGATGTTTGTTTCGTGGGATTAAACTGTGAACAACTGCAACACAGTAAGTATCCAGAACGTGTAGTCTGGACTCTGCTGGCTCCCACCCTCCAAACCTCTATGACACGTGTCCTCTTCTCATTCCTCTCTGTATTTTAGATGTGCAAGCTGCAATTTCTTTGTCCTTGTTTCCTAAACTCTATGGTAACCGTGTTAAGCTGTGAATTTAACTCTACGGTGACACTTATTTTTTACTTTTTCCACTTTCATGTCCAAATGTCTGGACACATGTTTAGCTTCAGTAGCAGGTGGTTAAAATGGCAGCGAAACGAAGCTTAGGCAGGACAGAGTGTCAGCAAAACAACAAAATGACAACAGCCAACAAGAACTGAAGCATGAGATGAAAAATATAAACGTGAAGCGAAGCCGTGAAGAGTGCAGCAGTTAAAGGACAGGACTCGTCATTTCAGTTCACGTCAAACAAGGCGTGCAAACACAGAATAAAGCAACTAAATAGAAAAACACCATTTACTGTATGTGTTTCTGCTTATATGTCGACATAAGTCATATCCTAGTGTGAGGATTCTCACCTGCTCTCCTGATGGGGCAGGTTGCTAGCTGGCTGTGTCTCCTCAGGCATAAGTGAGAACCGTGCATCGACCAGGGGCTGGTCGGAGGTGCAGGTGGTAGAATAGGAGGAGGTGTAGGGGGCCACGGCCAGCGTAATGCTGGCTCCAGCACTGGGCCCCATGCTTGAGGGATGTATGGAGGTGCAACAGAGAGGGGTAGGGTGGAGGTCAGCCTGTGCATCTGCTGACAGGCAGAGTGCAGAGGGGATGGAGGGAGAAGAGGATTCAGGCCCTTGCAAAGATTGACAGCTCTTTAACTTGGGCGGGGCTCTCGAGTTTGGCGCTACTTTCGCGTGGAGGTCTTCGAAACTGATCTCTGCGGGTTTTTCCATTACGCAGTTTTTTGACAGAAGTGTTGTGTTGTCTTTTAGTAGAAGCTTGTTTTTGGTGCCATCTATTTGCAAAACTAAATCCGTCTGTTTATCCGATGCCACTAAACAAGAGAGAGCTGAGTTAGTGCGCTGATAGGACAAAGGTCCTCCACTGGCTTCTGAAATGTTTTGAACAAGCGACAACAGCTGTTCAAACTCTGCGTCTCCACTCACAGTGGCCTGGCTGTTTAGACTGCCTCTGCTGTTCTGTCGGGACACTCCTTTTGGTCTGAAACGTGCACTAACCACACCAGAAAATGACTCCGTCTGGCTAAGTGTGCTCAATTCAGCCTGTAAGTTGCCATTATCATCAAAATCTATAAGTGTCTTTTTAGAGGCACCGTCACCTCCTGTTTTATTATTGATTATGAATTCATTTTCAAAATCGGGTGAATTTGATTTTTTATTTGGTGACGTCAAAGCAGCGATTTCATGGACGTTGGCCCTGGAGTGACCATGTGGTGCCGCATTATTCAGCTCACATCGACAGTCTTGGGAAACTGGAGAGACTTTACACAGTTTATTTGAAGATGCAGTTATTTCAAAGGAAGAGTTCATCTCAGGTATGTAGGTGTCCTTTAAGGTGAACAAGTCCTCAGGTGCCGTCTCCTTGTGGTAAACAACTATCTGTGAATCTTCCAGTGCTTGTATAAAAGTTTCAGCAAAACTATTGTCGCCTTTGAGAGTTTCAGCTACCTCTGATTGAGAGGAGGCGTCAGAATCGATAAAACTAAAGTCTGAATTATTTACATTCATGTTCAAATCTCCTAAAGTTAGTGAAAAGGACACATTATTGTTGATGCACGTGGTTTCAGTTGAGTTAGACTCATCTACTGCCTCCTCTGTTGGAGTGGTCGTAATATCTGGTACCATGACATCTGGTTTAGGTGGAGAAGTAGTCGACATGTCCAGAAGATCTGTAACAGATATCTCGCAATCAAGAAGCATTTGAGGCCCTGAGTTCGTAGATTTGATGTTATTTTCAGCAGCTTCTTCAGCGTTCAATGACAAACACGGATTTTTGACTTTGGGTTTTCCATAGTTTAATCTACACGCGCGCCTAAACAAGTCTTGTTCAAACAACATCCCTCCCCAGCAGTCATTCACATCCTCCAAAGGTTCATATTTGAACTTTCGCAGCTTTCCTTCGCACACAAGACCCGGTGATGTCATGTTTGTGTACGGCTGGGAGTGGACACTGAGGGAGTCTGAGGTGTCGCTGCTTGTGTGAGGGTCTGGGGATATGCTGTTTCTTTTGCATTCGCCTTCTCTGCCACGTTGTAATGAGGCCACACCGGTCTGTGAGAGGAGGTAGGCCTCTTTGTGGACAGCTAGCTCCTGGCCTCTGTGCAGCCAGCCATCTGAGTAAATCTCATTCACTGGAGTTCTTAAAAGTCTCCGTGGAGGCAACGGCGGAGGCTCCTCTTCAAAAGTTTGCAGCTCTTGTGTATGATTATTTGCATGAACTGGACCATAGCTGTGTCTACGGGATGAAGGCGGACTAGTTCTCGACTGTTTTTGAGCTCCTTTAGGTGAGTTAAGCCTGCTGGATGCAAAGGCATCAAAGGACTCATCCCATTCTCCTGCACTCTCTGACATTGAGCGAGTAGCTGAGTGATTAGGGGAGTTTTGTGTTGCTGCTGCAAATGCAGGAAGTGATATCTGTCTAGCTACAGGCCTGGGGCGCTCCCGCTTTATGGAAGTCGAATTCGTAGCATCTGCAGGGCAGGGTGTGCAAGGCTGGGAGGGGACGGTGGTATAATGAAAGGGGGATGAGCCAGAAGAGGAGCAAGGAGCAAAAGGAGGGGACCTCTGTGACTCTTCAGCTATGAATTCTTCAAAGAAGGGGTTGCGCTGCATACGTGGAAGGAAGGGGTTGGATGGGGAGATGGGCGTTGAGGAGGGAGAGGAAGAAGGGGTGAAGGGTTTGGTGTGATCATTAGGTGAGATATGACCAGAGGGGGAGGCAGAGGAGCACTGAGGAGGTACAGGGGAGCGAGGAGGTAGGGGAGGGGGTACATCTGAGCTGCTTTCTACCTTAGGAGAAACTTCCAGCCTGTGGAGGAAAATAGGGCACAATAGTCTTCTTAGTTAATGATGTGCCAGGTTACCAAATGGGGAACATCTTTCTTACACAAACAGATAAGACAACTTAAATACTGGCTGACATTTGTGAAAGAAAGAATTATGGAAACAGTACGAATTAAATTGAAATAAAAGCAAAGCACAAAAATAATCAAGCAAAATAAAAGATAATGCACTGAAGCCATTCAAGATCATCCGCACTGGTGGCTATTCTGCTGGCTGAGCTCGGGTCAACATGGAATGATTTTCTTAGCATCCTTCTGCAGGAGCATCTCCGAAACCACAATGATGTTGCATCTTTGACTGAGAAACAGACACACGCTGCTGAGGAAAATGAAAACGCTGCAGTGCTATTTGTGGAAAATATCAAATGAGATGATGTATGATGATATAGCATGGTCTTAAAATGGAGAAAACTGGGAACTCAATCACCTCCATTTTCAAATGAGCAGGGTGCAGAGCAAACACTGATCTCAGGACACCCAACTGAATACAGGCCTCACATGGACCTGTTGTTGTGCCTGGATAGAAAGTACGTTCATAAAACACAGTGGAGCCCACTGTGACCTTCACTCACCTTGGCTTGTTCTGCGAGTCACCGGAGCCAAACCAGCCTCTCAGCCTCCCCTCAGACGTCGAGGCAGCCTGGTTCAGGTCCGACTTAGCCGGGAGAGAATCACTCCTCCCTCCAGAGAATAACGTCTTTCTTAGCTTCCTTCCTTTTTCCGGTGAATTAGCAGCAGAAGAGAGGATTGGCATCGCCGCCTGCGCGGGGTGATCCCCAATCTGAGCTTGCTGATTGGGAGGAGAGCGCCCCCGAGCTTCCTTTTCTTCATCCTTTTCCTCTTTCTTTGTATTGTCAAAGGAACAAAACCGGCCTTCTGTGAAGGAACCTTTGTCCTCGCACTTTTTGGTGAGGTTCTGCAGGGAACGGGAGAGCGGCGAGCACTTCTCCAGCAGGACCAGCTTGGATGGAAGCGCCCCTGAACTCTTTGGAGTTGATGGCTCAGAGTCGTAAACATGGCTTCCATTTATACACAAGGAAGACTTGGACTGAGTCATTGTCTGACCCTTGAGAGACTCCACTGCGAGACTTGTTCGAGGAAAGGCTGTGATCTTGCTTGCTTCATCACTGAATGCTCGCTTGTGTGTGAGAACATTAGTGGTGTGCTGGCTGGTGAGCACTGTTGGAAAGAAGGAAGAGGTGAGTTATCGAATGGCATCTTTTTGATTTGAACACAGGTAAATCTGAGAAAGTTACTGAGAATTATACGATCGTTTGTTAATGTTAAAGCTGCAATAGCAATACGACCACTGGGAGGCAGTGCAACAAGCAGTAACACACAACACAGACATATTATCATTGGGCTGATGTGTCAGCCCTTGTGATACTCTGTCTGCACAGCCAGTCTAAGCGTCTGTGAATCCAGTTTTACTCTGATATTGTAAAATCACACATAATGAGGGCTCCGAATTCAAGCTATTGTACTTGTTTGCTGCTATATGCTAATATAATACTTTTGCCATTACATCCTGTGTGTTTTGTTTAAAATGAATACTGTTTCACAAAGCGTGTGGTGATGTTAATGAGAGCAGTCTCCATGTGCAGAGAGTCGACCACCCTCTGCTGTCAGACTGACAGAATCAGATTTATTGTTGGGTAACTCAAACGGGCATCAGCCCTTATTTCAGCCTACCTTTTTTAGCTAAATCGGCCTCTCCGTAGTGGGTATCCACTCTCACTTTGCTAGTGTAGATGGGGGAGCTGGGAGGGTCTGACAAAAGATCCAGACTGGGTGGAGGGACGGGGTTATCACTGGCCATGGAGGACATACTACTCTCAGAAGCCAGAGAGGAACAAGACCTGGTGTCGGACGACTTGCGCAGTCTTCCTTTGAAGAAATCTTTCATCTTGCTCTTCTTGTCCTCTGCCATCTCCACATCATGTGACTCCACCACGCCTGTGAACTCTTCTCCAAATGGCTGCCCCAGCGAACCCGACAGGGCGGCGTAGCGGCCTGGCACGATGGCCGAGGACGACTCCATGTCCCCCCTCTTCTTTCCTGTGACACGATCCTTGAGCTTCCCAAAGGCCGAGCGAGGTTTATCCTTCATGGTGAGGTCGAACATACTGGCTGTCATGTTGTTGCGCGTGAACTGGACGGTCACCTGAAGTTCACCACGTTCCTTCTCCTTTCTTCCAGCCTTAGAGTTGAGCTTGAACCATCTGGAGAAACCAAAGAGACAAACGTATTTCACTACATTACTTCAACAGGTGAAGACTGTTTAAAGTGTTTCACATCTGCATCAAAGCAATTCACTTCACTAAATGTTAAATGTGTCTCTACAAACCAGTCCACATCGACACCCTCTGTACTCAGACCCTTATCAGATAAGAAAACCCCAGCACCACAAACAACACTAAAAAACAGATGTCACTTGGCCATTCACTGGGACAAGATGAAATTGATTTCCTGTTGGAATGATGTCCACATATTACATAATTTGGACGGACTGCTGGGGCATTGTACTCAAACTCTATGAAAACATACAGTTTAAAAGCCACAGAGCAGGAAATCACAATCCGAATTCCTCAAGGTCTGCCCACCTGCACCTGATGTGTGTGCACTGGATAAGACACGGACAATATGAGGAGTCAACCAGTCAAATCCCGCCTCTGAAGTCCTCTGACTGGACCAGACAATGTGTTGCAGGGCCAAGGCGAACAGCAGGAATTCAGCGAATTTCACTGAGCATACAGCGCGAGGAGGGAGGGCGGAGAAGCCACAATTAAAGACAGATGTGCTGTATTGTTTTAGTCTACTCTGCTCTGCACATGCTCCTGTTGCATCACCTGTGTTACATCACAGCCGAGTTCGTCAATGACTTGAAGTATAGAGCAAATTAGATAAGAGCCAGAGCCAGAAGATAAACAACTGGAGCTCAGTCAAAACCAGAAACCCTCAGTCCATCTTAACTCTTCCACGAGGTATAAGACACTTGTTGTTCTGTAGTTTATCTGTTTGACAAATCATTGATGTTATAGTTAAATTATAGGTTAATAAAAGTATTTTGTATCTGATGAATAATTGTTTACTAATATCTAGGTGGGAACTCTGCAGTAGTGAGTGAGAAATGAAGCTGCTCTTGACATTTAGTTAAATTACTTTTAAATTCATGTAAAATTATAGAAAATTCCTCCAAATAACTTCTTAAAGCCACAAAATCGGGGTGATTATCTTGTGTTTGGAAGTAAAGAGACCAGCACTGGTGTTTTGATTTAATGATATTGACTCTCTGTACTTGGCTCAGCCAGAGTTAATCCTCTGCAAAAAGCATTATAACGCATTATTAACGGCTCTTTTCAACACTAATCTGCAGCAGAGCTCCACTAAATAGTTACTGACACTATCTACCGCCTCTTTTAGGTCCTTTCTTGGCTTTGGTTTTCACTACTTCTCCAGAAACACTGCGGTTCTTTAGCTCAGCCAGCTGAGGTTAAACTGAGCCAGTGGCTTTTTGTTTTGTCCAAAAAGCAGCTCTGCATCTGAGAAAGCGTCTACTGTGCCACTAAATCTCTGTGCTCTGTGGTAAAAGGTAGTGAACTCCAGTATCTTCACACACTGCCTCACCGTTATAATAATAAATGCATTTACCGTTTAGAGGAGTTCAGACGCTGCATGACCAACATTTCCTGCTATGACTTTCCACCTCTCTGCAGTTTTCTGAATATAATGGGCCACTGGTGGCACAGATCACATTCCTGTGCTATTTATACCTAAGGAAAGATGAGTTTCTATCTCGCTTTGGCACATTTTGCAAAGCTCCAGCTGGATACATGAGCTTTAAAAAGTTAAAATGGTTTGGAACAATATGGATGCAATCAAGAATGAGTAATTATACAGAGAGACTATGTTTACATGTATAGTGGGAAATGGTGCATAGAGAGGAAAGCGTTTGGATAAAGTCATTAATTCTCCCACAGTGGAAAATGCATTGCATCTATTTTTTTTGCAGTGCATTGTGGGAATCTCTGCTGTACTAGACTAAGGCAGGACATCAATCCAGACTTTAACGAGCCTTTAATGCATTTAGGGCTCGGGCACAGTTCCCTCAACCCCCTCCTGCAAAACAGCACCACGTCTGTGCAGCAGCTTTTCTTGTGGGAGGTGATCAGTGAAGCTTCTCAGCTGTGGGATTGTGGGTTGTACATGATGCGACATGGTCGATGATTACAGAGCACTATTAGGCAGTGACAGCTGCATGTGGTGGTGGGGGGGGGGGGGAACTCTCCACATCTTCATGCTGAAGAGTGAACTGCGTGGAAAGTTGCGCGTCACTGTGCCGTAGCGCGGATTCAGTGTCATCCTGGACCTGACATAATGTGTGAGCCACGTTTGTCATGCAGGCTACGTCAAAATTCAAACACAACCTACTCATCTCTCGGACACGTCCCTTGCTGAAATATCTTATCAAGAGGAATGATGGTTTGACCGAGAAACACGTCCAGTCCGATGAGCACCCGGTGCATGACCGTCAGCACCAGGTCCCCGCTCCCCGGGGGGTACGCGCTCCGACCACCATCCTCCAGGATCCCGGGGAGCAGCTCGAAGCAGCACTCCTCGTTCCACTCGGGCACCTCCACCTTCTCCACCAGCCCGGTGGTGTACTTCTCCTTCCCCACCCGGATGATGGTGTAGAGGTAGCGGCTGCCGTGCTTGCCCTTGGTTCGCAGCCCCTTTGCGCGGAGGACGGTGACATTCACGTGTGTGGGCACCCAGCGCTGGTCGTCGTCCAGATCTATCAGTGACATCATGTTGCACCGCTTCACAGTGGCAGCTTCTGGGCTTCACGAGTCGTTTGTCTCATCAGCTGCTCGGGAGAACATCCCTCTTCACGTTGCGCCAGAGTTTCAGGGCTGCGCAAAAAAAAAAAAAAAAAAATCACCTCTGCAGAATATCTCCACAGTCTCTGAGGGTTTACCCGAGGTCAGCTTTCAGACAGCAGCCCGGACAGGCCTGTGTTTAACTTGAAGCACCGCGCGTCATTCCCAAATTCAGTCTGTGCAAACTTAGCAGAACGAGCTGAAACCACTCCGCGTCCGCGCTGCGTACATGTCGCATCGGTTGTTTACTGTCCGAAATCTGCTCGTTGTGTTCCCGGCCCGCCCTCCTCCACAGCAGCAGGCCCGCACACAGAGAGAGAGATGCCGCAGACTTAAAGAGAAACACCCACCGAACCGGTCTCAGCTCCACCGACACACGCACACGCCGCACGGAACCGTGGCTGGACGTGAGCGCAACAAGACGCGCATCCAGCTGCAGCTGCTTCTCTGTGAGCAGCAAACACGATGGATTAACGAGTCAACAGTTAAGGATTAAATAGTTCAGTTATATTCAGTGATTTCCCACCTTTAATTGAAGTGACTTAGTCTTTAACAGCCTTAAAACAACCTGGAACCGGTTCACAAATCGTCAAAACTTAATTAAATGACTAAACCTGATCCGTGGAGAAGTTGTCAAATAGCAAGAAAGATGTTTTCACAAATCTGAAACTGTGTTTTATTGAGTCTCCAGAGTCTCCTTGATCATCCAGAGCTGGTTTGAGGAGAAGTCCTGTGGTTTTGGAGCTGGTCCTGCTCTGATCCAGCAAAGTAAACGCCCCTCTCTTAATGTCAATGAGTAATTTAATAAAGGTTTGACAGTTTGTAAACAGGTTCCAGGTCGAGTTCAGGGTGTTTCCAGGACCTTTAACACATGTTCACTACAATTAGAGGTGTAAAAACCCGAGAAGTCGATTATTTTCCTCTTAACTTGTAACTGTAGCGCCCTCTAGAGGATTTCACTGACAATTCAGATCCACACATCAGCTGGAAATTATGATTTCCTTTCTTTCTGTGTTGCTGTAACATTGAGTCAGCCACATTTCGCTCAGAGCAGGTCTTTGTATGAAGCCCCTCAGGGGTCATGTAGAAAACTATCAGGGGAAAATCTGTGGGAGTGGATTAGTAAAGTGTGCACGGTATGAAGAGTGGAGCGTGCACGTTTTAGTGTGTGAATAAGGCTGCGAAATGATTTCTGTTCACTAGAAATGATATAATCTTCTTTGTTCTTCAGGTCACCCAATGATGACAAATTATCTTAAAATGTGAAATTTGGATGCAATTGATCTAATATTTGCAGACTTTCTCAATCGTTTTTAACACAGAAATGTTTTTTCTTTTCTAAAATGAGGTTAAAATGGGGAAAAAGCTCCCAACAATGCGTAACTTATTATTTTTAACTTAGGTCACATAAAAAAATTCAGTAGTCACAGTAAAGATGCAGTTATGTGTAAGATTTATAAAATACTAAATAAGCTCAGTCTCAAGTGTCAGTGCTCATTTTATTTATTATAAATAAAAAAACCCAACAGAAACTATCAGGTTTGTAAAAATCTTTTGTTTCACAGTGTTGATAACAGCCACTTTGAGGGTAAAGGAGTAAATACAAATGAACACTCACATTCAGAACAGCAACACAACGACAGAATGCACCTTTAAGGTTTCTGTGGCACTTTTCTACTTGGCTTTTTAAAGAGAGACGTGGTATTTCGAGAACACCTCACACAATAACTGTACTTTATAATACACATTTACACAGCACTGTCGACGCGGCAAACTGACCTAATGACTCGGATACATTCAAATGTAGAAAACAGCGTCATGAAGTGTATTTATCAAGTGCTAAAGAATAAAAATGGTTCAGTTCTGCTCAGACTCAGCTCAAGGCTAAAAGTGCAAATGTGAGCTTCAGAAGTGCAGATTTTCCTCCACTTGGCTCAAAAGATAATTGTTCAGCAGTGGTTCTTATCAACAAACCTCAGCTTTGCAACACACAACCTACGTTATGATTCCTGACACACACATTTAACCCCATGCTGTGCGTCTTCTGACTGCTTTAAGGCCATCCCAACACAAAATGGGAGCTTGTTAAAAACCCCACAAGCCTCTTAGTGTCAGGATGTTTAAAACCATTTTCACGACAGAGCAGAAAAACTATCGTCTAAAGAGACTTCAGTAGTTTTTCTTTTCTCCTTTTTAGTAAACACTAAATATCAATTAACGACATTTGCAGAGTTGTTGAACTCATTAGTTAGTTAGTTAAATTCTTCTGTTGTGTGTTGCTGCAGCTGCACATCTTTAAATCCACTGTAGGAATTCAAAACAGCTTTGACCAAAGGTTCTTTAAGTTAAAGAGAAGCTGCATTTGAGCAAACTGGAAAGACTCTTAAATGTAAATGCACCTTTTCTTTGTTAGGATTTAAGCCCTGACGTGTCAGAATCATCTCAAGTGAGGACAAAACATGTGGATGCAAAGTGCAAGTGACTCAACAAACGTAACAAAACGTGACTTTCTCAGAGGCACTCCTGTGGAGGGGCTGCAAGTAAAGGTGCTTCGCCAATAATGCTGAATATTTCAGAAAATATTAAATGCTACTTTGCACAATGCAGATGATGAATGGGTTCCTTGTGACCTTAATGTGTGTTAAGTGTGAAAACAGCATGCACAAAACATCCACTATCTCCAAAAAATAAAACAGAATGAAGATAGTTAGTGACAGAACTGCTCAAAACATTAAACCATAGATAAATTAGCTAATGGAAGACAAACTTTTAGGTATAAAAATGGCAAAAAGCTACAAAACTACAGGAAAAGAGGATTGTAGTTGTGTTTCTTTATGATAAACTTCATCTGGAATGTTTTCTTCACTGTGTAAAGTGACAGGATAAGGTCAGTGTTTTGGGATATGTTGTTGTTGTACAGCTACATTTCAGGCATTTGTCTTTCATTTCTCCTCCAACTTCAATCCGACTGGCCGTTCTGGCAGCCTTTCAAATACAGCTCGTCCTGCGACAGGTGTCCGTCATAGCCGTCCATGTAGAGGCTGCTGGTGCTGCTGCCGCTGCTGCCCAGGAACGTACCGACGGCCCGGCCCTGACGAGCGTGACCCACAGCGTCGCTGAACACTTTGTTGATCTGCTCCTCTGAAGGCATCCACCAGTCCGGGTTTGAGGCACAGTGCATCCGGATGAACTCTGGCAAGAACAGGAATGCGGTTTCACAGGTGACATAGCTTTTTTTAAAACTGAAATCACTGCTGCAATGAATAATCTCACTGTGGACGCCCTCAGTTTATGTTCACATTACAAGGATTGAGGCTCTGTGAAGAGAGTCTCACTTAAATTATACAGACTGAAGCATCTTCAAGTCTCTAAATCGACACTTATTCGGCGTCGTACCTCTGAGGCAGCTGACTTTGACGGGGTTCAGAGGCCGTCTCTCCAGGCCCGGCTCCCCTGAGTGGACCGAGCGCTTCCTTTTACCCAAACCGCAGGAGAACTTGAGCTCGTCCGTGGTGAAGACGTAGCGGATCAGGTAGCGTAACAGTCGCCGGCCGTCTTTCTTCGAGGAGTTGACAGCTTCGTCCCACTGCTTGTTAGTGATGAAGAGTGGGTAGTTCTCCAGGAGCTGTTTACTGCCCTGCAGGGAAGAGGACAGAGGACAGAGGACAGAGGACAGAGGACGTGACAACCTGAAGTGTGTTCACTGCTGATGTAGTTTTACTAATGCACCACCCACTTCTATGAGTTCCCATCAAACTATCACATAAATTTACATTAAAATCCTTAATGTCAACTTAAAAGATAATAACCTGAAAGAAAACCACAAACCTCAAAGACGGTTTGCCGTTCTTCTTCCTGTGGAGACAGAGTTTCACACACTTCATTGTACAATTATCGCCATGGAACATTTAGATTTTTTCCACTTTAACATATGCTGCTGATAACACAGCTTTAAATAGCTGTGAACAATACACAGGAACGTGTTTCCTCACCTCGGTGAGCTGCTCCTCGGGCATCGGCTGAACCAGCTGGTTGTGAAACTCAAGAACAGTCTTGAAGTAGTCGAGAGCATTTTGACAGGGAACTGTATGAAAACACAAGCTAACGTGATCAGTGATACAAACACACCTACAAACAAACAAACAAACAAACAAGCTGGAGTAACATTCAACTACAATAATCCTGTACTCTGAGTTTTGAGATCAATCTGAGATCCTGCCCAGCTCTGTGAAACTGATGACACACAACCTTGAATACATTTAGCTCCACGTTTGTCCACAAATGATTAAAAAGAGGCATCAGTTAGCGTGCACACACTGAATTCATGCATCTTTAGTAGCACCTGGGCATTTTTGATTTAATTTTCCTCTTTAATCTGTTAAAACTAGACACGGGTGAATAACACAAATAATATTTAATATGATAATTGTTATGGGAATGCATGCACGTTTTATAGGGTTGGGTTAGGGTAGGTACATGTAGAATAAACTAAATAAACTAAATCATTAACCAGTTTGCAGAACAATAAATAACTTGAGTTTTAGAATGATGCTTTAGAGACATGTTAGTGCTGCACCAAAGAAGCACCTCACTTAATTTTCTTCTAAATCTAATTTTCTAATGAAAACCCTGTGATGTCATTATCGCACCTGGGATGTTCTCCAGCTTGTTACGGAGCTCCTCGTTCTCCTGCTGCAGAGACAGAACCTCCTGTTCCAGCTCCAGGCAGCGTGGACAGCAGCTCTCCTCCTCCTCCTCCTCCTCAGGCAGCGTGGACGAGGGGTGGCCGTACGACTCGGACGGAGTTGGCGAGCCCCAGCCTCCCAGACTGTGTCTCGGAGGGGACACTCCTGATCCAGGCTCCGCTGTGGGACACTGGTCGTCCTCCAGACCCTCAGCCAGATGCTGCTGCTGCTGCTGAGGTCCTGAGAAAAGATAGTTCTGTAGGGAGTCTGTGAAGATGCGGAGAACAGCAGAGGTCTGTTGTTGGTTCAAATGGCTTTGTTGGGCCTCCTCCTCTGGGTCGGTGGTGGACGAGCTCTCTTCGTGTTTGGACTTCCCCAGCGAGGAGGAGTGAAGCCTCTGAGCGTCCCCTTGCCCGTCCTCCAGCTTAATGTTGGAGGTGAAGGAGGAGGAGGAGGGAGGCTCCAGGAGACGGCCGTTGTTGAGCAGGCTGAGGACTCGGCTGCACTGCTGGGCAAAGGCGTCCAAGATGAGACGGTTCTCTACAGCAGAGCGAGGAAAAAAATCACAGGTCACAGATGAAGGTAATGAACTTTGACAGCGACAAGTCACTGTGTAATCACAGGAGGCTGCTGTGTCATAGACGGAGAAGGTTTGTTGAAACAACGAGAAGTAAAATGAATGTGAGATGAAGGATCATGCTGATGACGACTGTGTGATGGTTAAAAGCTCCAGTGCAGCTACCACATGGTCTTTAAGAGGAACAGGGAGGTGTCTTCTTGGTGAAACTACTAATCACAAGCTTTCTGCTTTTGCTGTTTAGTTTTGTTTCCTCTTTAATAACCTGTTTGGAAATGTGTGTTTTAGAAAGTTATAGATGAAGCAGCATAAAGTACATGTGAACTTCAGCACTGACTGGAGTACATGCAGCTCATAACTCTCCTCATATCACAGTTATAGAAGCTGTGATTTTATGCTTCGTTGGTTTGGGTTCTTTCTGCCTCCTGTTTCCTTCTTTTTAGCCACGACAGTAACGTACAGGAGGCTCCTCGGTTTCTATAAATGTCAGCTCCATTATGCTGATTTATTCATGTGTCAATAAACTGTACGCTGAGCTGTGCTTCTGGACAGTGGCTCTGTGCTGAATTTGGTCACAGCAGAAACTGCGACTTCACCGTTTCCCCGTCCGTGTAGGCCCATCTCAGTGAGCCGATCTCACCCATACCTCAGTGTAATGATTACAGGTCCACTGGCCTCACACAAACACACAAACACACACACACGAGCGCGCAACAAAATGAGTTCTCGGCGGCCACTGCTGCGTTGCCACTCGCTCAGACGTGTCTATCAGCCTGGCGCAGATGTGTCGCATTTATTAATATGCGTGCTGTCTCTGTTTACCCGGCGAGATGTATCTGATATCATTCGCCTTCACCCTGCACCCCACCGCCTCCCCTCTCCTCTCACCAGTTCTGTGGCAGTGTGAGCTGAGAGCCTCATAAAATTTCATTAAAAACAACACGCTCGGCAGAGGCAAATTTATGAGCCCCATTTATTTTAATCACAACTCTTTGGGAAAGGCTTTTCAATGCAATTTGTGTTATTGTGTGCTGAACTGATTGCCGAGTCCCTGTGTCTCTGGCGCTTCATGAGAAGGACATCAAGCCCCCCCACCCTTCTGTCAGCCATGAGAGGGACATTAAGTTTCTCCCATTGTGCAGATAAAAGCACTTTGATGTGTCATTATCAGTGGGAATGCGTGGCGTGTTTAGCTGCGATTGGAGGGTGCATCCTGTGTAATATGTGCAGATTCACTAGAGCAGGGAAAATACAGATTTGTGGGATTTTTTTGAAATCATCATTGAGTGAAATCAAGCCCACATGCATGCAAACAACCATGTTTAATGCACATAAGGAATCAAGCTGTCACACACACAGAGTAAAGTGGGTTAAATATATGACTAACACACATTTAGGTGAGTTCATAGACGTCCACAGTGCAGCCTGAGCTCAGACTTTATCTGTAAAGTAACAATAACCAGCAGCAAATTGAGCTTCAGCCATGAAGAGATTCATATCTGATCAGAGGATAAGGTGTCTAATGTTTAATTTCATAACCGCCAGATTAGGTTCACTGCTTTCATGTTAATGCTGGTTCCCGTGGACCCACCCTCCACGCGGGAAACACATTTCCTTCAGAGCCTGTGCAGCCCCCTAATGAACAGCAGCTGAGGAGGAAAAAAATATGAGCAGGGAACAATGTGTTTCAACAGGAGACTGTGAGGGCCCTTCTAACACACACACACACACACACACACACACACAGGGTCAGACAATGACCAAATGTAATTTTTAGCACATGCACACTAGTGGAGATTCAATCATTACAGAAGCAAATCAATCATGTGCTGACAGGAAGGAACAAAAACATGAAGCTCAGGTGATGTGGAGCAAACAAAAGAGATGCAGGCTACTAATGAGATGTTGTTGTGTCCACTCGAGTTCATGGAGTCTGTAGAGGCGTAATGCTGACAGGAAAACATGTGGGGTAAACACAAGTTTACATTGAGTCCAGAATTAGGACCAGAGGAAGATCCGAGAAGTCTTTAATAACAAATACACCATGAGCAGGAGCCACTCTCCTCACTCACCGGAGAAGTTTGAAACCTACCTGAGCTGATACCGTAGGTGCAGTCTGGAGAGAACCGGGGCTCCGCTGCACAGCTGCTGCTGCTGCTGCTGCGCCGCTGCTGGGTACCGACGCACGCCGCCGCCGCCGCCGTTGAGGTGGATGTCGGGACCCTGCTGCTGGGCCTGCTCTCACATGGGAAACGATGCTGCTGCTGCTGCTGCTGCTGCTGCTGCTGAGGCGTCAAGTGATGCTGCTGGCTGCTGCTGATAGCGACGCTGGTTTGGTGGAGCTGCTGCAGACGCTGCTGGTGGTGTTGGTGGTTGTGCGGCTGGAAATGATGGGGATGCTCGGGATGAAAAGTGAAGTGATGTCCGTCGCCAAACAGAGGCACGTCGACCACCGCGGACCTGTCAAAGCGCGACTTGCCCGCCGAGCGCTTGCTCTGGAAGGTTTTCAGCGTGCTGTACGGACCCCGTTGTTGTCGGCACATCTTCGGGGCGCACGGCCCTTCATCTGCGGGCTGCATGTCTCCCTCCATCCCGGCCAGGTGTCACAGCGCGGCGGATGGCTGCGGGTCGGTATTGTGGCGTGCTGGTGTGACAGGCAGCTGAGGAGCGCGAAGATCAGATCCGTCACTGTCTCCTTTGGTTTCCCTCATGCACACTGTGAAGGGTGGGCTAATTTACTGACAAGCCGCCGCTCCAATCCCCAGTCGGGATCACCGACACTGAGACTCCTCCGGAGGGAAATACAGGCGGGACTTGCGCGCCGCTGCCTCCTCTTTTGTAGCGCACATCCACAGAGAGAACAACGGGGCGCTATAACATGAACAATCTGAAATGGAAAAAAAAAAAAAAAAGCACAACGAAATCAGAGAAATAAAGAGGCAGAGGCCATTTTACCACCGAGCTCCCAGCGTCAGAAGCGCAACATGAGCGCAAAAGACAGGGGAGGTTTCCCACAGCCAAACCTCACAGGAGCAGAAGAAATGAGATCTTTAAATGTTAATACATAAAACAAATGTGAAGAAATGACCTTAGAATAAAATAAAAATAAAACAATACATAAGAAAAAGACATTTTAGTTTAAGCAGACCTTCCACATATCCTGATTTAAATTAACACATATAATAAAACTATATCGTTAATATTTTTACTGAAAGAAAAACAGTAAATAACATTAAAGCTTCATTAAATTAATCTTTAATTTCAGTAAATCACCCTTAGTGTGTTAAAGCCGAAAAGTTTGCAGCGCCACAAGAGGGCGCTACACCAACAGGTTTGACGACAGGTGAGTGGAAAAAACCTGCTGCGTGTTGTTTTTTCACCTGGTTATTAAAACACAGTCAAAGTGTTTGGTCAATGTTTTTTTTTTGTAGACACCAACCTGAACATGGCAGCAGCTCAGTAATTTAAAAAGTATATAATAAATAATAATAAGTATATTTACTCAAGTAAGAAATATTTAATGATGTGTTTTATAAATTAATGGAGCAGCATCTGTTGTGGATTCATTTAGTTTGTTTTTCTGATCATTGGCTATAAAATGTGACAATTACACAATATTTCAGTTTCATTTTGTTATGAAACACACAGAAGAAGTACTCCACTACTAGTAACAGTACCGCATCAAATAATATACTCAAGTACCAAATACTTTAAAATCTACTAAAATGCAAATAATATTTTATCCACTTTATGAACCAACAACTGATTCATCCATGATAATAATCATCATTAATTAATTATTATTATTATATTTTAGATGTGTTCATTTAAATTTAATCTGCAACAACAAACTAACTAAGTAAAATAAAAGTAGCATAAAACTGAAATACTCCAGTAAAGTTCAGGTTTGTACTCAACACCTCTGGTTTTCAGTGGTCTTATATTATTTTATTTGGGACCTTTTCTTACATTAAATTGGTTAATTTGACACCAAGATCATGTTTTGATGATGAGAGTCAGTCCGCTGCACAAAGTCTTCTCCAGCACATCACAAAGATTCTCAGTGGGGTAAAGGTCTGGACTCTGTGGTCCTATGTGTTAAACGATGTGTCCTGTTACCTGAACCACTCTTTCACTATTTGAGCCCAATGAACCCCGACATTGTCAACCTGTGAAAATGCCCATTACATCAGGGGAATAAAAATCCGGTGATGGAATAACCTGGTCATTCAGTATTTTCAGGTAGTCAGCTGACCTCATTCTTTGGACACATAACGTTGTTGAACCTGGACCTGACCAACTGCAGCAGCCCCAGATCATAACACTGCCCCCACAGGTTTGTACAGTAGACACTAGGCCTCTCTTCTTACCCTGATGCCCCCATCACTCTGGAACAGGGTAAATCTGGACTCATCAGACCACATGACCTTCTTCCATTGGACAGTTCTTAACCCAGTTTCATCAGTCTCCTCAGATGTTTTGTCTGCTTCATGACAATAATTTGACTCTTCTGAAACAGATTAATATCATTTCCACCACCACAGGATGTGTCTTCAGACATGGTTGTTTAAGAAGTGAGAAGTTTCTACTCACTGCATCATTTAGGGTTAAATAACTTGGTGCCAGCTGAAACATAATCATCCATACAGTAATTATCCAGTTATCTTACCTGTTTGCTTTTTGGTGACTTCATTTTGTTCGGGCAGTGTTTGTGTGATCTACTTAATGAGACGATGTTAATATGTTCAGTTTAATCTGTCATGAATTGAAACCTGTGAGCTGCAGACTCCTTTCCAGAAGCTGCAGCTTGTTTATCTCGGCTGAGACCGAAGTGTGCCGTGAACGCGCACGTCTGGTTAATGGGAGTTACGTGCGCGCGTACAACCCCCCCCAAGTCACAAAAGCAGCACGTCTCCAGTGAGGTGGACGCACAACTCCTGCACGGACATCAACAAACAGCCAGAGGAGCGAGTCGACGGAGGAGGAACCAGAGGGAGTCCCGCAGCAGCTGCTCCGCTCCGGGTGTTGTGGACTCGGTTCGGACGAGGAAAGAGTTCCGTCATGATGTTTTAAAACGCGATTCGAGTCGAGGATTTTCTCAAATGACGCTTTAGGAACTTTTGGATGCTGGAAGAAATGACGGTGACATAACTTTACGTTTTCCTCTCAGTGAGTTAATCTCCGTGAACAGTCTTTAACCCGGACTGGCACGCTCGGTGGCGGCGAGCTGAAGCCCACAGGACGCACGGAACCGTGAAGCCCAGCAGCTCGCAGGGATGGTGCGCCTGCTCAGCTGCCTGCTGCTGGGATATCTGACCTGGAATCTGCGGATATCGGACGCTCAGGGGGAGTACTGCCACGGCTGGCTGGACGTTAAAGGGAATTATCATGAGGGCTTCCAGTGTCCGGAGGACTTTGACACCACGGACGCCACCGTGTGCTGCGGCTCCTGCGCGCTGCGCTACTGCTGCGCGGCCGCGGACGCACGACTGGACCAAGGCAGCTGCACCAACGACAGAGAGGTGGACAACACCGAGTTTGCGCCGCGTAAGTTTGGACTTTTTAAACCTCAATAAGAGCAGAATTCGTCATATTAGTTCAATTAAGAAGAGTAAACACGCGATAAAGTAGATAAATTAACCCAAAAGAGACGCGTTTAGTCTAATTTATGATATTTTTAACCTGATTGAACTTTGGAGAAGTCTTCCACACAGAGGTCAGAGGTCAGCTGTGGAGCAAGCAACTTGCTGCTCATGTGCTCATTTCAGCAGTGTCTCCATCCATCAAAGTAACAAAGGTTAATACTTAAAAACACAATATGTGGATGAGCGCAGTGATTTGAGCTCCTAAACCATAGATGAGGTTATGAAATTAAACATTTCTTATATGAATGTGATCAGATTCTCAGGTCTGGAGGTTTTTAGGTTTATTTTATTGTGTGTAAATAAGTGTCCAGCTACCAGCACCCACTTTTATCTCGGCTCATGTGGCTTCATTTGACCTGGACTCACTTGAGATCAGCCAATCAACAAATAAAAAACAATTCTTCAAAGTGAAGCTGCATCACAATCCAAAAAAGCACCTTCACTTTCAGAGCCAACCAAAGTAATCGCAGCCTAATCAGACAGCAGATGATTCTCCACGGCTTCTTTAAAGCATGTTTCAGACTCTGCCTGTTACATTAACACACTTTTGCTGGTGAACTTTTTAACAATTGGTCACTTTAACCCACAGGTTTGATCCGTCTTCTTCTCATTTCCTCAGCGGATAAGCTGTGGGGCTTCAGCTGCGTGGACTGTGTGCACACAATTTCCTAATTTGTTCCTGTAAAAATAAATAAACATTTGTTAATTTCCTCCCAGAGTGCAGGAGGGATTCATGAGGTGTAACTGGAGATGTTTGTGTTTTCAGCTGGAATGTGTCGCTGTTCGGTTCTGTTCATAAGACTTTGAAGGCTTTAAAAGACTTTACATGATTAATTAATGTTTGGTGTCGCAGTTACAGCCACAATAAATAACAGAATAAGAAGAAGTTGTCAGCGTGCAATATATAATGCTTCACTTTAAGCATTATATAAACACTAAATGTTTTTTTATGTAGTTTTAGCAGCTGTAATTCCTCCCGGTGCTACTCAAGGTGGAGGCTTGTGCAAAGATTAAACACCATTAAAAATTATTAACATTAATAATCACAGATGTGGTTAAAACTACATTAAGTGTTAATACAGGGATTATGATGTCTAAATAGTTTTTATTATAAGTATTATAATAGCAGTTTGAACTAACTGATCATTTATTCACACGCTGTAATAACCTGTCACATGAAGCTGTATCCTCACTCTTGTCTCCTCTGCTCCCAGAGCCCGTCTATGTCCCCTTCCTCATGGTGGGAAGCATCTTCATCGCCTTCATCGTGGTCGGCTCTCTGGTCGCCGTCTACTGCTGCACCTGCCTGCGGCCCAAGCAGCCGACGCAGCAGCCCATTCGCCTCTCCCTGCGCAGCTGCCAGGGCGAGACCATCCCCATGATCCTCACCACGGCTCCCCCGAGCCTCCGCGCCCCGTCGCGTCAGTCCAGCACGGCCACCACCAGCTCCAGCTCGGCCGGAGGCAGCAGCTCCGTGCGGAGGTTTTCTCTCGGAGGTCAGGGGCAGCAGCACGGCTGTCTGGTGTCTGCCACCGTGTCCTCGTCGGCCTCCACCCCCACGCAGACCCCTCAGACTCTGCCTCCACCCCCACCTCCCCCCTACACGTCCCCACCCATGTCAGGAGGCATGCAGCACCCGCTGCCCTCCACCCACACCCAACTGCAGCTCCACCAGCCCACCATGCCCCCTCACCCCTCACAGAGCGCTACGTTCCTCCTCCCCCAGCAGTACTTCTTCCCCCTGCAGCCCGACGCCTTCACAGCAGCCAAAAGCTTCGCTGACTTCGGACAGAGCTGACAGGCCTCAGCGGGAGGAGTACAAGATTTTTAGATGGAGGCACGGACGAACACTGCTGCTGGTGTTCGGGTGGAGGCCGGCTGAAGGTGCACAGAGAGCAACAGGACGAGGGATAAAGCAGGACAAGACGTGCCTGAGATGTTTCCAGCTGTGCAACAGAGCACACCTCAGTTCAGCAGATGTGTTAAAGGCTGCGACGGTTCTGAATCTTGTGCACTTTGATGTCATGTAAACAGAACTCTGTGGCGAACATCTTATTTTTTTAATCCAAGCTATTTGTGGCAGAAGCAGTTCACAGTACAGACTTGAATCAGTTAATGAGAAACTGTACATGCAGACGGCTCCAACACCGAGACTCTGATGAGCATTGTTATGTTATTAGAAATATAGATAAGTTAAAACCAGGAAAATAGTGTTTGTTGACAATCACATGGACCCTGAAACAGGGGAGGACCTGATACACAAAGGACCCTATCTGGGGAGGAAAGTGGACTTCTAGAAGATGTTCTACAGGTTTTATACTCAGACCAGGTTTGTCATAATTCTCCCACGATGTACAGTAAATAAAAAGTCGTCTGTCAGTGCTGCCTGTGCACTGATACATGTAGAAGAAAAGTCTACTTAATCGCATTTAAAACAAAACAAAAAAATCTGTGTGTGTCATGAAAGAAGCCTCATCCTCGCGCAGGCCAGAAATGAAACCGGAGTAGCCGTGCCTGCACAGCGGCTCCCCTACCTGTCGCTCGTTCATGCGCCAGACTTCACAGCAGGAATGCTGCGCTGAGATCAGTCATTGTCAGTGTTCAACGGGCATGGCATGGTCACAGTGTTAAAAACAACTCGCCCCAGAAATAGAGGTTTAGGTTGCACCAACAGGTACGGCGAAATCTTGACAAAGACTGCTCTGTTCTCTGGTCATCTGAGTGTGAAATAGACTTGGCAGACAGTGTCTCATGAAACCTGCAAATTGTTCAGTGTGAGGATGTTTGCTGCTACATTCAGGAGTTTATTTAAGTCTGGACTATTTATCCTTTAACCGTTCTATCAGAAGATGCAGATTTATCCGCTTCAGTTTCAGGGTTGTAACGTTCTCAGGTCTTGTTTTTACTTGCCGCAGACGGTTCAGACATCTGTATCACATTCCGATCTGTGCTTATAAAAGGTGAACACAAGTCATTAACAGGTTTTCTTGACATTTCCTAAATCTTTTGGATAGGTCTGATCTTTCAAGTCTTTGCCAAGTCTCGAAAAAGTTTCCAGTGTCTTTTCCAAGTTATCCATGAAGAGAGAAATTCCTCTGTTAGTATTCCTCACACTGAAGGCTGTTCGGTCTCATGGGTTTAATCGGAATCTAATAGTTTTTGTGTCTTTAAACTGATGAAAATTCATTCTTCTCATAGCAAAACCAGTCACATACGAGTGGTAACGACAACCAGAACACATTAAAGTTATCATCCATCAACTTTCATGAAAATAAACGGTCTTTGTCGCATTTTTTCCACTGCTCTGTAATTACCACTGGTTTTAATTGGTGGTGGTGGGATCTGCCACCTAGTTTCACATTAACATTTTAACATTATGTGGAGCTGTTAACCCCCAGAAAGGATTTCTTATGCTAAACATGACAAAGAGCCATTTTCACCGACATTAAAAGTCTAATTGGGTCGTTTTTAATTATGTAAATTAGTGTCTGTCTAGGATCAGAGCAGACACTGTCGCAAACACAAATAAGGATTCTGATGAAACCATTTTGTTTGTCCTTTAGGCAGTCTGATGGTTCTCCCTGCCTTTTCCTGTTTAGGTTCTCCGTCCTGTTAGTCGCCACACACAGTCACAATTTGACACAGTAAATATACAGAAGAATTAGCATTCACGTGATTCCTCCATGATTGTAAAGTTTATTTCAGTAGTCCTTCATGGCAGTAAAAGACAACACTTATAAGTTTGCAGTCCCAACATGCAGAACAATCATCGAACAAAATGACGGAATGAAAATTAATATTAAAAAGAAAAGTTAAAGGTGCAATTTTCCTCTTTTGTAAAGTGATCAACACTTGAAGGAGAATCAAAATAGTACAGTTAACACTTCAAAGAACAGTTTGTGTTATCCATTCATGCAGCCCACGACTTTCACAGACAACGTGTGTTAAGTTTTCAAAAAAAACAAAGCAACAGTCCAAGCCTTCAACGACGACGACGACATCCACATTCAGCAGTTTCGATATTTTTGACAAGATGACGACCAACTGAATTTTAACACTAAAGACCAGCAGAGAAAATGAATCATTAACCAATGTCAGACTGAGAAACAGAAGAGCTCTCCTGTGAAGCAGAGGTTCACTGCATGAAGAAAACAAGTTACAAACACTGAGAGAAATAATGTACCGAAACCAGATAATACCAGAAATCCACTACTGGAAAGGTACAGTGAGTGCAGTGTGCAACATCTCCTGTCGAAGCGAGCTGAGCATCAAACCCCCCCCACACACACTCACACACACACACACAGTCATACCACACACTTTTCCATACAGGCCATGCAGCACACATTAGTACAACATAGCTATACCTGGAGTCGTGCAGACGGACAACGAGAGCAAGCGTCATCACACACACTCAGTCACACAGTCAGAAGAAAACACACCAGCAGGACTGAAGTCCCAGTCTCACGCACAAAGGACACAGACATGCAATGCATACACTGAAGTTATCCACAGTAAAGGAGACACACACACCCTCACACAGCACATGCACATGCAGGCAATAAACCGACACACACCCCCCCAACCAGGAATCTGATCTCCCATAGGGAGAAGAAAGCGATCACACAGACATTAAATAGTCAACTGTAAATAAACGAAGCTTTAACAATATTAATATTATTAGGAACATGACATTTAAGAAAGCTCAGTGTCCTCTTTTAATCTATTCTAACCTGCCAGTTTATCAGAGGATGAAAAACTAAAAGTTACACACAGACAGAGTCATTACAAAGCCAGTCAATGCAAAATTCATACATCTCCAATATAAAAATACAAATCCACAAAATAACTATAGAGACAAAGTAGTTTTGATACTGTTGTGGAGTTTTCCTGGCTAATATATCTCTCTCTCCCTTAAGCTAATGGCACTTCTGTTGAAGGATAAAATCTCCATTTGAAGGGAAACTATCACCACGTTAAACGTCAGCAACACCATCAGAGAGCCTCCTGTTCACCTCCACGGGAACAAATCTTCATTTTTACATGTGCCACAAGGCACTCTGTAGTTTTAACATCATACGAGTGCAATACTGTGGTGGGGGAGACAGTGGTTTTGTCCGCAGTAGGTGTGTGTGGAGCACTGGTGTATTCTAGCTGGATAAACTATTCTTGGCTATCGTTTTTCGTCTAAGAGGGAAAAGTTCTACGTAGGCACCGTTGTGATTGTTGAGACAGGAGTGATGTGTGGAATGCATTTATTAGTCGAGAGCAATGCTTCTGCTGTAAAAACGGTGGAAACAGGACTAGTGTGTGTGCTGTACTTGTACAATATGTAGAAAGATAAAAATAAATAAAACCAGGCACGAGTTATCGACATACTTTAAACATGAAACTACAAGTATTTTAAAATAAAACAAAGATGAAGGCATGAGCAAATGTAAGGCTTTCCTCAGTAGATGCTTCCTCAAGTGCAAAAAGAAATGAAAGTATTCAAATGTCTGCTCTGAAGAGGTCCATGTAGTGCTGGAATACACTCAGGAGTGTGATTACATTTGGTTTAAAGTTTTCCAAATTCACTAGTACTTAGAAGATTGTATATTCAGCTGCTCTTTGGCAATTTATCACAACAATTTCACATCCTCTAAAATTAATTAGCCCAGTGTTTAACTTTTATAACAACAGTGTTTAGGAGTTTGATTTCAATTTAATACAATGACTTTTGGCTGAATACTGTCTTTTACTTAAATCAAAAGATTGGAGACGTTCACTCCGACAAACTGAGCGAGAACAGTGAAGAACTTCAGACCACAGACGGCTAAGAAAGCACAGTGCTCATCATGTCTGCTGGACACATAGCTACAGCTGATAGTGAACACATTTTGCTCTGTTTTTTTTTTTTCCTCCTCTTTCAAAGACTAAAACGTTACTTTCTTCTGTCAGGTTCAAATTCACGTCAAAAATCCCCCCTCAGTGCTGCTGGAGGCTCACCCTGCTCCTCGGCTTCTGCCCTAAGCTTCAAATATCGCCTTTAGGAACGGCTGCTGTGGCTCCGGATCAGCCGGCGGCTCACCACTCGTTGGTCTTCTGTTTGGTGGTGTCGTACGCTCTGATGACCTCAGACTGAGACACCACTCCGTTTTCATCTTGAGAGAAGGCGTAGCCATCTGAAAAAAATGTGGGCAGTAGTTAAAACTACGGTGATGGTGGATGAGAGATGAATCTATTACAACAAAAAAAACAACTTATATAAATAAACACACCTAAAACAACTGAATAAACAAAACACAAAACTTTAATTCATAGTTCAACATTTTGGGAAACATGTTTATTTGCTTTCTTGCCAAGAGTTATATAAGAAGGTCGAAACCACCGTCACATATGTAGGTCAAATATGAGACTGTGATCAATCTTTTAATTCAAACCCTGGCAAGAATAAATAAGCATTGTTCACAAAATGTCACTAAATTATGATAAAATAATAAGATATACAAAACGTATTCACTTCTGTAGCATCAAAGCAGCTCTATGCTCTAATACCTAAACTCTCCTACAGGGTTCTTTTCTGACCTTTGACCCCTGACTCACCTTCAGGTGTCAAAGGACTCGGTCAGTACCTGGAGGCCAGCGGGCAAGTTCAAAGGACCCCGCTGAGAGGAGTGCATTGTAGGGGGAATAACAGCGCAACATTTCATCATTTCATCATAATCTCGCTCTACTGAACTCAACACGAGGCACACGAGAGAAAGGACAGGAAGTCAGACGGGGGGCAGGGCCCTAACAGGGAGCTACAGGGGGCCAGAGTTTTAAACAGGGTGAGGTGTGAACAATGAAATTAAAAAGGTATCACACAACAACGGTCTCATCCCCACCTATGAGACAAACAAAAAACAAACTGATCAGACAAAACACAAAACAGAGAAAAGAAACCAACACAACAGAGAAACAAACTCATGCGTCTCAATGCTAAAGCAAATTCTGACACCCGAGTTTTACTTTTTGATGCCTTTCTGCAGAGTCTTAAACCTGTTTGACTGATGCTGATACTTCTCTTCTCTTCTTCTTCTCTTTATTTCTATTAAAGCAGCGTTCAGGAATAAAAAAGATGTTTGTGCAGTTTACAGCTGCCTGCAGTAATAATTAAATTAGAACTAATTACAGGTAATTTACACAAAATAGGTTTTTCAGTGTCAACAACTTCCAGACTAGTTAAGTGTCGAGGTAACTTTTAGCTTGAGGAAGGAGAGAATTGTTTTATGACCCATTTACTGTCTCAAATAAATGAAATAAAAACATAAAAAAACAGCACAAATAAACATTAAAATGAAACAAAAAAAATATTTAAATTAGCCAAAACTTAAAGAAGAAACAAAGATCCAGTCAGTTCCAACACCGCCAACGTTAGATGCTTTACAGAACTTTAACCAGTACTGACATTTGGTCAAGCTGCAGATAGTTCTGAGGTAAATACAGTTATTAAAGTTAGGTTAGGACACAGGGACCCGTGGGGCAATTACTGATATACATTTCCTACATCTGTTTAACATGGAGTATTTATGAAGAGAAGCAAGGTGTTCCTGCCTCCCCAGGACAAAGGATGAGTGTCTGCAGAGATACAGTATGTGTCAGTGGAGGAATAATGACGTGCGTTCTGTTCCCCTGACGAGGGAACATTTCGAAGCAGATAAATCTCACATAGATAGCGTAGATAAACTAACACGCCTCTATCATGCGGCACGTTTAGAAAGAAAGGGAGCAGAGGAGAAGTTGGAGAATAACAGAAAGTAAGAAATATAAATACAGTGCAACTTACGGAGCAGGTTCTGCTGCATGGAGTCAGAACGGTACAAACTGACTGTGCTCTTCTTGAAGACGTTCTTCAAGAGCTGGGCCCGCTCCGTCAAACTGCACACAAACACACACACACACACACACAGGAACTGTTAGCGTCCCGCTATGCACCACAGGCAGATTTAATGACCCATACATCAAGGCTCTGACCAAGCACCTCCGGAGTTGATGGACCTGCCAACTGCTCTACCTGCTGCTGCAAACGCCATGTAGAGAGACAAAACTCTGGAGACGCATGAGGACGAACAAAGAGTGTGTGTGAGTGTTGCATAAGTGGAACTCCATGTAGGCCAAAAGGCATTTGTGTTCAATAAACCTAACACACGTCTGTAGAAGAGCCTCTGTGCATCTGCACGTTTTGTGTTCATACATACTGTGTCTTTGATAATGATGACAGGACTGTACTTCCACTTATTTGCTACTCTGTGTGTATTTGTGTGTGTGTGTCTGTACTTGCAGCCTGCTGGGTCCGGGATAGCTGCCAGGCAGAGGGATCAGGCCTCAGACCCCAGAGAGCAGCACAGACCCGCTTCAGCTAATATGTGTTTTTAATATATGGCTTTAATATAGGAGGGGTGTTTGTCTAAAATGAGACATCCACTATTTGAGAGGGGAAAAAAGAGGAATATCGACTCCTATGACATGATTACTAACATTACAGTCAAACACCAGCAATTCAGCAGCAATTTTAAGATTTCTCTTTTCCACATAGGAATACTGTTGGCAGAACAACTGTGAGCATTTCTAAAATGTTGAAGCATTTTTGGGAGTTGAGAGATGATTCTTCCTCCAAGATTATGGATAAAATGCTTCATATTTTTGGTGCCAAAAGAGTAAGAGCCAAGTCAATGACTCAGTTTATTGTCCGTCAGACATGGGTGCATTGTTTCTGAAGGTACTGTGGCATAAAAGGTTATATCGGGAACTAACCAACAACAGTGAAAGCAAAGGAATAACATCAAACTTGTGGAGTAAAGACAGCTGTGATAAAGTGGTGTGTAACTGTACCTCTTTCCATGCACTACTGCTCCAGGGTCTTTGGATAAAGCCTCGAGTTCCTGCACCTCATCCACCAGAGTCTTGAAGCACGCCTTCTTCATCCTGTAAATTAAAAATATTTTAAGAAAATAATGTCAGCGATGCTTTACAGTGATAGAACCTCCATTAGAACTTTAAAATAACACTATTGTTACAGTTTACAATCACATGTCCAGCTTTGCAAATTAGCCCTGACACGGTAAACTGGCTATTAACTGATGTCAACCAGATCCAAACAGTTCCCACAGAGTGGAAACGCCATCCTTCCTTGGGAATCTGAACAACTCAGGCAGGAATTTCTTAAGGAGATAGGAGCGATTCTGGAGGAATTTCCTGTATCGGATGTGAATTGGAGTGATGATGAGCGAAGAGAGGAGAGAAGACTCACACTTTGTAGGTCACATCAAAGACCAGCGAGGTGACTGGGATGAAGAACAGGCCCATCCAGAAGACCCCCGAACTGAACATCATGCTTGCCTGTCACACACACACACGGATATACACACTTACTCCC
The DNA here is from genome assembly GCF_900324465.2 of Anabas testudineus. NCBI lineage: Eukaryota > Metazoa > Chordata > Actinopteri > Anabantiformes > Anabantidae > Anabas > Anabas testudineus. Next base: position 17,064,324 of record NC_046619.1, read on the forward strand.
AGGTCACTGTGGACTGTGCAGAGTTCAACTTCTAAGCAGATAAAAGGACACACTCTTTAAAAAGGAGAAACACCTGATAAAGAACAACCTTTATCATCCTCTGTAGTGCCACATAATAAAAAACACCCACGACAAAAGAAGCCCGAATAACTTGCTTAACGTGGGTTAATCCTCCGTGTAAAACAATACCATGTTTTTGTTTGGATCCCCTCCACCTCTCTGCCCTTCAGGGTGGAGGAAATACCTGTGGAGTGTATGGACAGTGGTATCTCTTTCACAGGGAAACAACAACTATATGCCGCATTGAGAGCTCCTGTCAATAGATCACAGGAGACACAGGAGCCCGATCGGAGCGATGCATTTAAAGGTACGTTCAACGCAACAGCCACTCAGGTGTAAGAGAGTGTCAATGAAGCATTAAAGACGGAGGTTAAGCTTAATTTTAACAATAATCTTAAGCACTGTAACTAATAATTATTTTGATTGAATCCTGTTATGGCTTATAAACATAAACATGGTTATAAACATAGAAAGGTATTCAAGCTTGTTTCTTACGATCTGCTAACAAAAAAAAAAAAACAAGGAGTATGGATGTTAATTAAGTTAAAAATCACTTTAAATCCAAATACAGCATATATAAATTTTTCCAATTGGAGTTTGTTAGCTTTTTTTAAACACATGAATTATTCACTATGGAACATTGAACACATTTTAAACTAATAGTAAGAAAAAGTTTGATGCTGAATTATCATTGTCATTTTCTATCCTTTTGTTCAGTTTTTATATCTGTTTCTTAAAGTATAAATTATAAAACTCAAAACTAAAGCTAACCTGGAACTTATCTGTACTACACAGCACAAAAAAAAAAAAAAACATTTTCTTAATGAAACCATTCACAAAACTTATTTTTGTCAACAACATCTTCGTCAGTGAAATTGACTAAAAGTTCACAGACGGAGATGTTTTCCTTTGTCGGCACATGACTCCACTTTTAAACAATGAACTGATGTTTTATTTTTAACACAGTAATGCAACAGATGTTCATTTTGAGGTTATGAGCAAAACAAATCTACAAATGAGACAGACGTGATCGTCAGTGAGTCATTTTTCATTCTGGAAGAAAAACATGTTTGGATATGGTCCAATTCAGATTTAAATCACAGCTGGCATCTTAAGATACAGATTCTTCTTGGTTGGAAAAATATGATTCATTAGTAGCAGACAGTCGTCTTTGACGATTTAAATCACAAGTTACAAAGCGGTGGTCGTGTCAGCAGGTTGTTTTAGGTCCAGGGTGGGGGGGAGACAGTCATTCGTCCTGGTGTAGGCAAAACCTTTCAGTCTTCTGTGTGAGGATGATGTTTGTTTTAGGCTGTTGCACTGAAACTATCTGTCATTACATGCCAACGAGCAAAACTCACGCTTCCTGCATTGTAATGTGCCACTTGTTTAAACTGCTGAGGCCCTTCAACAGTGTCTTTCCTGTAATGTGACACAGGCAGGAGCTATAGGATGCACACACACACTCGAGATCAGTGTCAAAACTATCAAACCGCTCAGGTTAGCTCAAATAAGTTAATCTGTTTGCCATTACCTGCAAATTGACTTTGATGTCAGGCAAATCACTGTGGGCAGAGGAAATCCCAAATGACGGGAAATCAAAAATGGCTTTTTCCTACAGTTTAGGATGTGATGTGAATGAATAGAGCTTTTCTGTGTTTCCCAGGGGGTGAGATGCATGCAATGAAGGAAAATTGCATTGAAGCATGTAATATTTTGATGACAATTTTGAAATTATGCAGCCCTGGTGGAAACATTTACTGTTTTTTTTTTCGTTGTAAGTCAGTTTAATTATTTTCATTTTCATCCAGTGTATCATGCTTTTTAATGAGAGCGTTTCAGCTGACTTGAGAGTCTTTTGAAAATAAATAAATGATTCATAACATATTATATCAAACTCAAAAGAGCTTAATAAAATAAACCACCTTAGTCTTTCACAAGCTCAATCTATAAACAACATTTATATACCTCCATACATGATTCTATGGCACAAATGATGTGGTTAAAGGACCAATAGTGTAAATCTAGAGTTTATAATAAAATCCGATAATACTGGTAATTACATTTCATGTTCAGTAATAACTCATAATAACATTAGGTACAACTATGAAGACTCTCCAAATCCATGAGACAGTCAAATAAACTGCATTAATTCAACATTAGTCTCAACTTTGACGTCAAAGTTTGAAAATCCAAACAAGTCTGACCATTTACAATCGACAAAAGTTTGTCTTCAGGCATCTGGACAGGCTCCCTGACTATGAGTGGGGGCCAGTGTTGGTGGATGCTAGCGATGTCTCATTCCTGGGGGCCCCTGGGAGCTGAATAGGGTGAGAGAGGTCTGGGGAAGTGGGGCAGTACAAACTAATAAACTTGTCTGGCTGGACAGACAGTAGTGTCCACTGGCATGGAGGGTTGTTTTGACAGGACACTGACCCCCCCCCATGGCCACAAAAACAGACATAGAGACTAAACGCAAGACTAGACAGACATAATCTATCACACATGCACACAAGTGTGCATACATGCAAAATGCTAGCTAGCACAAACACAACTGTAGGATGCATGTTTCTACACCTTTCCAAACTGTGAACAGTAAAAGTTGATGATATGTGTTGGTCAAGGGGCTAGAGAAGTGAGCTTCTGGGATGTCCTAGATGCCTAATGGTCTAGGAATGGTCTAAAACACACACATATTACATAATGCAACATTCCCCAGTTGGACTCTAGCCTTATAATGCTTCCCTCGCTCGCCACCATTCACTACTCCTGTCGATTGCTACACTTCATCATATAAAGGCAAAAATGCAAAACGTATCTTTAAAAATGCTAAAGGTTTCTGACTAGATGAGTGATTCAGTTTTATACTATTTAATTTAACTGAACATTTAAAAACAGAGAGCATCAAGATCAGATATAAATCATTTAACTTTGGGGAAAAAAAACCTTCTGAATACTGGTACAAACTTTTGTTTCCTTTTCCAGGCAGAGATGATCAGGGGAGGCTGGCACCTGGCTGATCATCCCTAAGAAAGCCTGTAGTATGTTAATGTCCGACATTGTAATGGTAAATGTGAGTTGAGGTAATCCACTACTCCACCATTCACCCACAGGCATACACTATGCTATAGATTCAGGAAAGCACATTAAGATAAGGCAACTTCATAAAACTCTCAATACCAATATTCAGAGATCAGCTTCCTGAATGCACAAACCTTTTTTTCTGCATCAATATATTATTAGTTAGACTAAGAGGTGAAAGGTTAGACTAAGTCAAATTCTACCTCAAACTTGGATCTACTGTATCCATGTTGAATCCACTTTTGCCTGGATTCGGCTAGCCTAAACAGACAACAATGTACACGCAAGCTTTAAGGAGAAAAGGGAAATTGAGAATGACATTATTGGAGCTAAACTGGGCTTCAATCCTCCAAAGTCTTTCTTCTGAACACAAAGTTAAAGTTTGTTAGATGGATAGGTAACAAACACGTCACATGATGGAAGAATCCAATAAATGAAGATGGCAGAAGAGACCATGCTAAGCCAAAAAAAAGAGTATAAAAAACTAAGAAAAAAACACATAAAAGAGCAAAAAATAAATAAAAAAACAAACAAACAAGCGGACAAAGAGAATCCAAAAATTCACCAGCAAAGACAAATCAACCAATAACCACTTGAAAAGAGGCTGAAAACAAACAATGACTTCCTCAGTTGGATCATTCTGGCACTCTATGTTGCCCCTGTGTCGGTTACAGAAAAAAAAAAATCCCTCTTTACATAAATACTACGACTGTCTCACAGCTCCGGCGACATACGTCTGATTTATAATGTATATACAGCAGATTAAAAGTGTTTTTCTCTCTAATGCTGCAGACCACAGTCAGTTACTACCATATGTTGTGGTGTCCAGGTTGTATAAGCCTAGAGAAGACCAACACATGTGGGTACAAGAGTCTAAAAAACCTCTTATACAAGAAGAGGGACAATAGGGATCCCAAAATACCACAGGGGGACAAAGTCAGCAGCAGTGATGGACAGGGGTGACTTTCAAAAAGAATAGAGCAGCCTGGGAATGGCATAAAATGTTGTAATTCATTATCCCAGTTTTTAGAATTCTTATTTTAGGGACTACAGTAGTAGAAAAACATCTAGCAATGGCAGCATTTAGCTTCTTTAGGAATGTTCAGTATGTTGCATGATGGAACAGATGAAGTCTGTTTATTATAACAAACAACAATAATCAAAACTGGCTGACAACTAAATATGTCTTTATGATCATTTTCACGTCTTAGGTCATTTTAAATTTTCTAATTCTTCCCAGAGTGAAAATGCATAGAATCACATAAAAAAAGAACTACAGACTACAGTCAACAGTAATTGAGTAAAACACACAAAGTCACTGTCCTTTATGAACAACGGCTTCAAAACTGTAGATTTGGTTGAATAACAGCAAAAAGAAAAATGTAAGAAAAGCTAAGTTATATAAATCTAAACAAAATAAATAAAAAAGACTAATTTAATGAGTTTCTATTACAAACTGTTTTATTTCTGTACTAATATCTTTCAGATCATCATAAATAACCCTGATGGTATCCCTGTCACACTACACATCAACAAACTTCTTGATGAAATGATTCATTACTGAGAAAAGTTTCCTATTGCAAAGTTGAAGCTGTGAAAGAATCTGATGCACACTGGCGAGTGTAAAATCAATGTACAATGACAAGTACTTGAATCAGACATGAGGCTGCTCCACTGCAGCCTGCAACAGAAATGGGAAAATAGCAAGTATGGGTGTGTGTGTGTGTGTGTGTGAGAAAGGTGAGGACAGAGAAGGGATAAACTGTCCAGCTGTGTTGATAGGAGAGACGAGTCAGCAGACGGCAGGTCAGTGTGACAGCGTCTACAGGAGACACCTCCTGAGGTGAAGCTAAGCCGCTTAGTGTGGCAGATTACACTGCCTGAACAAAATAATCTGACGTTTTCTTTTGATATCTATATAGCATGTCAGTCTTTTTTGTAAGGTGGAAATGGGATGAGATATTTGATTTGGGACTGAGCCAATTTGGAAGGACCTGAGTATTTTGAGGATGGATCCTGCACCTGTCTTGTTAATCGTCCAAAGAATATTTTGCCTGACATTGATGAATGCGTTCACATGAAGCGCAGCGCTGTTTAATGTCTCTTGTTTAAGGCAGTGAGCTGGGTAGTGAGTGAGAGCAGAAACAGGAGGAGAAGGGAGTTCTGGTGTCTGTTATGTTGTTGGCCCTCAGGCAGTTTTCAGCTGGCAGGGGGGATGAACCAAAAAGAGAACAAAGAGGGGAGAGTTGATGCAACAAGTAAAAAATGAGTAAAGTAAAATAGATGGAAGGACAGAAAGCACAAAAATATTTGAAGATTCAACTACACATTGGCTTCAGTGAAATACTGTATGTGGGGCTGAATCAGGGTTAACAAAAATCTTGCTCTGCAGAGGTTACAAGGTCTTGGAAGTGGAGATTGTGTCTCTGATGTCTTCTTGGGTTTCAGAGATGTGTCCCTGTTTGATGATGTACTGGCATCTTCGAGTTGGGACAGGGGCATAGGGTTACCAACTACCCACAGGACACCATTACTGTCTTCAAGTGCTGTAGGGGGTGGATGAAAGCACCAGGCTTCACAGATAGAGGATAGAGTAGAAAGCTAGTACACTCATCACCTGTGTGTGTTTGTGTGTGTATGACTGAGGGAGTGGGAGCAAAACAGTTGTGTGCATGTGTGGTTTACTGTGCCACGCACATACGAGCACATAGTTAGATGTAAAAGTAGTGTTAGTAGCACTGACATATTTGTCAGACTATAACATGATGCCCAGTTTACACTTACTGTATGTAATACTGCAATACTGTATATGATACTGCCATGTAAACAAACAAACTTCTCCTCGTAACACATAAATGCAGTTGTTTTTATTAATATTCAACCAAAATAACAATCAATCCAAATTTTATGCTTCTTTAGGGTAAACTATCTGCCAGAAGTCCTGTATCTAACGCATATTAGAGGTACATCTATTTTCTTATACAACTCTCCATTATCCAAGTAAATTATGAAAGATCTGTCACATTTTACATTTTATTGAGTCCCCCAATTCCACAAGCACAATTTGAAACAGGACACAAACAAAACTATGCCGTTGATTTGGGTATCTAGGAAGATAAAGAAAATGTTTGGCTTATTGAGAAAACCCCGAATATTGTGCTGTGAAGTAATGTAAACTGTGAAGCACTGTGTTTGCCAAGAATCACAGCAAACAAACACACAGCACTAACTGTAAGGAGAAGATCGTTTCTTCTCTGGTTGGCTGCGAACTCCCAGCCTTTTTCTTTTAATAGCGTCCTGCTGTGTTGTTGTTTTCTAATGAAAAGACGCCCCATTTTCATTCCTAAAATGCACTGGGAAACGTCACCTGTGGTTAATAGGCTCACAATGACCACCTGTGGTGACCCATAGAGACAGCAGTCCCATTTACATGTAAATACCAACTCAAGAAACTGTAAAGTCAGGGGCCTATTTTTCATCTTTTTTCATTTAATGAGCTTTAACTGAATTTCTGATACTAGTGATTCTTGTAGGACACCAGTGTTTATACCACATATGCTCTCACCTCTCTCTGCTTAGCTTCCAGAATGCTTCACTATTTCAGTGTCACCTGTGGATACTCAGGTCTGAGGGAGGGCAAAGTAACACAAACACTGGGCTAATTGGCCCAATTAAGTCATTATGCAACACAAGCCAGAGGTCTGACAGTTTACACTCCTCTGGCTCTCCTTACAAAGGTCTGTGTCAAGCTTAACTCTGAACTTTCCCACCAGCATCTCTCTGCAGAAAATAAATTAAGAGGTACTGCAGGTCAGTGTTAGACCATTATATCAGCAGTTTCTTTAGACAAGACTAGAGGAAGTTATTCCAGTGACACAGAGAGTGTCTGAGTGTGTGTGAGTGAGTACATGCTAATAAGTGTGTTTACCTCGCCCGACATGTCAGGAGCCAGAGAGATGAGGGGCCACAGGGAGGAGTAGATAATGAAAAACACCACCCACAGGGCGATGCTTCCCCAGATGGCGATATGACTGAACTGTTGGTGGAGAATCAAAAATGTTTAGGCTCTTCAGTTACTCTAAGCTTGTATTTGAGCAAACATATGTATTTAGTTTACTGACTAGTGTGTTGCCATTTATTTAATTTGGACTTTACACCGAGAGGCTTCTAGTAACTTAGAGGAGTTACCATACATGTCATTTGACTGGGTTTACAGTTACAAGCCCGCGGAGAGCGAACCATAAAGACATTTGGAGAAAAGGATGTAAAGTATGTCACAAGTATCAGTAGGCAAATAAAATGGAGGAGTTGGAAAGAGACAATAGAACTTTAGCAAGAGAGGAGAGAGCCATCAACTTACCATAGTCCAGGATGAGGTCTCAAGGCCGGCTTTAAGACAAACCGTGATGACCACAAACTGTGGAGACACAAATCACAATGACGTAAACTAAGATTGTCCCTTTCTGCTACTGAAATCGGTCATGTAAAGTGTCTGTATTTTCAATTTAAGTACATATTATTGTTTTACATTTGGAACGTATCAAGCAGGCAAAGCAAAAAATACAAGTAAGTATAACTGATGTTGATTCACAGAAATTGGATAACCCCTGGCTCAAACACCTGAACATTTACCACAGCACAAACCGTGTCTGTCAAGAAGATTGGTGCACTTACTGTGTAAACCATGTTGCCTAGGAGGAGATAGTCTGGAGTTCTTCCGTTGCCAAAAACTGTATCTGTGAAGGGAATCAACAACAGGAGCTTTTAAGGCCAAAGCTGTCTCATTTCAGCTCTTGGGTTTCCTCCATTAGATGATCCAAAGAATAAACAACCAGACAGCAGGACATAACTTTAAAAACATCTCTGTGTGAACTTTGGTGTAAAACGCTCTGTTAGAGATTCAGATAAAAAAGTGGACATGGGAACTTAACGTGAAAACCGCAGTCAAATGTTGTTTCCATTACTATCCTTTGAGAGATGCTGGAATGTTAATTCTGTCTTTCGCAACTATTAGGAAAGAGTATTTTTATGAGAATCCATCAGTAAGCTTGGACAGCACGATTGGTGTGCATTAATCATGGTCAGAAATTTAGAGATCTGCCCTTTTCACTGCTGAAACAGAAACAACACGAATGTTTTTCTGACAAAATGGTTATTTATTCTGCCATTAAGTTGGAATCCAACTTCTCAAGAACACCTTTCCGAAAACAGAAGTGAAAAGAACTTCCTAAATTAATAAAATAAAAAGATTTGGCTGTAAATTATACACATATTGCTGCAAATGCTTATGTGGATTTGAGCTGGAGCTGAGAGTAAAAATATCAGCAGTGTGCAATTGCCAGTAAAGAAAGAAAGAGAGGCTCCCTTTCCCTTTACTTCCGGCTGGTCACATGTCTTGTGTGCACTGAGGCTTTGCTGACAGCCTGTCAGTCAGAATGAAGGAGTTTGGCGCCTTTGTTTGGAGAGCAGGCCCAAGCTTGTGTGGTCCTCAGCTCCGGCCAGCCAAGACTTACCGGCTGAAAAAGATCCCTATTCTCTCTGCACGAATACACAGAAACCTCACATATCAGTGTGCACAAACATGCCCAACTGAAATTATATGAATAAAGCTGAAGAAAGGTTGAATTTCAATGTAAGTGCACATGAAAAATGGTCAATATTAGAATTGAAACTATCACTACTATCTAAATTGGGCTATCACCTGGAAAGTTGGTGGTTCTTGTAAAAGCATTTCAGCAGATTACTGTCTGCACACATGTACTGGTGAAAACATGAAAATATGCTTGTTATTTTGGTCACTCTTTGTTGGAGCACACACATGTTTGCAATTCATGACTGCATGGTTGAAGAGAAAACTAATTAAAAGAAAGTATGTGTGTTTGACCATCCTCCCTCTTCATCCACCAAGTCCACCGAGATCCTTGGATGAGTCTCTGGGAGCTACTTACCATGCTGGAAGGCTTGGAGGGGGAACCAGAAGAGGATGACGGAGTGGAAGAGGCCGTTCAGACAATGGGCCCAGAAGACCTGCAAAAAATAAGAGGGGCAAAGGATGGAGGGAAGGAGGAGAGGGGCGGGGCGGGGGTGGGTGGCGGCAGGCGATTCCAAGGAGAGAGGGAAAGAGAGAGAGTGGGAGAAAGAAAAAAAAAAAGCATGAGAAAAGGGTGTGGGGAGCTCCAGCCTTCCAAGTGACCCCTGACCTGGGCTCTTTGTGCCAGCCCAGCGCTAGGCTAAGTGGTGGTTTTGTCGGGGCCTCCTCGCTGAATGGCCACCCCGCTGACAGACACGCTGTATATCCTCTGTGTGTTATGGGGGAGAGTGAGGCTGCTGAGTTTGTGTTCAGGCAGTGAAAGGCAAGTGGACAATGTCAGTGTGCAGGGTTTCACTTTTAGTTTTTCAGATCACACAGTATTTAGCAGAATCATTAAAAAAAACAAAACAAAAAAAAAAAACAGTAGTGTGTATAAAAAAAAACTGCAAAACACACATTCTCGCCTCAACTATAGGCGAGAAGAACATTTTACAATGTTAATAAATGTGCTGCCAGCGTGAGGGTTTCCTTTCATTTCGTTTCATTAGGTTTCGGCCCTTTCAAGTGAGAATTTTAACTGGTGTAGAAATAAATGACAGGAGAGATTAAACAAGCAGAAATCAGTCCAGAAACACACACAGGGAGACTGACAGGCCTGACAGAGATTCAACTGTTTTCATGGTAATTATTAAGGGCCTGGAAAATTGCAGTGTTGACCACAGTCTGTGTGTCTGTGTATGCAAGCATGCAGACTTTGGATGAGTCGTTTAAATCAATACTCCCACTCCAAAACCCACCTTGTTTCAAATTTACATTATGCAATGCCAGAGCCAAACCAAACATTAATGGGCGATGTAGCATGAAACAGCCGTGAAATCTATTCTGCCAAAAAACGCTCCACATTCGCACTCCCTCTTCCTACTCTGTGCTGACCCAGACATTGGTGCTAACTCTAAGAACTCAAAATTCATCAAACCAAATGGCTGATGGAGGATAAAATAAAACAGAAACATTTTATATTTTACAATTAAATCTCTTTTTATAATCATATGTTCTTGACTCGCTTTATTTAGAAAGTCTCTTTTTAGCAACTAGGACATTTCACAGATTTTAGAACAGCTAGTAAGACTGCTTTACAACGTGTGGTTATTCCAAATACTTTGTCAAGGGCCATGAAAACGACAGACAATGAGAAAGAAAAGTGAATCAAGTCGGGATTCTAGACTAAGAGCCTTTATAATACACCTTAGCCTTAGTGGCACAACCTCCTCACCTTTTCTTTTGACCAAACAGAGGTCCACAGCAGCCACCCCCCACTCAGGATTACCTCACCCTCCCACTGTGTACACAAAACCCAATACACTGAGTGAGGGGTGGCCGAAAGCATCCCCCACTCCTCTGTCTCTATGGTCAAATGTGTCCTAAATTATCACTAACATATTTATGCCAATTAGTCTCCCACTGGCAGACTCAGCTCTCTGTCAGACTCCTCCTTAACTTCCCCACCCCAAACACAGTTGGGGAGCAAACAGCCCTCGGTTTCCCCTCCACAATAATGAAACTAATGAAATCAATAAATGTTCAAAATCATTTATCACAGTAGGATCCTCCCTTTCACCCCTACAGACACCCTGCTCTCTTTATTTCCCTTGTATCCTGGCAAGTTGCTAAGGATTCCCTCTGAATGAATGCATGATTTGTCCTGTAAAGATTCAGTCCTTTGTGGGACTAATTGCCAAAACAAAGAGAAATGCATGACAGCAGTAATTAATATTGAGCCAAATATTCCCAAAGCCTATTTCATTCTGAATGGAAGAAAGTGGAAAAAAATAAATAAATTTAAGAGAAGGAGAGCGTATACTAGACTCCTGCAATTACTACAACCACATAAGAGGTTAAGAGAACAGGGTTTATTATAGTGACTTAAGTGTCAGCAATATGTGATTAAAAGTGAACAGGCGACGAAGCAACGCCTCGAGTTTCCAACACCCTGGGTCACTCCCTTCTCTCACCTCAACACAAACAGCTTTAATTCACAAAGACAGTATCTGTTGTGTACAAAAGAACCGGGCGTGCAGAAAGACGGGCTTCGAGGGGCCAAATTCCTGCTGGATTTTTTGCCTCGCCTCAGGCCAGCTGCAAGGAAAATATCTCGGGAAAAGAGTGGACAAGCCAGCAAAAACAACCTGCTAACCTGGCCAAGTCATCATTTATGGGTCTTGGAAAATGTGGCCAAAACAAAATTGAGGTTCATTTGCTTCTAACTATCAGACGCATACTTTTGTGACCCTTTTTTGGCATAAAGAACTTAATGAAGTCTTCAAAAGAAGTTAATGAAGGGAAAATCCATCAAAATTCGACTAAATATCTGGACGATTGAATCTGAAAGTTGAGAGGATAATTATCTCTCTAATCTAGAGTGTGATTAATGTAATAAACACAATAACAACAGATGAAAAACAATTCATGCCAAGGCTTAAAATAAAGATTATTTTTATTATAGATCAAATGGCCAAAAAATTGCCAAACAAAAAACACTGTTCTAATTAGAATTTTGTATTTTTAAAATTACTTCACTACTTAAATTTGGAAACAGAAATATATGAAGTTTTCTATCAAAAAAGAGAAACTGTCAAATTCATTTCATTTGAGAAGATGGAATCTTCAGCTTTATCAAACTTTCTGTCAATCATTGCACAGTTTTAATTTTTGTTTTGAAGGAATCAGAGTTTCATTTTGATATGTTAGATACATCAATTAGGCAGGCTGTCCCCTGGTGACTAATAAACCTTGTATTTCAGTTTTAACAGACGTAAGAAGTTGTAGCTCAGTAAAAGCTGTGGGTTAAGCGTGATCTGACAGCCTTACTCTGAGAACAGACTCCCTCACTTAAACAAATTGCATAATTTTCCGCAACAAATGCTGTCAGACAATGACCGCACACTCTCTCAGTTCCCTCCTTCCTGAGATTCCCCCAAACCATCTGACCTTCTCTGCCCCTGACTGCCATGGCCAATCCGTCTTTAATCCACCTCCATGTGGTGTTTACCAGGTCACCACGCCTGTGAGGAGGGCCCAGGAGTCTCTGGCTCAGCATGGAGAAAGGAGGAGACGTCTTTATTACCAGCAGGGGAAAGCTAACAGACAGCCCCCGCAACCAGACAGAATAGGTCAAATTAGGCTAAAATGGGCTACAACTGGAGACCTCCTGACTACAGCTGCCGGATCACTGAGACAGGAGGTGCATGAGTCCCTTGCCACAACATGACAGGAACATCCCGTGTCATTAGTGTGATGTTAATTGGTTGTAAGGGCTAGAGCATTTGACCTTTTCATTCCTGTGGTGGAGCACAAATAAATTTTTAGAAAATAGAATTTTAATGAGTGTTTGTTGTGTTTTAATAATAAAAGACCAAGTAAAAAGGAAAGTAATCAACATAAAAACATATAACTACAACGAAAGACCAAGGTGAGTGTAATGAAAAGTAATATACTAGTATTTTTATATATGGTCATTTCGAAATGAAATGGTAAATATGCAAATAAAGAGCACAACAGAGACTAGGTTTACCTTGGTATTAAAGCCCATGGCATTCTGGGAGGTTTTGTAGAGTTCAGGATATTTCAACATGTTCTCTTTTCTACATGAGCGCTCAAATATTCCCAGAGTGAGAGGAGGCAGAGCAGTGAAGATCTAGGTGAGAAAAAAATACATTTAAGTTATTAATTATTATTATAACATCAGATCTGTTCATATTGTTTAACGTTAAAGCCCCAGTCCTAACAAATGAAGCCAACGCAAACAATCAATTTATGTAAAGGGCTAAACATCCAATGTAAAAAGATTCCTATCACTAGCTTCTAGAAGTTGTCACATTTGATTATTCCAGCTGCCAAACACTGGATATGGACTGCAGTGTGAAATATTTAAAAATTGTGGTCTTTTGTGACCACAAGTGCTGCACTTCACATTTCAACTTGTTTAAAAAACTCTAATTATACAATAATAAAGTACATACACTTTGCAAATATAGCGTCTAATTGTTTCAAACCTGTGTTAGATGTGGGTCTTTATCATCTCAAAATGTTACGTTAGTGTGGGAAAAAACAGCTTTATGGTTTATTTTACATCATTGCCAACCATTGACAGTTCTGCTTTGATTAGTTGTGCTTCAAGTCTGTTCAATTGCAAAGTCCTTCTATAAACGAACATCTGCAGAGCTCTTGACTAAGAAGCAGGTATTTAAATCTGACTAAAGTGTACTTTGTTGGTTGTAATGTTTTGTACAGCAGCTGCTGAGAGAGGCGGGATGGTATTGTGTATCTGGGGGGCTCAGCAGGTCAATTGCTGTTGGTTCCCTGCATGCCCATCTGGAGTGGGTGTCTCCAGGCCTTAGTCTGCAGGACCAGTGGGTCACAGGACATGCTCCACTGGGCTTCTTTCTTATTCAGAGCTTGGCCCAGGAAGATCTCCATGAGGGGCGGATTCAGCCCAGTGCCTTCGACAGACTCCCACCAAGCTGGTGGAATTCCTTCCACTTTGGGACATAGTGAAAGACTGACCCTATTCCCACCCCCAAAGCAGCACTGGTTTGTAGAGGTGGTGGTTTCTTATGAAATGAAAGCAAGAGGCAGGGCTGTACAAATGTCCATCTCACTTGACAGTTTCTCCCTCCCATAAATTACTTAGATTTGAGGCAGATTGGGAATGTGGGGACATTTTCCTTCACACTTCTCTCATTCATACTTGTTTATAGAATTGAGTTGGTTTTAATAAACAGTTTAAAGTTACATATCAACTCCTTGTGGGCTTTACAACATGGCATTAAAGATCAGACCAGTAGACACACATTTTTCTCCTCTACTTAATTCATGACAGATATGAAATATGAGTTCATTAGGACTGGCCCCGTTATAAAACCCTGTGGGACTCCCTGTATCAGCAGCTAGCTCAGTTAAGCTCCAATTTTCCAATTCTTTTTATCATTCAAACTTAGCCGTGCTTGCTAATTATACTCTTTAGTGCAAGCCAAGCTGTTGTTCTTCCACATTCAGTTCATAGTTTAGGGCACAGAGGGAATGCTGACTTGACAACAGGTCATAAATAAAAGAGAATTTTTTTCAGGATGTTGATGACATAGTCACGCAGTAAAGGAATCAGTTTAGGGGCACCACGGCAAATCAGTTTTGTGTCAGAGACTGATGGGCTAAAGGAGTAAAGAGGCCCCTTTTGAGAGTAAATTTTATTAACACTCACCACGTTGTACAAGCCGATGCACCAGCGTTCAAACAGAATCTGACCAGAGAAGCCATTGACAAAAGCAAACCAGATCTAAGGGAAACAAAATTACACAAGGAAAGATTAAGAACAGCAAAAACAGAGACAGAAAGCATTTTTATGTTATAAAAATAACCTATATGTAATATAGTTTATCTGTGTAGTGTATAATTTATGATTGAAATACTATTATATTTTTGTAGTGTTTCTATTTGTCTCTTTTCTGTAGATGCTTTCTATTAGCTATTATCCAATGTGTTACGTGGACAGATATAACAGAGAGTACAGTTTCTGATAATGTATCTTTAAATAATGAAACTGTGTAGTTCATCTCACAATGCATTTGTCATTTCTGGAAAAAGAAATTGTCAGTGCTCTTAGTGTTTTTCTGTTGTGCTGACCATGTACATCTAACTTGGTCTGGTTTAAACTTCAGGAAAGAAAGAAGGATCAGACAGGTCAAAGAAAGGTGAATAAAAGTTGGAGAGCCAAGACCTCTAAATGCCACCTCTGTCATTCAAATATGTCCCCTGGAATTGTCCCCTAACCCTAACCCTTTCGGGCAACATGTAGATCAGTTGGAGCAGTCATCCATAAACCCCAGGCTCAGTGGTTTGACTCCCTGTTCCTCCTGGCTACACGTTGTGGTGTCCTTGGACAAGACACTGAAACGCCATAGTAGCGCCATCATCTACTGCAGCTGTCTAAACAACAATTTCCCCAAGGGGATTAATAAAGTAATTTAAAAAGTTTAATTAAATTAAATAAAGGATCGCCACAGGATTAGGTACAAACATATATGAAGCCCACAAATTCTGTTCATGATCTACCTGAAAAAATGTGGGTGACAGTTAAGTTAGTTATAGGGACAGAGTAAGGGCTGTGGGACTCAGAATGACAGAACCATGATATACTGTGTCATGAAAGGGAGACAGAGGTAACGTAAACCATGTGCTGGGTGGAGATGAGGCTTATCACCTTATATTGATTAGTCATACTCATCCTAAAAAAAAAAAAAAACCCTCTGAGATCAGGACAGAAGCCAGTTAGTCTGAATGAATTACTTCAACATGCAAACAGAGCAACAGATATATTTCTAGTATCTGGTTTACGAGCAAGTTTTTGTTGTTGTAAAGCAGATTTATTGGAAAGCCTTGTAAGTATACTGAGAGTCAACCAGAAGTAGCTTCTTTCAGTTTGACATTTCCAGAACTGGCTATTGCTCATGCCATATCTGTCAAGGGAACATTAGGGATGCTGTGTTTTGGCCAAGCCCAACCAAGCATTTCCTTGCTTCATTTAACTTCATTATGAAGGCATGAACTGCTACAAATTCTCAGATAGGGACAAAGCCTCTTTCAGGGCTCCACCCACCTCTGCAACTGTGTACTCTCCACCTCCACCCCCGCCTCTCTGCCACACCCACCTATCACATATGTCCCCTTCCAATCTATCAGGGGCACTCTACCATGATGTTGTTTCTTTTACATGAGGGGGCCTGTTTTCCGATTCACATGGGATGGACACTGGCGCTCTTAGCATTGGCACTGATACCTAACAACTAAGAATTTGGGGAATATGGGCAAAAGGGCTAGCAGAATGGATTATCAAAAGTTAAGTCAAAGTGAATTCATAGATTAAACAGTCCCAAAGAACATGAACTAAAGAAGCATGAAGAACTGATTGTCACACTGTAGATCTTTTATGAAGTATTCAATATTTCATATATGTATGACAGCTCGCAGTTCCATGGTTCAGATGTTTATTGTTTTTTATTTGATCTAATTACCCTTATGTGTGGACCTACTTATGCATAATTCTGTACGTTCTTTTGCAATGTCTATTTTTTATGGTTTAATGTTTGAGTCTTTAACATGAGTCAGTACCACTGTTATCAGTACTTCCTGCATTGGTCATGGATGTAATATGGTTTGTTCACAATGAAGACGGTGTATAGGCCAAAATGTCGTCTGTGCTCTGAATGGCCTAATACAAAGAAGGAGAGAATTCTGAGACATCTTTCACAGTGGAAAAATCTTTTTTTCTCTCCCCATTTCTGCAAAAGGCAACTGACTGATACCTGGAGTGCAGTGATTTTAAACATTATTTGTCCATGTGACTGTGTAACCATGATAATCAAAGTGTACAGTACATCCGTTCAGCAGTTCAAGAAAGCTTTTGGTGTTTGGTCTTGGCTTGCTGAGAAATACATTCACGCCGTTGCTATGGGTTATGTGTAGAAAAAGCCCAAGCCATGAGGCAGGCTCACCCATTAGCGTGGCTCAAGCAATGGTAGCGTAGGGCGAGCGGGTAGGTCAAACTGCTGAATTAATTACAGCTCTGCTCAATGAGAGGCTCTGGGCTGATATATTGTTGTGCTAAGTTAAAAAAGGCTCCTATTCAAAGCATGTGGTAACTGCCTCTATGTGAGTGTTTTGGCCTTGTCCTTTAGGTTCCAATAGCTTCTCTCTTTTTCCCTCTCCTGTCTCTTGAGGGACAGATGCATTGATTTGCTCATTAGGGGAAGTACCAGGCAGGATTTTTCTTCCTCTTTTCTTCTGCCCATTGAGTGGCACTCAGCAGAGAGGCGTGGCTGGCCTCTCTCCCCGACTGCACATCATGAAAAACATGGATGGATGGAAACGGGATCTGAAAAAAGGGGGATTGGGCAGCGACTACTTGATAAGAAGACTTCTTGCATATTCATCAGCAAATCAAAAATCACAAATTCCAAGGTTGCTCGACAACACTGCAGACCATGTCTCAAAGTGGGTATGGGCTGGAGTCGGTGGGGGTGGGGGACATGACAATTGTCCCCACAATGCGAGTCCTGATACTATTAGACTTGGCATTGCAGAATTGCTAATGAAATTCATACACAATACGAGAAAAGAAAGAGGAACCAAAAATAGAGTCGATAAATATGCTAGAAATATGTGGAGTTTCAAACACAAGCTGTCTCACAAAGCCAGATGCGGCCTTTGTGGTTTCTTTCAGAGCGTTAGTAGTCGGCAAGCTTTGCTCTGCAACTCTGAAGCTTCTTTAACTACGTTAAGCTGCGGTGAATGGGCTTTCATGTAATTGCCTCATAAATGCCACTTGTCTATCAGCCCCCTCTGTAGCACCCTGGCAATGTGTCAATCAAACATGAGGGGCCAGCTGGATCGTCCATTTGAATTGAGTTGCTATGGCTTCTTTTGCAAAAGGTCTTTTAACTTGAATGTGACTGAATTCAGCCCTTTTTACTGCTGTTAAGTGGATAAGAGCAGAAATTCTCACAGCGTCAAAGTTATGATTTCTGCTTGAAGTTAAGCAATGGGTCATATTGTTAAAATATTTCAGTAATTATAATTGCTTAGTTAAAATCAGATAGAAAGTCATGCTTCAAGTGTGATCATGCTTGAACTGTTCTGATGGTTCGCAGTGATAATGGACAGCATTAAAAAAAAAGGCAAAAGAAACACTGTGAAAGAGTTCCAGCTATCTGTCAATCATCTCTCTGTGTGACAACCTTAATTTCTAGCTCACAGTTAACCATCAGAAAATCATGACACAACTGTTCCAAGACTAACTTCTCAGACTAAGTCACATTCATTCCACAATAGCTGCAGAAAAGGAACCAAAGGTCCATTGGAGAGAGAAGGACATAAAAAAGAGACAGTCCTGACATTCAAATTGTAACACACACTGTACAGGACAGTGGTGCTGTGAACAATAAGTTAAAATTCCCGTCAACATGCTTGAATCTCTCCCTACAAGATAGCTAAGGAAAACATGCAAGCACAAAAGTAAACCTATTAGTGCAACAAATGTTGCTTTTAGACATACCCTGGGGTTGCTGTTGTGTTAGATGTCAAGGTCTTACAAAACAGGGACATTTGAAATATTAAAGCAGCCAAACACTGAAGAAATGTCCTATTATCTGCTTCAATCCCCTGGAGGAGTGTAGCACAGGGGAGGGGGAGTTATGTTTTCAGAGATCAACAAAAGCTGTGCTAGAAAGAAGCCCGCCCTGCAGACAGAACTACAGATGTTATGCTTCACTTGTAGGAAAAGACCTGCTTTGAAAAAGAACCTCGTATGTTTTAAAGAGGAGCTTCAGCAGGACAAAGAATTAATGGATAAACAACATTGTGGGAAATATGAAATTTCATTTTGATATAGCTGTAGCATATAGGCCTATTTCAAATTCACATGAAGTGCAAAGAATAAAATCAAGACTAAAAGACATAAGTTTGTATAGTATTGAATATATGTAACATACATGTTAGACATTTTGCCAACTCTCTTTTGTAAACAGTAAAATAACCCACATGGTTAAGAACAGAAAAAGAAAAAAACTGGGGATACTGTACAGTTGCAAGTGAAACGTTGTATGTAATGTTTCTGTCAACAGAAAATTTAATTAGTTTTCAAATTTAATTAAATCTTTAACTAGGATAAGAAACTGGTGTTTTACGTGATCTGGAAAAGAACAGCATGATCAAACAGTTGCAGTGCCTATAACTGCACTTATGACCTCTTTCACGTCAGGTCACAATAAGCCAGAAGCAGACATGCTGGAATGTAAAAGGTAGTCTACTGATTCTCCATGGCACATAAAGTAGAATGAGTATGAAAGAGGGACCAGAGGTCAAGTGTCACAGAAAGAGGATGAACAAAAGAAAATTTTTAAAGTGATCATATTTCTATGTCACGTTATGTAGTGACGATATTTTAAAAACGTGGCATGTCGCAGAACCTGTCCAAACCTGTCCTTTTTTACAGAGGAAAGAGAGAGAGTGTAAATAATTTTCTCCCTATGGGGTTGGGCCCCCCCCCCCCATGCAGCACAAGTGTAGAGTAGGAGAATTTAATTTCCTTCTCTTTCTTTATGTTTGCCCTTACTTATATTGTTTTTGCTTTTAATCTGCCAAAAAAGTGTGAGGAAATCCACTAACATTTGGCTTTCAAATATCACAACTAGTTCTTTTGTCTGCATTAAGGTAAGTACATTACATATATCACAGCACTTTCTCTCCTGATATGTTGTGTGGGAAAGTGTGATCAAACGTTTCTGAGTAGTTTGCGCCAAGATACAAAGCCAACGATGCCTCTTCTGTCAGACAAGTGGATGGCCTGTAGATCAAACCGTATGAGCACTCTCAGTGATAAAGCTGCTGCTGATAGGAAGCACTTAACCTGTCTGGTCATTCCTGGTTATAGTTCTGAACCTGCAATCAGTACTGGGTCTGGAATCTGTCAAATGCTATCAAACTCACCACACATCAAGAGACTGGTGCAGAGAGCAACATGTGTGAACCTTCCTAACCATCATCCATTGAATACTGGGGGGGTTAGAGTTGGGAGGCTAGGAGGTATCTGCTGTCAACAGATTATAGAGCTAGAGCATTAAAATGAAATAGGGAGAATCACTATGTAAATTGGTTGTAGATTACAATTATTGAAATGAGCTGTGTGGATTAATACTTTAGGGGTCCAAAAACAGTTTCTTGTCCTAGGCGTCAGTACAGTTTTCCCCTAATTACTGAATTTGTGTGTGTTTGTGTCTGTCCTGTCCAGGTATTTCAAAACACAAACCATTCATGCAAAAGCTGCATAAACTGGCAGGTACTGTGAAGGTCCAGTCAACAGAAATACAAACATGGAAACTCTAACAAGGAATCTTTGCCTTTACATAATCATGTCATGTGGAAGGATCTTAAAGCTCTGCATTCAGATCTGATTCAATGCATGACTCTGAGCCCCGAGAGCTACTGTGTGCGTGTTACCTCAATGATGTACAGGACAATATTCTTGTAGAAGCAGTACAGGATACACTTGGCTACACGGTTGTAATTCCAGGCCCCATGGACGAGCAGCAGATTCTTCAAGTATTTGAACTGTGTGGGAGGGAAGTAAATGGAGGAAAACGACAAGATGAATGAATAGCAGAGGTCTGTGTACAGCAAGTCTTTAATGGTTCCTCATAATCAGAGATCAGTGCTAGAACACTAAAGCAGTTACAGGAACTCCAAGATTAAAGCAAGCAGCAGTCTTTTGTCATCCCACAGCAGAGTTAAAGGACTGATGAGTTACTGTGGCTCTCACTAACACATTCCAGAAATTTCTGGTCAAAGATTGTAAGACCCAGCTTTGAGTTTCTGAAAATGGAGGAGTTAATATGGGGGTCTCAAATGGCTCAGCATAATAGTTAAATAGCTTTATAATCACATTGCCATTTAGAGCCTGTGGTGCATTTACAGTTTCAGTCCAATTTTTGGCTAATAAGTGTGATTACATTGGAGTAACATTA
Organism: Anabas testudineus; assembly: GCF_900324465.2. Taxonomy (NCBI): domain Eukaryota; kingdom Metazoa; phylum Chordata; class Actinopteri; order Anabantiformes; family Anabantidae; genus Anabas; species Anabas testudineus. Next base: position 17,085,069 of record NC_046619.1, read on the forward strand.
TGAGGCAAGTGTTTCATCTTAGCTGCTAGTACTGAAACAAAGCACACAATTTACACCACATCCTTTTGCCCTCAGTTTTTAAATGTGTCTGAAATCAGAGCAGGAGAAAGGTGCAGTAGAACAGAATTAAACTTACACAAATATATCTCTGTTTATTTGACTGTCTGCTCGTCTTTCAGTAGCACTGCAGTATTCTGTAGTGAAATCAAAGCACAGTGGCAGCCCCCCTAGTTTGTCTGACCCCCTCGAATGGTCAGATCACACATCAGTTAACGCAGACCTGAGCTGATGACAGATGGACAGCAGAGGTGCCTCGGCCCAAAGGCTCTTCAATCTCCAATTGCTGATAACTTTGTGCTTTCAAGTATTAAATCTTAGAAACTAGCCATATACGTCTACAACAGGAAGCAGCTTGTCTGATGCTGCAGAACATTAATATAAGTCAGCGTACAGGAACACAAAAAACAGTTCAACTTCCCTGGATTGATTTCAGTTTGCAGTCTGCAAATTACAGTTAATGTACCGTTACGCCAATACAGGGAAAACACCACTGGAAGTCTGGAAGTGTAATTTAATTTGATGCTGGGACACAACCTAAATGGATTAGAAGAGGCCACCTGTCTTTGAAACACATACACTTTCTATATGTCATTTGGATTGAAGGGGGCACTTAAGACAAACCCAGTCTCTTGAATGGTAATTACACACTGTAGTACAGAGAGTGCACTGTCTTCTACTCAACTGATGGTTTCCTTTACTCTCAAGCCCAGTGGTTGTAATAGAAACACGATGTCCTGACCAGCATGCTGTGTGAATACAGAGCCATATAACAGGAACACCATAGCTTTTGTTGCTTACAAGTATCACATATCGATGCACAGTTTTATAAAAGTTGGTTACTAGGAGATAAACATGTATTTAAGGAGCATTTTGCCTGGATCTGTTTCTTTATTGTTATGTTGAAAGATACGTATCAGTAGAAGTCTGTTTTACAGGTGTTACTACTTCAGAGTATAAGCCGATTCCCTGGCAGACATAAGATCTTTTGTTACTCTGAATAATTTGCCAAGCTATCAGTAACACAAATTACACTTGAGAGTATAATGACAGGACTGACAGTTTGGGGAATCTGAGGAATAAAAGACAGAAATGGGCGTAGGTATCAGTATACAGCAGGCAAACTGAAGGCATGAACCAGTAGTTTCAAAGCTAAAAAACAAAACTAAAAGAAAACAGTTACTGAAAGTTATTTTAGTATTACAGCTTCATGCTGGGTACAAACTACTACTTAACATAATTAAGCGACTACTAAGAATACTAAGTATTCTGTTGTCAATTTTAAATTTCATAGCTCTCAAGTTTTTTTGTTGGTCTAGTCTAAATATCATTAACAGTTAAGCAGCAAATTAATCAAATTGAGACTTAAGTGCATTGGGATCAAATGGAATGGCAATAGGTGGCCAAAGTTACACATTTCTGAAAAGTTCATTTGAAAGTGATAATTTATGCATTTTAATTTAGATAACAATCTTCCTTCTCACCTGAGCAATAGAGTAGTCAGAGGAGTTTGCTGCCTGCAGGCCCTCATTGCCAGAGATTCCCACACCAACGTGAGCTGTCTGGATCATTCCCACATCATTAGCGCCGTCACCAATGGCCAGTGTGATAACCTTGACCTGTTTCTTCACCATCTCCACCACCTCTGACTTCTGAAGAGGAGATACTCTAAGAGGCAGCAGTAGAAAAGAACATTAAACAATGAGCCTTGAATGAAACTTGAAATAAATGTTATGATTGTGAAGTCCGATTAATTAAGAAAACTGCATTCAGAACAATGACAAGGCTAGATATACATTATTATGGAAAGCAGATATAAGATACATATCTCTCAAGAATGAACTGTCTTAATCAATATACTATTTCCTATTTTTCTGGTATGAGACAGAAAATTTGGGTTTGCATAAAATAACAGTTGTTCTGAGAAAAGTCTTGCAATCAGCACTTTTGAAAACCTAAAGCTCTTCCTTAACTTTGGAGAATATTAGCTTGAGGCATGCAGGCAGTCGTGCCAAGCTGTGTGAACACCCTAAAAATAAACACAGGAGCATTTTGCGCATAGTATTTCTTTAAGAATTACAAAAATGATGGGAAACGGAAGAAAGCACTTTCAGAGACTCCATTTAATCCCCAGTAGTGGTGCTTCTGATTTGACTGGGCACTGGTCACATAATTGCCATTGTTTACTGGTGGGAAGCCAGTGAGGGATCATGTCTCTGTTGCTTAACTAGGAATACAGTGGTTCAGTGAGTCAAGCCTTCACGGTCAAGTACAGGTCAGGTGACCCTGTGTGTATAGTATAAGTATAATGTAGTGTCTATTGCACCAATACAGATGATCTGCCCTTCTTGCTTTATGTACTTTTTGTCTAACAAGTCTGAATACAAGTACAGTTATTGTCCTTTTGACACTGGTAAACAGGAAATACCCATTAAAAGGTCAATGAGATGTAAAGGTCAATTTTTACAAATTTTTGAACACACATTGGGGTGCTTGTCCCGTATGGATCACAGTGTCAAAACAGGCCACACAGTGATCTCTTTGTGTATCTACTGTCTCAAACGTGGCCTCCTTTTTGATTCAGCCCCAAAATTATGTAAGCTAGTGAGATACAGCTTCATAAGCTAGTGTCGTACTCTCTCACAGTACTAGTAGGATGTTGACAAAATTAACAGTGCTGTCCAGCAAGAAACATCCTGCTAAAGCCAACTTGGGCCATCTGATGTCTCAGGCTCATTTCACTATGGGTATGGTCAGTTGCAACTTTGTGGTTTTTGTCTGCATCTACGTCTTTCAAGATGATCTGCCCGGATAGTAGCACATTGGTCTGGGGATTTCCACAGAAAACCATTCTTTTTGAATGCCCTTCTACCGACAGGGTGGAAAGTGGCCAGTGAGAAATGATCTCTGTCAGTTCTTAACCAAATTGTGTCAAAGACCCAACCTGCCTGTCAGAGACTTGGAGCACCTGGACCTGCAAGATGCAGCTGCTCTAATGATGATTTAGTTGTGTCTGGTTAAAGAGGTTTAATATTTTTACACACATGTATTTTATATTTTATATTAGGTTTAGGTCATTTTGTATGATCTCTTTTCACCTATTAAAAGCCACTTGTCAACAAAACATCTACTTTGTAAAGCTGTTATAGAATAAAATCTGAAAATGTCAAAGTGGTAAAAATGTTATATTGGCAATGCACCAACAGTACAGTTGCCAGTAACAAAGACTGCACTGTATAGGGAACTGGGAGCTACTACTACCATGACTACTACTCATTTGTGAGAGATTTGTCCCGCCTGTAAGAACTTACATACTAGTTCCATTAAGTAAAGCCAATTATTAGGTGATGGTTTTGACACGTCTTCCTTTACAAGACTTCAAACGTGACTTTATGCCCTCAGTGACAGCAGAGCCTGCAGTCTCCCACACATGCCCTTCCTCTTTGTGCACTAAAATGGAGTTAGTGTACAGTACAGACAGTCTCCAGAGATTACACTGTAAACTCCATGTCTGTCTATAGCTGTGAAACGGTTAATGTTTATGCTCTCTGTGGTTTAAGAGGCCTCATTCATCTCCCAGTGTCTCTTAGTGCCCACAGAGGGTACACAAGGCGAAGGCAGGTAGAGGTGAGGGAAAAATAAATAAAAGTTTGATGTAATGCACAGAGTCATCGTGTGGTACCTGAAGGTTTGCTGTTGTTCTGAAAACATGGTGCTGATTTTTGGTCCCAGACCTCGTCACGGTTGCTTGAGTGCTTAAGTACTTCCAATTATTTATGTGGCCTGGGCAGGTCAACAGTGTACGTTCATAATGTTGAAAGCTGCACTTTAAATTTATGGCGATCACACTTTCAAAACAGCTGCCATAAAAATCCTCAATGACGTTTGTGGCCAGGAGATTATACTTTGTAGTTCAACCATATAGCTTTTAATTTAATTCAAGTAATTTATTTAAAGCAAAAACATACTGAACCATTGAGAAACATCTGATTACCAAGCAACTAATTTCTCATTAATTATGTGTGTATATATAATATAAAATATTTTTTTAACTTCTTTTTCAAGTGCTGCATATAAGTGGATAACTGAAAACTGAATGGAAGTTTTTAACCAATTTACTTTGTATTTTTTGTTGAGTTATGCAAATGCACAAAATGATTCAGAAGCTTTGTAACAGTAACACTGCCTTCATTCTTTCATTTTGCTTAACTGAATAATTATCTTAAGTTTACTTTATTATGTCAGGAGTAAATCTTACCTGCAACATATGACCGCTTTACAGGACAGGGCAAGGTCCAGGAAGTACTGTCGCACCCCAAATGTAAGGGCATATTTGAGCGTCTTCCCGTCAATAATGAGCGCAAAGTCGTTTTCCTTGTAGATGGCATCTCCTAGCATTCCACAGTGGTGGCTGAGTGTTTCCCTTGTTCCCTGTATGATGGAAACCATTTCATAAATGTAACTTTAATTAGCGTAATTAGTCATTATAATTTCAAGCTTTTACTGTGGTGTTAGAGTTGCTAGAGGAGATTTGCACTGTTATTAGATAATGTTAGGCTTTTTTGCTGCAGCAGATTGATTTTCAAGCATCTATTGTGCAAGTTGATTATGATTAATTCATGTAAAACTCAGTAAAGTTATATAAGATGGTTTGTTTTTTATGCATTGTATTTTAGAGTCATTTGTCAACTTGTTAACAGATCCAAAAATAATATACAATTAAATATAATAATAACATTTATTGTACTGGAAAGCCTAATTAAGTCCACAATAAGAACTTTAAATAACAGATTAATAATGTGTGTAAAAGAAATTGAGATTTGTTTTTATTTAAGTTTTATTTTAAGGTAGACCCTTGGATGTCTTATTTTTAAATTTTTGAAAACAAGTCTACCCAAGGAATATAACAATATAACGTTACTGTATGATTTATAGTGTTTTGCTGTAGCAGGATGTACAAAAAATGTTTTTCTTTCTGTATCTATTATTGCATGTTCAACATCCTAATATTTGCTCCACTGCTTCACTACATTGTAGGGCAACATGAAAGGACTACACAAGGGTATGTCCTCATAATACTCAAGTTCATTAATCTCTACTTAGACTCCTAATACTGATCTAGTTTCTAAATCAGATTAATGTAAAATAAATGAGTAACTACTTACTTACTCAAAATACCAATATACATTTATATTTTGAATATTTATTTTGTTTAACATGCTTATTACACTAAGACCTTGAATATGAGGTGATAACATAGACAAATTCTTGCTTACACAATATATACAGCTATGATGAGTGATGCAGAAAATCTATAAATATGAGCCTGACAAGAGGATTATGTGGACTGCATGGATGTTGTAGTGAGGTCACCACTGTATTAATTCCCACAGGTGGTGAAGCCATTAGGAAATAAAACCAATTTCTGTATTTAATTATTTTCTGAGGGACACGGATGTGTAACACTGTATATTACAGTAAATTATCATTCAAATATAAGTAAAAAGAAAAAAAAAAGGAAAAGGAAATTTTGTTTTTAATATTTCATTCAGTTTCATTTACATCAGGGTGTAGTATGAATAAACCTTTAAATCAGTGCATACTCTTTTAAATCAGTATGCACTGATGGAAAGAGGAAAACAGAGGAAAACTTTGTTTACCAACTTAAAGCCATCTAAGTAAAAATAAAAGAGGAGAAACTGGATGGTAAATGACTTTAAATAAGCAAATACGATGCTATGTGTAAAACCTAATGTGCCAAACAGATGCTCAAACAGCTGTAATCATTAAAAAAAAAAAGTGGTCATTAACAGGACTCGGGAACAGAGGGGTCCGGCCTGGTGTCGAGGTCAGAAATGCCCAAGCAGTCAGATAGTACCAGGGGGACTATGCAACGTTCGCTTGGCATAACAAAACTCTGAAACCCCAGCTTAAAGGAAATATTTGGAGAAAGGGGCTTTACATTTCACACAGTGTGAGAAGGAGAATGAGAGACACGCACAGAAAGAGATGATGGATTAACAGAGAAGAGAATCTGAGCAAGAGGATACAAGCACAAAGCAGCTGCAAGGACTTAACCATCCCTGATGGGGTCTGTAAAACAGCATGAGATGGTGAGCAGTGGACAGACACAAAATGTGTGTGTGTGTGTGTGTGTGTGTGTGTGTGTGTGTGTGTGTGTGTGTGTGTGTGTGTGTGTGTGTGTGTGTGTCTAGGTCAGAGTAGGCATAGGTGTGATATTCACATTCAACTACAGTGCCAAAAATGAAATCCTCTGCATCTCAGTTAACAGAGTAGTTTCAAATGACAGGCTATGTACAGGCTGGTATATCATTTGTACAGTATGAGAAAGAATCCATTGTGTTTGAGGTGCAATCAATTAATCACATACTGTGATAAGCACAATTTCCTCAAGTAGGGTGGTCATTTCCCCCCTAATTTCCACTGAGGAATTTTAGCACTAATGCTACATGTCTCTTCCTAAAGCCTCTTTGTTATGGCTATAATGACCAGTTTAGCCTATGTGACTAGCTAGTGTTTGGTTTAAGAATAGGTATGTGGCATGCATTCAGACAGAAACAACATCTTCCCATAAAGACTGAGCTCAATTGTTGATATAGGCCTTGAATTATATATGCAATAGGACGTGACACTCATCATGTGGAATCTGTACATTTGTATGGGTGTAATGTCATCATCTGTCTTCGACTATGAGGCACCCAAAAAGGGGATGTTCCACCTTACTGAGAAGTGTATGGACACATAAATCTTCCAAATCTCACAGAGAATCACCTCAGCATCTGTGGTTAAACTGCAGGGAGGTAGAGTGTGCTCCAACCTAATTTCCCCAGGATTTGTGTATTGTTTTCAGCCTTTTTTAATAATCAAAACAAAGAAAAACTATACAGAAAAAAAGAAAATAATGAGCCCTATGTAGTTGTTGCTGTTCTCTCCAAATGATTACATATACTGACTGGAAGACAAAGCTGTTCAAAATGACCCAACCCTACCTTGGAGACCGAGTTTCACTTGGGGAATTTCAGTTCAAGTAAGATTTAGTACAGGGGATGTATAAAACTTTGTCCTCCCTTTGATAACTATTTCTAAACACAGCAAAGAGGAAAGACATGCTCCAATTACTCTCGTTCGCAGCAGGAGAGCACTCAGTATAACCAGCCCTACTGCCTGGCCCTGTGTTCACTGTGCCTCTTCAGTCTTGGTGCAGCGGGTTCTTCCTTTGCGTTTTAACAAACTGCCTTATGTAAGCATCTGCTCAACCACAGGAGAATGGGGGCTGACATTTCAAAGCACCGGCCCGTGTGCTTTATGAATGCACCGACCCCAAATTTTTACCTCAACTCCATTTATCACGCTTAACGACCAGCTGACAGAGTGAAGGCCGTCCGTCATCACCCCCAAACACCCCCTGCTGCTTTCCCCTCCTTCATCCACTTATGCTTACTATTTCCACACTTCTTGCCGGACAAACTAAACCTTCTCTGCTTAGCTCTGCCCTGTTGGAGGTACTGGGACTTGCCCTTTTCAATCTCAGAAACAACAGACAAGGCTCTCCTGCCGGGGGGTCAACAGACTTCTCTGCTGGGTGTCTTAAAGATGTTGAAGACAGATGTGGGATGTGTAGTGTCTGTCTCTGAGGAAGATTCCCTGTGCTCTCAAAACTTCATTTTCAGGACATGGATCAGGTAAGGAAATCAGGGGATTATACATGAGAATGGCCTCATGTCATATTTTTGCACTCAAGATTCATAAATATGAACATTTAATTTATAGTGATGTATTTAATTGTTGTAATTTGTTTTGTCTGTTTTAACCACTGTACAATTTTAGGTTGGTAGTTAAATGTTTACTAACTAACAATTTCACTTAAGTGTATCATAATTTAATGTAATATTAGTTTTCTTGGCCTCTGACAATAATATATCTTTGGATTTAGGAATAAATAACACTGTCATGCATTTACACACATTGGTGAATAAATAGATATTAGGTGCAAACTACATCTAGATATATATAGTGCACTGGATTAGATTATACAGAATTTGTGCTGTTTTGAAAAAGTTGTATGATGCAAGAATGAAAGAAATTACTATTAGGTTACTTTTAATATCATTTTTAAGGAATCTATTTATGCTGGTGTGATGTATGTACTTTAGTTGGGCTAAAGAAGAGAGGTCAATAAAAAAGTAGTATAAAAGTAAAAGCTGGATACTCACATCAAGCGTGTCTTCATTGATCACAAGCATGCCCATGTTCTTGGTCAGTAGTTTGCAGGAATGCCCTTCAGCAAAACAGAAAAACAGAAGAGGAAATTCTACATTTTAAACAGCAGATGCACTAGATTTGAAAATACTTGTATTTATGCATGAAGGCACGCAAAGAAGATTAATTTAAACAAATTAAATTACTACTCAGTTACTACATCAAGTCAGTTTAACTCAGCTTTAATAACCCTTTTTATTTTAGTGACAACTTATCTGCTGCAGGCACAACACATGTAGACACACACTAAATAGATTAAAAACAAACAAAACAAAAGATGCACAAACCAAAAAAATCAAACAAACAAGGAATACTACAGGATGCAGCAATAGATCTTAAGTGATACCAACTAATTAAAATGTTACAGCTCAGAGCCAGTGTCTTGGGACATGACTAATGAGTTTTGGTTTACAAGGGTTTGTCAGTTTCCTGTTTTAATAGGCAGTTACAACTCTGAGTTACCCAACATGGGTCTCTGGGGAGCTTTCCCCTCGGCTCTTGGCTGGGGCAGATGCTGAGGGTCACCAGCAAGGTGGTAGAGGGAGCCTCCCTTTGGGGAAAGCAGAAATATTTCTAAAACCAGGACTGAAGCCTTCAGTTTAGTGCTATGGCTGTATGAAAAGGCTGCCATCTGTGGCATAACCGCATGAATATTTGTGGGCTTCAACACTTTGCTTCTGTCTGGAAAGAGATTTTAGTTTCTTTAAGGAGGTTACCACAAAGTCCACATATTGTGAATACATGGGTGGTATTTTCTCTGAGTGAAATTGAGATAAGATTATGTATAAAACATACAAAAAAACACAGTCACAGTGAAACACAAATGTGCACACAGTACACACATGGAGGGGGCCCTACATGAGGAAATGAGTCGGTTTCACCTCCTGAGTCAAAACCAAACAGGGTCGGGGTCTGGGATCTGGCAGTTTGTTTTCTTAAGAACAAAGGTGCAAACGTCTAAAAATTTGCCAATGTGTGGAAAAGGACTCCCCATCTCAACACTGTCTCTACTCCCTTTCCCCTTGTCAATTCCTGCCACAGCCCTTCCGCTTAATGTGTTTACCTTAAACTAATTTGACTGCCAAACTGCCCTTTTTTATTTCACCAGAGAAAGTTAAATTCCTGGCCTTTCTCCATCTCAGGCGGAACTAAACACTGCTCCCACAGGATTTGAAGAATGTGTAACGGCCACGCTTGTGTCATAGTAATCTGGGATGTTGTCTCTGGAGCAACAATTGAAGATAAAAAGTTTTACCCAGAAGGCAATCGATTAGGATTTTGGGAGACAGGAAGAGTGGGGACCTGAAAGTAATGACAAAGGTGGGTTATATGGGGGCTCATGTCTGAATAGTGATACAGAAAATGCCTAAAGGCATGATGAACCCTCTGGCGTTAATAGTGCTATTTATGTGCTTCTAATCTGTGATAAGCTTATTCAGGTGAGCAGTGTCTCCCACCAAGCTTGACCAGCTGGATCTAAATTCTGGCTCGGACCTGTGCTAAGCATAGGATACATACAACTCCCCTGTAAAAACAGCTCACAGCACTGGGAACGTGTCTCAGAACAAACACTGCTCTTTACTCAGGCAGCCAGACACACAGCGTAGGTACTGCACATTGTCATGTTAGTGCAGGGTCACACTGAAACAATGACAGCTTCAGATAAAACGGAGAAGCTGTACTTTATAAATATGTGAAAATAAGTACATTTATGTCTGATATTCTGTGCCAAGAATGACGTTTGGGTGGTTCAGACCACCTTGAAATGTAAAAAAAAAAAACCTAAACGTGAACACTGGCAATGGAGATCATCTTTCAGTGAGGAAAATAGTTAAAAAAAAAAAACAAAAAAAAAACAAAGTCAATATTCAGCAAAGATTTTACAGAGCAACTCAGTCAAAAAGCAGACTTGTAAAATCCTTTCAGTGAGCCTGTGCTTCTGCAGAGCCTCCTCACATCTGGGCAAAGTGGGCACAAAGGGCTGATTCAGTCAGACCACAGTGGTAGGTATAGCCACAAACGGAGGTACTCTTCGTATCAAAGTCAGTGTTACGAAGTTGACTGTATTCAAAGTTTAATCTATTTGTGGTAATTAACCTTACATAATGCTAATATACATATGCATGTTACTTATTTAATGGCGGTGCAGTGTGCTCATTCAGGCTTTTGTTTGATACATGTGTTGGGAAAGCATTCAGCTCGTCAGTAGTTTGTCTTGCTAGGTGAAGAATGACCTCAAGACTGACTGGAGTACCTGTAAGAGGCTGGAGTGACGTTAATCACTCAGCAGATCAGGTTCACCGGTGACATGAGGACATTCATGTCCAAAATGTGTGGCTTTCTCTTTCCCATCCTGCCCCCTCTCTCTCCCACTGTTGCATCATTTCCAGATGTTTTGGATGTGGATCCTTGTCCAGGAGCCCCAGCCCCTCCTTCCTTCTGTCCGTCTGTGTGTTTGTTTCCTTCTCAAGATTAACTGATGTGTTTGGATTTTGTCTCATGTTTTTGTGTAGTCTCTCCACTTTTCAGATCTTCAAGATAGAGAAGACTACAATCTATAATTGTGTCATCCTGTATATCCATACTGTAAACCTACTATGCTGCTCTGTTCTATCTATTACATACTGTACATATTTCCCATATTATCCTAAAATTTGACCTGACTTTCCATTTACTTTGACAAGTGTGAAACAGGAATACTGTTATGATGAACAAAAATTATAAGTCATGAGTCAATTTCAGTTGCGTTGCGTTGTAGGTCATGTAGTAGGAGCCAGGTTTATTCAGGATATTCAGCGATATCTCTGGTCTTCTATCTCCACCTGATATTGTTATACGAGTGCAATTCTATTGCATTGCATGTATTAGGCAGAAGAGGTCTTTGATGAGGTTCCAGTCTTATTGTCAATGAGTCTTACCAATATTGATGGCTGTTTCCTGTTTGTCCCCAGTCAGGATCCAGATCTTGATGTCAGCCTTCATCAGTGTCTCTATTGTCTCGGGAACCTTATCCTGGAGCTTGTCCTCTATTGCAGTGGCTCCCAGGAGCTGCAGGTTCTACATCAGAAAAACAACAAAAACAAAACAAACAAAAAATAAAAGCTAATTTATGTGATCATACCAGAGGAAGGGCTTTAAAACGTCATGTGTAAGAGAAACATGTGACCAAAGCTGTATCGCTCACTCAATTGTGTTTTTCCCTTCATCAGCTGCTCTTGTTTATCACCCAGAAAAACCACCGCAGGCTTAAGAGTAATGGATCAGTTACTTAGTGTGTGTGAGACACGATCGCTCTCCTACAAGCTCTCACACACTGTTGGTGTTTTTCCCAGGAAACTTAGTGGTTCACTGCTGCTGGTTATGGGCTCATATGGGCCCATCACGGGTCCCAAGATTTGACAAGACCCAGGGGTAGAGGGGAGACCAGAGTCAGCAACAGAGGAAAGGCAGGGGGAACTCTTTAGGTTTTGACCCGAGTCCTGCTTCCTGCGCGTCTGTAGCTCTGTCCTCTCTAATCTTTAATCACTGAGAACCACATGGCACAGAAAACTACGCCTGGGGAAGAACATGCCGATATCTAATGAGTCCCCATTTACCTTTTTGAAGTGAATAGTTCTGTTGTTCCTGTGGTTGTTATTATGAGCCACATGGATCAGGATTTCACCTCCAAGCCAAACAACAACTAACCAAATGCTGGGAGATTCAATCTGGTGTCGGTGGGTTGATCAAAATTCAAGAGGTATTTGTGCTTCAGTGACGTCTGTGTTTCTTCTTTCACTAAGAGGGTGGCTGCTGCTATTCTGAATTTATTCAATGTGTAAAAAGAAAAGCACTTAGCAAACTAGGGCTGCAGTGTAGGAGATCACAAAACTGAAAGTTTCGATCTGTTGCACAGGCCTCCTAATAGTGTTCCAGGAAGATTCTGTCCCGTTATTTGTGGTTGGCTGAACCACAAGTATTCCAGAAATAATCAATGTAAACTTCAACCAATGAGTCACATAGATGACAAATGTTCCTTCAAAAACTGACACAGTTACAGTTATATACTTTATAAAACAATGAGCATAGTGAACAAGTGTCTTTGAAGAAGAATGTTAATAATTTTAGGGAATAATAATATTTTAAGACAAAAAATAATTTAAGTCATGACAATTAGTCATTTATTTTAGTTATTATCATTTTTATTACATTTGTAGAATTTTGTAGAAATATTTTCTTACACAAACAGTATGTACACCTGAGGATCTTTTTTGAGAAATGGTATAAAAGTAACTTCACCTGACTGATTTACACTGTTGACTGTGACACCACTGTGCCCTCATGTGGCATAAAGTGTGCATTTTATCTTTGGGTGGCCCCAGGGAACAATAAACCCCAAACCCTGGCAGCTGGAGTGCCACACTCTGCCCATTAAGTGCACACCTAATATTTTCCTCTTTGAAAGCTTTTATGTTTATTTCATGATTGATTGCTTCTATTTGTTATGAGCATGCAGAAGTGCTTACCACTGTGGCTTTCTGTGTCAAACACCCACCTCACAGTAAGACAATCTGACCTGTTTGGTCAAACTTTGAATGTCTTTCACGTAAACACATAATGAAGAACATTTCTGACTTCAATCACAGTACAGTATTAGAGGAGGTGTAGAGGCCCCAGTTCAGCTTTGTTTTACTGCAGATTAACAGAGGATTTTCAAATATATGTTGTTCATTTGTTAGTGTTTAACTTAACAAACCTTCTCTATCAGTTCGTAGCTCTCCTCCAGTTTTAGGGCTCTGTTCTGCAGGGAGGTGCAGGCTCTGTGATGGAGCTCCTGCCACTGCTGATAGTTTGACTCACTGATGTCTGCCACTGCGAAGCACAGAGTTCGTAGCCCTGGATGAGGAAACAATATCACCTGGGTCAAATGTCATGAATGATTTTCCATTTCAAAACTTTGATTTGTGTACTAGGCTCAACTTTCATGTAGATCTGAAGTTTTTCAGTTATATGGATCTTTTGATCCATCTGTCAACAACAGGATCACAATACTCTTGTACACAATACTAGTGAGCTATACAGACATTAAATCAATAATAATGTTTTTACTATTTAATGTCCTAATATCTACATAGAAATGAAACAATACATTTTTAAGATGTTATGAATATAAACAGTTATTCATACTGTCTGTAAGCTAAAGGGCGTTATGGCATTTTATTCATGCTTCTCCAAATTACTGTGACTGAAGATCTTCCCATTCTGTCCTGGTTGCTATATTTAGCCCACATCAAGTATTTCCAATGACATCATTTTTCTGGTGTCTCACGAGGGGGCAGTATGAGCACAGTCTGTCATGCACTGTCTTTCAGCTCCACTGCCAGTTTAAAACTCCTGCAGTCTTAGACCAGTGAAGGTCTAGAAAGAGTGTTTTGTTGGATTCGGATCAGCTGTACATTAAATAGTGATACATGAGGATAACCTCTAAGAGAAAGATAAATACTTCTGTGTGACAGTAGAAAAAAAAAACATAGGTGCAGAGTGTTGTTTCACTTTTCACAGACAGGGGGCAATATTCACTCACTCACCCTCAGTGGCAAACTGCTCCAGGTGTTTCAGTGTGATCTCTTTGTACTTAGAGCTGTCTGCCAGACGGTCATAGATCACTGTGTCCTGAAGGGAAACGAACACACGTTGGTTACCGACAGCTAGACTGGAACGAAACAAACCCTGAACGTTGACTACAGGGCAAATGGGTGTTCTCAGGTTGGATCCAGCTCTGGTAAGTCCTCTCAGTTTCTATTCAGAATGAATACGTTACAAATATATCTCTATCCTGTCCAATCAAAAAGAAATTATGAACAAAAGTAAAATGAAACATAAAAACTAAATGTTATTATTGTAATTATTTTTCCAGTTTTCCAGTTGTTGATATGAGTCAAATACTATTCAACTATAGGCAGGTATAACAAAACATACACATCAACTTGCTAAGTGAAAAAAATTATTTTGGTCTAGGTAGCTTTATACCATACTTACTCTGCACTATACACTTGTGAATTGAGTCTAATCTGGCAGCTGAGTACCTTCCTGTGGAAGATCATGTTTGTGTTTCCTTCATCTTTCAGATACCCATGTGTGAAATATGAAAAGATTCCCAACCAGAAGATGCAATAAGAGAGGTGGAGGGAGATTTTAACACTTGTGTGTGTGTGTGTGTGTGTGTGTGGGGCAATGATGGTGATGGGCTGTCATGTGTTGCCATGGAGAGAGACGGACACTCACAGCTCCTTTGCAGTAGAGGCGGATTTTCCCAGATGGGGTACGCATGATGACTGACATCCTCTTCCGCGTACTGTGAGAGAAAAAGCAGAGAAATATAATGAGAGAAGAAGGTGGGATGTGAAAAGAAATCAAATGAGAAAAATCACATCAGAAGGTGTTGCAGCTGCTACAGCTAATTATCAAGTACTGTGTGAGGTAGCATATGTCTGCTGAAATTAGTAACCAAAGACACACACCTAGGTGACATAGTTAATTAGCACAGATCATAAGGGCAAAATTTAGATTTTGTTTGGAATTTTACAGCAAATAAAAATCTGCAATTCAAACATATAACCTATAACCATAAGAACGTATTGTACATAATAATGCAGTTATCAAAATGGTACCTTGTAAACTCCAGCACATGAAGTAGTTCGTACTTCTCCTCTGTTCCAAGCTAAATTGAAGGAGACAGATGAGTTAAAACACTCCAAAAGAAGACACCTCAATTTGAGTCTTCTTCTGAGACAACCTATCTTAAGTAGCACAAGAAACCCTTGACACACTACTCCAATCAGCCTAATTGCACTTTAAATGTGTTTATCAGTTGCCTGCTCTGAGCTGACTGAAAGAGAATAGCAAGGTAAAATTCAATTAACTTTATTAATCGTAGAGACAGGTAGGTACAAGACAGAGTGATTAAACAGATGCTGAGAGCTTTAGAAGGCCTAATAAAGGTTAAGAAATTAGACTAATGTCTTCAACACAAGATGTTCTCGGCAGAGGAAAAAAACTGAAAATGGCTCTGGCCTTTCTGTCTGTGCCTCTTAGAGTGCAATCATCAGGTTAGCCAATTAAGGGAGCAACAGGATGGATGACCTGAGCGTTGGAGAGGCCACACACACTGCATCAGCTTAGGATGTAATCACAGAGGATGTGGAGTTTGCCATTTTCCATTACGGGACGATGTGAATAAAACAGCTGAGTTCTATTAATATGCTTATTAGTGATAGCTCAAGGTCTGTTTTGGAACAATTGAGCAGTAAAACAAAAACAGTGAATACATTAAATTAAATTATTATATTATGAATAAAGTCACAGCCTGGAGATATTCTACAGATTGTAGAGACGCCATAAAAATAAATTAAAGGAATAATTCATAACATGAAAATAAACTTGATAGACTTGAAATACACTTGATGCCTTCTTGAGGTTGGTGGAGTCAGCAGTTGGTTAGCTTAGTATAAAGACTGTAGACAGAGGGAAATGGATAAAGATAACAAAATGTCATGGTTCCTATAAAACTCAATATCTCATTAGGCTGCCTGATAATTGCCCAATCAAATTTCTATGATTTTATTTGGAATTTGTCATTTTTGGACATCTCCTTTAGCCCCCATTTTATCCCAGGTCATTGTGCTAAGCTAAACTAGCTGGTTGTATCTTTATAATTATTGTATGGTCTACACATGCTTGTATCAATCTTGTCTTGTCATCTAACTCTTGGCAAGAAAGTAAATATCCATCTATCAGTACAATACCTTGCATGTCTCTCATTAAACTTGTTTCATCCAACTTACTATTTCCACTATGACGCTGTCTGGGGTTCTTCCAGAAAACACAAAGCCAATGTTTTGTGCTGCTCTCACAAGAGCTCCTTCATCTTAGATGCAAAGAGAAAAACAGAAAGCCAAAGTGTTACAGACAAATACACAAACAGAAGTTATGCTGTCTCAAGACCACCTGAAATTTAAACCTGGCGTTTATGATAATAACCACCTTCATATTTGGTGAATAACACTGGCTTATGTGAACAGATTTTCACAAACTGAAAGATGTAGACCAGGTAACGTATGCTACAGCTTGCATGAGGATGCTGCAGGGCAGGAAAAAGCTCTCTGCTTGTTTTTTACAGTTCACTTAACTAGCTTTCTCTTTACAGACATTCCCTGCTCTGCTTCAAACCCCAAAGCTCCACCAGACTGTGATTGTTCTAAGCAATCAGGCAAAAAAATAAATAAAATAATCACAAGCAAAATGTAAGATGAAAGACAGCAGCATGGCTTTGTAGAGTTATTATATAACCCTTTCAGCAAGTCAATATGTGGTCAATGAAGTGCCCTATCAGTACAGAAATAAATGGTAACAAAGCATTTGTTTACATATTAAACTGAATCTACAGAGTCCTGTTTGTTCTTAGTGAGATTACTGATGTAGTCCATCAAGAAACTAACAACTCCAATTTAGTTGCAATCTCTTAATATGTTTATACACTGAAAGACATGACCATCAATAACTGAAGCTTAGCTCTGACTTCTTAAATAAGAGCTACTCCATTGTTTATACACTGTCTTAACATTTATTCACGTTCAGAGTTGCATTATTTTTTACCAAGATCTTATACTGATGATGGGAGAGTCCACGGACCACTGTGCAAACTCTTTTCCAACACATCCCAAAGATTCTCAATGGGGTTAAGGTCTGGACCTTGTGTTTGAAAATGAACCACTCTTTCACAATTTCAGCCCGATGAATCCTGGCATTCTTTGAGCACATAACTTTACTGAACCTAGACCTGAATAACTGCAGCAGCCACAGATCATAGCACTGCCCCCAAAGGCTTGTGCGGTAGGCACACCACAGGATGTGTCTTCAGACATGGTTGTTTAAGAAACAAGAAGCTCACTGCATCCATTAAATAACTTGTTGTCAGCTGAAAAATAATCATCTATGCAGTAATTATAGTTAGTTAATAGTCATTACCTTTTTTTAGACAGGCAGTGTATTTGGATCATAGAGATGTGTCATTAGGCATCAAGACATTACATAGTTTATTGGATGGTCCTTTATTTTCAGGAAATGTACATACTGCTGCTAGGGGCAACCACTATGTGAGCACGATTAAGCCAGTGGGTACATGCCTTGAAATACAGAAATACAAAGGCAACACTTTTAGGGCCTCTGTAGTAAATTTCACCTCCTCTAATGTTCGTCATGGTGGTGATTTCTTCAAGTGGAAAATAATGCAATTTCAGGCCACATAATTAGTGGTTTTCTCCTCCTGATTACATAAATGTCTTTATGAAATACTGCTGCCTGGAGGTTGTGGTGACACACTCCATTTGCTAAGACACGAGTCCAAATATAAACAAAAAACAGTTCAGGGATGCATAGCTTCATGTATGCCAAGCACTTATAGGACCAGGTGCAGTTGAATTTTCTAGCTTTATGACTGGCTCTGCAGTTCTAGACCAACTTGTGTCACCTATCAGCAAGAAATGTACCAGTAACAGAAGTGTGGAGCTGCAGGTACTAAAATAAATATTAAGCTCGAACTGAGTCAGTGTATCAGTGTGGTGTGGGTGGGTCCTAACTTGATTATTGTGCTTCATCTCTGTGTTCGAGTATTACTAAATTCAATATTTCTTTTTACTAATGACATTTCACTGTGAGGATCAGATTATTTTTCTTATTTTTCTTTGTCTGCAGAAGATGATACTAACATTTCTGCATCTTCAGATCCAGACTGCTGCTATTAATTTTGTTCACTCATTCTATATCATGTGTGGATGTTTTCTGGCAGTAACCAAAAAACAAATATGAAGAACAGAGCATGGCAAACTTGACTGTGCAAATTAGTGAGACACATCTAATTAGCCACTTCATTCTACAATATCTAACCTGTGTGATAAAGCAAGGAAGCAAGGAAGACCTGCTTGTGACCCTAATTATCTTTTCTCTTGTGAGCCCCAGGACACTGATTACATTTACTAAACAGTAATAAGATTTTACAATTATTCCCTATACACATCAGATATTACACATCAGATATTTGGATGATACCAGGTCAGCATAAATCCAGAAGCTAATCCTAATGCTGTTTTGAGTAAGGTGTGATCTACCTGGAGATGCAGCTTGGTAGGCGATTTTTCCATCCGTGCGCTCAGGGACTGCCGTGTGACAGATGGCCATCATGGTCATGAATTCCAGGATGACTGCAGCTGTAGGCTGCAGGAAGTGGAGAGGACATGTTGACTTTAAAAGCTTCTTCAATAAAACATGTCACAACAAACCAGAACAATTACAAAGATCTTGGTGAAAGTGTAGAAAGTAAAACAAAGAAAGAGGAAGAACAGTTTGACAGCCTCTGATTAATGTGTAGGAATCATGATATACTGCTGATACACATAAACAGCAGTCATATTTACAACATACATTACAAATGATTCAAACCACAATTGGTGGTGTTAAAATGACCCAAACAATAACATGTACTGTTAAAAAGACCCAAACAACTTTGTCTTAACTGTATACCAACTGTGCACTGATCATTCACCCCAGAACTGAAAGAAATGGCTTGGAACGTCTCCTCTGTGGTACAAATGTTACTGTGAAAGTCAGGGGTAAACATCACTGTGGAACAACTGCTGACAAAATGTGAGTAATTATTATAATCCTAAAAAAAGCCTAACCTATATACTGAGGTCATTTTAGATTAATAAGGGGAAACATATGACTAACTAGCCACTGGGTTGACTACGACAGCCATCTGCTGAGGCTCCTGTCTGAGGCTACAGGACCACCAGTTTCTACTCAGTGGCAGCTCGGCTCAGTCACAGCTGAGGCAGAGATATCAGCAGCCTGCAGGGCTTCGTTAGGACTGAATCATACAGTAAGTAACAGTACAGGCTGTAGCCTGAAAGCTATTAGTTGCTAATGATTGTTAACAATGAGGTCAGCGGCAGACTAAGCTCATATTCCAGTTGTTGTTTTCCAGCATTAAAAAACACTATTGATAAATATTTCTGTCTAAAAACACTTTACTAACACATAATATACAGCAGATGTAACACAGATAACCAACAATGCTCTTTGTGGACCAGTGTGCTCAAAAACACCTGCATTTTATTCCCCTCACAAAAGCTGTGTACACACAGACAGTAATTAAATTAGCTTTTTCTGTTTGCCATGGCAACTCTGATGAATGATCTCTAACAGGGAACAAAGGAGCAAATGAAAGGAAGAGGTGAAGGAAAATCAGGCTGCCTTTTGTAAATTAGAGTTACAGTCCAGGTGGCTGTGAGATCCCCCTCTGCCTCTTAAGAGCATGCTAATCTAGTTTGGCTTGACAGGTAACCTCTGAGGGACATGTCAGGGTGTGGATGTGCAGTGCAGGCGTTCTTATCTATGTAAGGAGCCAGCTGAGATTTAAATCATGTGGTTGATATCATTAAAAATGCTGGTCCTCACTTCTTCATAAATCTAAAGTAGTATTGTATTAATAATATTTGGAGAGCATCTGTTGTCTGTGAGACTGTAACAAGATGAAAATTAAGTCTACTTTGAGCAAAGAGACGGTCCAGCCCATAACCTCCTTTAAAACCAAAACTTTGTTTACACTCTGGTTTTCACGGATTAAACAAACAGCACATAATGTGTTTATTAATGAGATTTGGAGGTGCTGGTAGGCAGATTTTATTCACCCTGGGCTACTGCACACTCACATTACCTGCTGATTCCTACTGAGCAAACCAGCTTAGACAAGCTCTCATGACTATCTTATATTAAACGGACATATATGTACATGTTTTCTGTGTGTCTCCTCTAAGTCTCATCTCAGCAAAAAATCCTATTCCTTTAAGCTTGGGTTAGGGGTTAAGGCATACACTATATGAAGAGAGTCCTCACAGTTATAGGAGGACCAACATATAGAATGTGATGATAACCTTGCAGAAAGTGCAGGGCATATTGTGAGATTTACACTGCTGGCACAATTAGATGTGACAGCTAATACTGGGCTGCTAGCTATCATCCTCACCGACTCCTGAGCAATCAGAGTCACAGCAACAGTGACGGACACTCATCACTTCAGACATGGCCAGTGTGTCAAAAGTTGAAGGGTCAAGAGAAAATAAAACAGAGAGCCTGGGCGAGTGTGCGAGCAAACAAACACCCTTAAAGACTGCTGAAACTCTGCAGGCTGAGAAAATGTTCAGCAACTCAAGAGAACATGAAAAACACCAGAGAGGATGTTTATTTTTGTCAGCACTCAATTCCTCTGTCCTCTAGTCTGACAGCCCCCTCTACATTGTATTAATACTACAAACAGCCTGCAGTCATGCAAAACTGTTAAAGATAAGGGATTAGTAATGTTCAAATAAAAGAGAACCTGACGCCCAACAGGACAGTGTTTTAACTGTGAAAACATTAGCTGTTAAATAAAACCATTCACCTAATTTAGCACCTAAAGTCGTGTCATGTGTGAGAGTGAGAGTAAACCAGTGGTGTTTTATGAATAGTGTCTGAAGGCTAGAAATAGTCATAAGCTTAATGTTTCTCTTGTAGATGGAAAGAAATAGAAAAAAGTTTTGAAAATAGGCTTGTTTGTCGTAGTAGAAAGAGTCTAGTGGGAAGATCAATACCACTGTCATGTTTGTGCAGCAAATATGGAGTTACAGCCTGCAGCAAGTTAGCTTAGTGTAACACAAACACTGGAAAGAGGGGCAAACAGCTAGCATGGCTCCAACAAAATCAACCTCTAAAGACACACCCTCATAACATCTTCATGTTCGATTTCAATTGTTCTATCCACGACAATAAATGTAAAAACAATAGTTTATGGTTTTACTGGAGATAATGTGCAAGACTTGGCAACTTCCTGACGACTCCACTAGTGCATCTTACTAGATGTCACAAACATTTTGGAAAGATACAGCAAGGGAAGTTAAAAAAAAAAAAAAAAAAGGAAAGAAAGACAACGTCCTGCACACAAACCCCTAATAAAACCTCAGAAAAGCATCTTGAATATTGAAGAAGATGAAAATGTTAAGCTATTGCTTTAATGGCAGCATTATCAGAATTAACCTCCATTTAATTTCAAAACCAAAAACTAACCCTAACTCAACAAAAATTCTGACAGCATCATGATATTAGTCTGCTAAGAAATTAGAAGGTGACCAGTCTGGAAATAACACATGGAGGAAAAACTATGACTCTATTAAGACATCTACTCTCAACACAACACTAGGACACCTACAACCAAACAGATTAATCATAAGCGGCATCATTATCATCAGAGATGGAGCGAGACTGTGGTTTCTTCACAGTGGTTGGTTAGGAACCATAATTAGCAGTGGGTGCAGGGCTATCAATGTGAAGCTAAACTAGATTCTAGTCAAACTCTGCTGTCATAACAAAGCAAACATCACAGTAGGAGTACTACTTTCTCTGGGCAGTGCTAGTGCACATAATTAGATGTGACATTCTGCCTCCCCAGCGGTTCTGCAGCTGAGTGACTCAATCAGCCAATCAGTCACAGTTTTCACTCACAGGTGGTCATAAGTGTTCCCTCTAAAGATCTGTGAGACACCAAGCACATGTCCATAGCCATTGTTTTAAACAATTCTCATATACAGGTCTTCATCCTGTTAAAATAAACTTAAAATAAACTATTTTGCTTTTCCTGTCTGTATTTACTGTGTATTTTAATACACCCCTCAGCATCATTTTACTAACAATTATGAAAAGGAGCCAAGTCAAAATATGATACCCAGACATAATCTGGACATCTTTTCATCATTTTAAGCACACTTCAGAAAGAAAGTATTCAAACAAACACTCCTTCTTAATTTTGTCCTGAGCACCAGCCGTCACTGCAGGCAGGCAGCAGAAAACCCTGACATTACTTACGTGATTACTTTGGAGGTTTTCCAGTAAACTCGGGTCATTAAATCCAGCCTCATCAGATGAGTGTGAGCTGTGCCTGGAAAGACAAGATGGAGAAGTCAAAACAACAGAACACACTGGAATACTTGATATCACCTCGCCCTAGCAGGGACAATGGGCTAGAACATACTGTATTGAATAGTAAACAACAAACGTTTCATATGCATCATGATCAGAGCACATTCTCATAACAATGCTTATGACAACAACAGGAGTTTACATAAAAGTACAACTTACTACTAGCATTTGACAGTTTTCCAAATATGACAATACAGACCACAAAAGAGAAAGGCTTTCTAGTGAATGTCTACCACTGCGCAGCCTGGCAGGCTAGAATTCATTTGGTTTTAAAAATCAAGCATTGAAACACATTCTTGCCACGAACTACAGACAAAAGACAAATGACTGCAATCGTAGTTTATTCATCTGCAAACTATTTTCTTGAGCCATATGCAACTCAATAAATTGTTTTATCTGACCAACACAAATCCCAAACACACTGAGTTTATCACAATATATAAAAAATGGCTGAATGTTACTTCAATTACTTGCAACTGCAATCAGTTGACAAACTGATCAATTAACTGACAAATGCTTTATTCTCTACATAAGACTGATCTGCACGGGGCCCGGCACCACAAAACTGGTTTTAACAGAGCCATGCTATGTGCCAACAATATTGATACTTGCTGAGAAAAGTATCAAGCGCAGTGCAGACAGAAAGCAAACGCAGCCCCCCTGAGGTTAAATAACGTGATGTGATGTGTGACAATTTGGGATTTTGTCCATGCTCACAGAGAGGCACAGAAATGTCCTAAAATAAGACTGTTTATTTTCACAGAGCACAAAAGAATAATATTCATTTATTTACCCCTTTTAATATCATACTCACTTCAGCCATTTCCATAAATAATAAATTGAACTCCCTTTAGCTTTAGAAATTAAATAATGCAAGAGGAACTGCTTACAGGGACACAGCAGGAGGAGGGATTTCTTGGCAGGTACAAAATGACCATATTAATCATAAAACTAATCAAAGCTAAACACTAATAAATTACATACTTGCACTAGAATTCTTTTTTTTTGTTACTTGCAAGATGCAAAATAAATTTCAAGTCATTATGAATATAGCAAAATAAAAATATTAAACAATCTTTATGAACTACAGAGGAACTACTACTAAGATTTTGGGTCGCAGAGAAGATCTTTTAGCTCACAGAAGGACATGTTTTTAATCCTTCTAACAGTTGCTTGGGGCAGTAAAGTTGTATGTAGTCACTAGCTGTTAATTATGTTAACTATAGCCATATAGATCAGGTAGACAGCAGCTTCATTAGTGGCACTGGGGTTGGATGTTGAAATGTTACTAAAGTTGCCATTAGCACCCATAAGTCTTTCTAATCCCACAAGAAACATTGTTCAAATCCCCAAGATCCAACCATCCAGCCGGACAGTAGTGCTCCCATCTATTCCATGACAGACGGTTAAGCAGGAAAGAAATATAGGTAAAAGACAGTAAAGTAAAAACAGCAGTGCCAGAGTCAATACTGTGCTACACTTACATAGATGCACTGCAGGTTAGTGAAATGTATCACGCTCACAGCATTTATTACTATATGCCATGTAAAAATCTGAAAAGGAAGTGAAGGTTCAAGCGAATTTACAAATTACAGGTTTTTCATTTATGGGAATGTGGTTTGTATTTTCATCAAATAAAATCTAATGTATTTCTCACCTAGAGAATGGAAATGCTATTTTTGACAGGGGTCTGTGAAACTGTGATAACTGTTTCAAACCATTGTACAGGGAAGGAAACACAAAGCATTTCTCTGCAGCCGTAGTGTAGCTCGCCACATCAAGTGTCTTGATGAAATTTCTGAGGCATGAGGCTGGGTGTGGAGGACGGTCAGTTATTGATTATCTGCCAGCACAGAGAGGTCCTGTCACTATGGGAACAAGGGTGCTGCCTGTTCACAGTCAATTGTCAGGCTTCAGATCAGACCTATAACACATCATGATGCCCTGTCCCCGACAGTTAGGAGGAGGAAATATTACATTTATCACTGACCTCTGTCAAAATTTTAGCTATACATTCTTTGAACCTGGACTGAGACCAGCTTTAATTTATATTAACCTCAATTTAAAGAAGAACCATAACATTAAGACTGATCCAGCACTATATACTGTATATCATCAATCTATAAAACACACTCATATGTTTTTCACTTGCCCGTGGATTTCTAAGCTATTAGTGTGTAAATAAAACCTCAGTCCCAAAAAAAACAACAACATGCTTTTATGGAAGCTGGCAACTTCCTTTAAAGCAGCAAGATTCAACATTTTGGCATACTAGGCATTAACAAACAGGTCCCAATCCACCATGCAAAATGTATGAGACACACCCATGCTGTTACTGCAGATCTCAACACTGTAGCAGATGGATCTCAGAAATAGGCCTCTGTGTGTGTGTGTGTGTGTGTGTGTGTGTGTGTGTGTGTGTGTGTGTGTGTGTGTGTGTGTGTGTGTGTGTGTGTGAGTGTAAGAAAGAGAGAGAGTAATTCAGAGATGGTTTGATGTTAACTGGGGAAAAGGAGAAAGTGCTGCAAAGCTCCAGCCTTAACACAACATACTGTGCATAATGAAAGTCTCAAGCTATCAAATCTGTTAAATAAATATCAGTGTCTTTTTTATGTAGAAGCATAAAAATTCAATAATAATTCTAATACAATACCAGCAAAAACAAGGGATATACACAGCGAGTCCAGAGTCACAGTTACATACAACACTTTCCAAGTGTACTGAATGCACAGTGAAAAAAGAACAGCAAAGATACACTGATGTATTGTGTTCAAAGTCACGATTTCCACAAGGCAAGGCAACACTAATACATCACAAAAGCGAAGAGCGAAAAAAAAAAACAAATACAAAAACAACTACCATTTCACACCCAGTCATCTTACCAGTCGTCCTCTGCAAAACTACCCTCCTCAGCCTCAGAGACGTGACTGTTGGAGCGAAGGTGGAGAACAGAAATCATCTAGTTGGCAGAGTCTGCTATTAACATGTTGTGAAAATGTGCAGTTGCCAAGGCTGGAGTAAAAATGGGATTGTTTATGAGGAGTTAGAGCATGAGAGGTCAAATGCCAGCAAGGACTTTAGCTGATGTGTTGGGGTTAGGCTGACAGAGGTGTGACAGTAAGCTAGGTAGCAAAACAAAAGATGTACTGTATGTTATTGACTGTAGATCTCAGTGCCTGCACTTGCTCTATAGCTCTACATCAATATCTCTATTGTGTTGTGAATGCTTTGTCATATGTTCATTGATCAGAAATATTAACCATTTTTTTTACAAATGAAATGTATCAATATAAAATATTATTCTCAAGAGGTTTTGCCAAAATGTTACAGAATAAAATGTCAAATCAAAGAAAGTCAAAATCAAACTAGGGGAAAACTATACTACATTTTTTAATAATTTTACTATAGTAAGATGTCTTCCTCATTAGACAACAGCAAAACAGGTCTTTTTGACCATAGCTGCAATGTTAATGTGAGTATCCTGTGTCTACTTGTCTACAAATTAGTGTAGCAATGAAAACAACGTTTGAATCTCTAAATGTGGCCAGAGAGTGTGCTGCTCCAAAATGAGGCACCAAATGATTTTAACATCTCTGCTCTGGCAGACTAACTGCAGTGCAGGGTTTTGTTAACTGTAAGGAGAGGAGCCGACCAGACGACATGCTCCACTGAACATTACAGCTCTCCATTTGATTCAGAGTCAGTCTGATTCACACTGTGACTCTATTCATGCTCGTACCTTCAGTAAAACAACTGTGTATTTTTCCACATTAACAACAAACCAGTCTGTCTTTATACTGGCCCATTTAAAGCATTCGGCATAGAGGACAGTTGTTTCCAGCACAGTGTTAAACTCGAACAGACACAGATCACCTACACAAATCTGGGTTATTAAAAACATCACAACACATTTGCTGAGATATTTCACTTGAGAACACACAAAAATACATATGCTTTCACTCATAACAAATAACACCCAGGAGGATTCTGGGAAACCAGTAACTCTCCTTGAGATTTGGACTTCAATCCAGTGGAATTAATTAATTTCTGCACCCTTGGGGTTGGCTTTATTAATTACAGCATCACTTAATTTGTGGTGAGGAACACATGTAGGCAGTAGTGTCATAGGGGCATTGTGTGTGTGTGTGTGTGTGTGTGTGTGTGTGTGTGTGTGTGTGTGTGTGTGTGTGTGTGTGTGTGTGTGTGTGTGTGTGTGTGTGTGGGCACAAAATTACAAATCACGCTACAGAGTAAGTGCAACGTATGTTAAGGGTTTTATCTTTGTTTTTACTTAAATTATCACATTTTTCATATA
Source organism: Anabas testudineus (assembly GCF_900324465.2). NCBI lineage: Eukaryota > Metazoa > Chordata > Actinopteri > Anabantiformes > Anabantidae > Anabas > Anabas testudineus. The sequence goes on from NC_046619.1 coordinate 17,111,767, forward strand.
AGAATGTTCACTACTTTCTGTAGGAGTGTGTGAGAAGTTCTAAAACCTGCATATGTATAAAAACTACATTTAAACAACATAGCTCACAGCTACTTTATCTATAATTCATGATTAACCTTAGGCAAGCAGATAATTGTTACAGCTCTAAACGCAACATGTAAATAAATTACTTATGTGGAAGAAAAATTAAATAGGGTTAAAAAGCATAGAGCATACTACTGTTACAGTAATAAACACAAAACAACAACAATCTTATACTGTAATCTGTTTTCAAACTAACTCTCCCAACTCTTATTTTGGAAATTCAGAAGAACATTCGATGATGGCATCATCAAAACAGCCTAGCCTCATTAGAACCTGTCTTTTTTTGCCCTTCCCTGCTATGAAACACTCATCCATATTTATCAGTTGCATAAGAGGGAGTCCTCGTTTCAGAGAATCAAAGAAAACATCTCTGCTTTAGTTGAAGGACACAGACTTAGCTGACTAACTTGAGTTTTTGCAGGGAGGAGTTTCTGTCCCTGATGACCAGAAGGCTCAACCCATTAAAATAAAAAGGAAAAAAACAAAAACAAAGAAAAGACAATCTGCAACACAAAACACCTACATAATAACATATTCAGCTTTTAATCATTAGCAGAAAAAGAGAAATATCAAAAACCATTTTAGAGGAATCTCATAAGCATGTGTATTGTCACTAATTGAAGTAACTTTACATTCTTAACCAAGAGACAGACGACGAGAAGTTGATCTATTCGCTGGGCTAGAAATCATAGCATAAAGAGAGCTTTGGTACACAGAACTCCAGACAAAATACTCTCTTTTGTCCTTCAGCCTGCACTTCATCAATCATGCTTCTAATTGAATCCTAATGGGATTAATCACGCCTGCACTTGCTTTGGTTATGTAAAGACACTCTGCTCTCCCACTTGTTTTGCACCCACTGAGGCTCATTATCTATGCATTAAAATGAAATGAGAACATATTCAGGGGGAGAAAAAAAAAAAAAAAAACACAAAATGGAAAAATTTAACAGAATATGCTTTTATGTTCGTGGTCCTGAGGGGAAAAGAAAATTCACATAGTCAGTCATTCTAGAGTATATTTAACATTACTCATATTCTTGCATCAAGAAATTGTCAAAAAGACAAAATATTGCAGATTTGGAGAAAAAGAACTGCCAGATTTCACAGTAACCTCCAACATGACAAACTATGGACGAAAGGCCTGTGAAGGAGAGAGTAAAGTGTGTTCGCTTGCAAATGCCTTTTATTTATAGTTTGTGTTGAGAGGAGCACTGATGCAGTTGCTAATGAGAAGAGGGACAAGGAGAGAGAAACGCCAGATGTACTATGATGCACACTCTGCATTTAATGTTGGTGATGGGGGTGGCAAAGGTAGAAGATGCAAAGGGGGGAGGCAGGGTATATATAAAAAACAGACCATACCCATAGGCCACACCGGCAATGGTGCACTTCTTGAACTGCATGACGTTGCAGGTTAGAGTCCCCGTCTTGTCAGAGAAAATGTATTTAACCTGTATGTGCAGAAAAAAAATAAAATAACACTTAATGGGTATGCATTTTGCTCTAAAAGAGAAAGAGAGAAATGGATTTATCAAGTTACCATAAGTATAATTTGACGTGTATTGTTTACCTGGCCTAATTCTTCATTCAGGTTGGAGGTACGAGCCATGGCAGGTGTGTTGGTGGGCTCATAGAGCATATCAGTGTCCTAAAACCAAGCATAAAGAGACAGAAATAAGACTTCTTCAATGTAAACATCACATCAGTGGAGAAAGTAAAATAAAAACATGAAAATGAAACCACAAACAGCTGTGCCACCTCAGTCCCTTCTCAATCCTGCCAGTGAATTTTCCCTTCAGAAAAAAACACAAACAGGGGCTGTGGGAAGATGAACCAACTGAGGACTGCCCTAAATGTTGCTACATATTCTCAGCTAGGATTTTCATTTAAAATTTAATGAATAAAGAGTCAGTGGATCTGACCTAGTTGCTAAGGATGTAAGAGCACAATATTATATTTGGTCCCTGAAATATCTTATGTCAGTCAGTTTAATAGTCTGCACTGATCTCCACAGATCTACCCAATTTCTTAAAATTAAAGTTTTACCAATGTTAACAACTTTTTGAGATGCAATTGCTGATTTATTGGCAAAAGGTGCAACAATTCATCTTTTACATTATTTAAAGCATTTACATATTTGCATTTATCGGGAGCTTTGTTTATGTCAACTTTACAGTCAGCATTTACTCTTTTAGCTCATACAGTCTGATAAGACAACAGTGCATATTAGTGTTTAGTTCAGATATATTGCAGACTCTCATATCAACTCACCCAGTTGATGAAAAAGGCTTGGATGAACTTGATAACCTCCAGAGTGACCAGGAGACTGATGGGGATCAGGTTGTTGAACAAGATGATGAAGGTGAGAAAGTTGAGGCCAAAGTTAGCCGCCCCGCCATCTATCAGGGGATGAGTTTTAGACAGAGGGGAGTGATACATAGGAGATTCATTAGTGCTGGCTCGGAAAAATCTGTTTATTATGTGAAAATGTCCAAAGCTACTTCCAGCCAATGATCAACATTAACCCAATCCAAATGTTTTGAACTAGTGTTGTGCATTAGCTGGAATTTATAATTTCTTCCACCCAACCTCATCCGCTTACAACTCAACCGATTAGCAGTCCAATTTAAGGTCCCAAAATTTCAAAGTAGTGAACAGGGACTGAAGTATCTCTAATGTCATTAGTGTCACAGCAGCAGCCTTGGCATCCAGCATGATCCAGGCAATGAATTTCCACAAAGCACTATGCAAAATGATGCTGGTCCCCTGAAAGCCCCAGACAATTGCTAATGATCAACTTGTAACCCCACTGACACCAAACATAAGAACAGGAGGGATGTGATTTACCTTTCCTCAGCTTGCAGGAACTTGCTTGCAAATGTTACCTTCCTCAACCCAAGCCTTGATCTTAGCATTGAAGTTGAGAGGGGCAGCCCTTCCCCATGACAGAACAATTGCAAAACAAAAAATGGATGGCACAAAGAAAGAATGGAAGCTACTGCTACAACAACACATACAGGAAGGAATCGTTCTTTTTTTTCCAGAAGTAGGGAGGAAGACAAATGTGTCGGATGTTCAAGACAAAGGAGGGAGATTCAGTCCGTAGCACATTCTCAACCAACAAGGAGGGTAAAAAAGGGGGTGGATTATGCCAGTGGAGTAGTTTGGGTGTTAATGATGATCACTCCTTCACCTCATTTCACTCATTTCTAGTAGTCCAGTTGTTATGTGATGTTAGGTATGAATTCTGCTGAGATGTTGAGATGAGGGCGAGATAATGGTTTAAATCAGTAGAGAGTCATTAAAAAAGATAGAAACCAAACCATAGAAAACCAGGACATGCACAAGTCACACAAGTGAAATAATAAATTTCATGTCTTTTCTTAAATAGTCTCTGTAATGTAACCGCATTATAAATATAAGTGTCTGTGTTGTATGTATGTAGACAATTGGTGTGAGAAAACCACACCTCCTCAAAATGCTGAATGGGTATAAAACCACATTTACCTATGAAATAAAACTGTTATGTGAATACATTTTAGCATGTGAACTTAATGCATGACAATGTAAATGCTTGTGTGTGTAAATGTAAACGCTTTAACAAGCAATGACCTGTGTCAACACTTTGCAAAAGGCAAAGTCAAATTAATTATTTCTCTGTCATGCATAATCACAGGTTTTTGTGACATATGACGCTGTGAGATGTGTGGTTGACTAACATCGACTGCCCTGTTCTCTTCTGCATTTACAATCCAATGGGGGTGAGTGAGTGAAGGTACAGTGATTTCCAAAACAAATTAGCAACAGTAAATGGGATGTATAAGATTTGACAATCTCCCCACCCCTCTGTTTTGTCACAGGTTGGATAATATGCACTGGACAGAGCCTCAACAACTCCTTATGGAAGTACAATCAGAATCAAGATGGATGTCTGCTTTATGACTTACACTCACAGTGACATAGGAACTGTTTGATGTGGGTTTTAATGCTACTGCGAAATATATTAAAACCCTTAAAATCAATAGGAGCCAATGAATAAATCTAATTATATAATATTAAAGGAGCAGTGTAAGTCGTAAAGCAAGCTTAAATTGACCAGGGTACAACCTCTCCTACACAGGCCTATCAGGGTACAGAGTAATGGCCAGAGTGTCACGATAGTCACTTTGCACACCAGGTTGAGAGCTTCATCACAACAAACTGTCACAGAAACTGAGCAGCCCATATTTTCTGTATTTTACTAATGTAATAATAATAATTATTATAATAACAACAGTAGCTAAAAATACAGAGTCGAACCTTTAGCAACTCTCCCCCTCCCTCCCCTCACTGTATGTCTTCCACACAAGAAATGGCGACAGAGGCATTTACAAAATGTCAGCTCTTGCCCCTTTTGTTAGACCACGTGTTGTCTTTGAGCAATAAACATATATAAGTCTACTACCATGAGAAGCAGGGCAACCTAATCTCTGTTGCAGTCAAAGTAAATGCTGCTCTTCAAAGTAAAGAAAAAGACAAAAATATAAGATGAAGGTCTGAATCTTGGCAACTGCAAAGTGTTTAACGTGGCACAAAAAACATAGAGGAAAAGTGAGACACTGTTTGCATCAGGCACTGAAAATAACTAGACGAAAGGTATAAGAGAGCTGGAGGGGAAAAACCTATCGTTGGATCCCTGGTATGTGCTTGTCCATGGCATGGGCCCATACAAAGTAGGGCAACCATATAGGGGACGAGGGTAGGGGGCTTCATTTGCTTAGCAAAGGCAGAGCTTCAGTAAGGGGTTAGTAAGGGAGGGTCATTCACGGATGGCCAAGGCTTTTAAATGGTTGTTACCTGGAGCTGTTAAAAAAACGACAACAAAGAAAACAACAAAATCAAACAGAACATTAGAAAGGAACTTAAAAGTACAGCAGCGCAGTGATATTCAACCATTTCTTTTTCACTCATACAACAACACATCTATGCATGTCACAGCTGTCTGTTGTCACTAAACAGGGGAATTCACTTATTCCCACATATTTCACTTGTAATGTGAAAACATTGTTTAACTGAGGCAAAATAAAACAGCACAACACACACCAGCATTTATGAACTTAAAATGACAAAGAAATAAGCCGATATGGACAAGTGAGACAAAATATGTGGAATAAGAGGTGCAGCATAAGCTGTTAGGACTCTTACAGTTGAGATCCATGTACCAGGCATCATTGCCGTACTGGTACTTCCAGATGGTTTGTCCGACGGAGCAGACCAGTGAGATGGCCAGCAGGCAGCCAAACAGCACAAGGATCTGAAAGTTGGTGATCCGCTCTACGTTGGACAGCTTCAGAGGAGGTCGAGTGGAATTCTGGGTAAACATAGTATGGCATAACACTTGTGGTAAAAAATTAAGAAGTACAAGCAATGATTTGGTCTCACAACAATGACATTACAAAAAATATTCAAAGTGACTGTGAAAACCTCTTCTGTTACTGTTCTAAGACCTTTTAGGAAGAAACTGATGCTGATGCTCTTGCAGGTACATTCAGATTGACATACTGTAAATTAATTTGCTGGTTTATAAGATTTGGGTGAACACCAAGTATAATAGCATCAAAATAAAAATCAACCAAAAATTTAAATTTATTTCACTTATTTCTAATTAATGTTTTAGATTTGTAATAACAGAAAATACTTTCCAATTATAGAAATATGCTTTACCTGCATGAGCTTTGTGTCATGTCCTGTGTAGACCACGACACCATGGACCCACTGGGTGTTCCTCAGCTGGGCTCCTCTCAGCAGGATCTGATCTGGACCCAGGGGTACTGTGCTGTAATGGAAAACATCATTGCCTTAAGTGCATTTATACGTTTCATGGCAAAATCAATAGTGAAAGTGACACAACAAATTTTCTTATTTCTATTGTTATACAATCTTATAAATTAAATAACTGTTTTTGGTTTAGTTACAAATAGTTTGGGTCTTAGATCAAAGAAATGTTCCCACTTGTCTAAAGATTTCCATTACTATACAGATTTTGCCCATTCAACTGCAAACCCACCAAAATGTAAATATAGCTCCTGGTAAAAACCTGCTTAATCACGGAGGTTTATTGTCTCAAACTCCATGATCGAGCCATTAGACCCTAAAGGCTGCAAATAGTAAATAATGCATTTTTCTTACAATGGCAAAGTCTCCAAACAAATTCATAATTAAACAGCACTGAAGCAGAGATTTTCCTTTATTAAACAATACCTAAAATGTCATGATGCACCAATACTGGCTCTGCTCCCTGCTAATGGGATACTGATTTGCTAAGAGAGGCAGAGAGCCAGGTATAGAGCTCTGCAACTGAGCCCACCTGTGTCCATCCAGGCGGATGTTTCCAACAAACTCATACAGATGGCGGTTTGGGCTTTCACACTCCATCCGCCCAGAGAGACGCATCAGGCTGTCAATGTCCTTTATTTCTGCAGTCACTTGGAGGCCCTGTTGATGTAGGTTACAGCAGTGTTTGTTTGTTTTTTCATTTTATTAATTTATGTTACAACCTTGTCAAAGATTTCATTAAGTTCTCATTATATGGAGAGCAAAAAATAAAATAATATAACCTGTCTGATTTTAAGGTTTGTTTCTCCGTCCAAGTTAGATGTTTCAATGTAGCACATACCCTGAGGTTCACTGTTGTGGAGAGAGCATATAAACACTTGAAGAAGTATTATAAATAGACAAAAATGCTATTCAGTACATATTACAGCATATCTAACCTCAACTGTTATTTAAAAAGGATAAAACTGTATAACATTGTTCAGCAGGTAATTAATATTAACTGCTAATATTAACATTATTTAAATGTTAAATTGTTACAAATTATTTACAAACTTAACCTGATAGAAAAAAGGACAAAACTATAGATACGTCCATTAAACTGCCAACAAACACCACACATTCCAGCCTAGAGGCCACTCAGGAACATAAAACTAAAACAAATTTAATTTTACTGAATGAAAATTAGCCATTTAATGTACAGTACATGTGACAGATTTATCATCTTTGTCTGCTGCTAATCTGCTGTTTTAACTAAACTTTAAGAAAAGCTCAAATATACAATATATATATATACAAATAAACAAAGAGTGGAGAGAGACAAAACATCAGAGTGGGGTGTTATGAGCAAGCAGGCATGGCAAGCACAACAAATAGAGCAGACAAATGGGCCTCTGACAGACTCTAGGCACAGACACAGAGAGTGAGAGCATGCCGGTGCTTAAGGTGAGCTGGGTCACGGGTAGGCAACTATTTTAATGGGGTGATTAATTCAAAAAGAAGGCTGGAATAAATGCAAAGAGGTTCTGGGCACTGCAACCAAACCACAATCAATAAGAGGTTTAGAATCTGCTGCTATTAGCCATAAAAAGCAAAATACAGCTTCAATAAAGATTGTGAATTATGGAACTAGGCTTAAGCTTGTTCAAATGCTAGTAACGTGGGGAAAAGTTAAAAACACTGCAAATCCAAGATGGTTTCCACCTTTTCATCTTGGGATGTGACTGCATGCAAACTGTCACATCAAATTAACCTGTTGCATTCAGGGTGCCATACACTACAAGCCATGCAAGGGAAGAATATGAAATATATATTCACACCCAAAATAAAAGGAGTATGTGCTCTTCTGCAGTAATACTAAATGTTTTTATTCACCGTTAGTGTCAGCCAAACATTGACAGGGACTGTACATGTTGTGTTGTAGAACAAAATACAACGTACTAAAATGACAGTATTAAAGGCCAATTTTACTGCTGCCAAACAACAATGTATAGGGGAAACAGAAAAATAAAAACAAGAGAGGTTTTCATTGACTGTGGCACTCTGATATCTAGTTATTGCCAGAATAATCACAGCCCCCTTCCTTCCATAAATGTGGAAAACTGTCTCATGTAATGTCAGGAATGACAGGAGAGATACCATGTCTCCTCCCAGTTGGTACAAACAGCCCCTATCTCTCCCACCGCTGTTTAGCTGGTAATGTTGCTTGTTTCCTGACCTGGACGACAGAATGACGAGGTCAGCCGGGAGGTGATCCCCATTTGCAGCTCTGACTACTTCCCCAACAGTCACCTGATATTACCAACCACACACCAGCAGGGGGCGAGACAGAGAGCGTGTGGCAGTTGTTTGTAAAAGGGGGGCAGGAGAGGAGAAGATGAGGGGGGGGAGGGAGGGATGGATAAGGGAAAAAAATAAAACACAAACAGACAGCAAACACATAAGGGGAGAGAGACAACTGTTTCAGTTTGATGGAGATGAGAAGAGCACAATGATCAGTCCTGTATGATCAGACGGTATTGAGGGTTATCTGTTCTCCTTTTCACAAAACCATTTAGAAAAACATCATGGTGAACATACTGGTTCAGAAGTGCTCATCGGAGGTTATGACGGAGGTAAGTCCATTTAAGTCCAGAATAAAGCAGATAAATGGAAAGTTGTGATCTAATCTAGTGCCTCAATTTTTTTAGACAAACTAGAATCATATTTGTGCTAAACTTTAATTCTTAAAAGTGGAATTGAGAACCATCATAGGCTACAAAGCGTCATCCATAGCATGTCTAAGTGGTTTTTGAAAAGGTGAAGGAGGTAGGTAGGTTTATGTTGACATGACTGGTCAGTTCTAATCAAAAAAATCACCATTGTCCCACCTAGAGAAATGATGGTTGCCACATGAGGCTGCATTATCACCTTTTACAGTGCAATAACTGTAGTGGCACTGCATATTATTACATTTACCATCACTTCTTTAGGGAGGGCCGAGAGAGAAAAAGAAGGAGAATAAAACAAGAAAGAAGGGAGGAGTTCTCCACAGTCTGGCAGCAGGATGGACTCCTATACCTGGATGACAAAAGGACAGCATCCGCGGGAACGAAATCACTGCCATTTACTCTAACAATATCACCCACTTCAACCTGTGAAAATAAACCAGTTACTGCTGTGCATGAAAGGAAAAACAAGATCAACTTCAGGAGTAAAAATGCATATCTGGAAGGAAAGGGGTAAGTGCATTAAATTCATAAATATTGCACAAAGCAGCTGGTGTCATTTTTTACTTTACTGCTGAACAAGTAATCAACATTAAACTGTTGAGAGCCGCTCCTTGATTTTCATCTTAATTTCAAACAAGCTGCTTATGTAAGTAAGTGTAATATGGCCAAAATACATACTTAAAGATTTAAAGAGAGGTAGTTATAGTTTCTTTTGTAACAAAGAAATTGGGCAAAGTAGGTTAGTTGTTTGACTTTCATTTCACAATATGCAAAAACCTTAGGATTTTAGTGAGAACACAGGGATAATGCAGCAATACAAGCAATCAGTTTAGAGCTGCAAACATATTAAAATGCCTCACAAACAAAACAAAAACAAATTTGCTACAGAAACCAATTTAACTGGTATATCCTTATTAATAAGTACAATTTAGATATATGGCAAAAACTTTTAAAAGTGAGAGAAAGGGAATCATTTTGTCAAAGAAAAGTTACCAGCCAAAGAAACTTGGAGACCAGAAATCTGGAAGAGAAGCAGCTTTTACAATATGTATGATGAAGATGTAAAACACATTAATTATTTAAACCTCAGCTTTTTAGAGAGGTTTTATATGAAAGGAAAGAAACCCATACCAGCAAACACAGTAATTTTCTTTCTGCAAGAACCAAGTTGATGCATGAACCAAATATTGTGTTATATTTATCTCACATACACACATACATCATAAAACCCATAACTCCTCATCTAATGCTCTAACATCTTTTGTTGCCATTCATTTTAGTGCAAACTGTTGAAGTTAATTAAGTTAATTCAAATGAACAAATACCTATGTAATACATAAATTCTTATTTCTTGTCTGTGTTGTATCCCAAAGAGCTGTATAAAGATTCAGCTTATACCTCACTGCTACATACTAAAGGTGTCTTGCAAAAGATGAGGGAGTATTACCAATTATTAATTAAAAAGTACAAATATACTTATTTCTGTACTGTTTGGTGTTTTTTTTCCCACACCCTCTGCTTTTAGTTGTAATTGTTTTAGCCACAGCAATGAAATAGTGCCATTATGCTATGTATTGACCATCCACATGAAAACACTGGATTAATGAGTGGCTGGATATTAGCAAGGTGCAGGTGTGTGTATGCAGTGTGTGAGATTTCTCCAGCTGACAACAACAACACAATAAATGGCAATGGTAAGATGAATAATCAATTTTTTTGCTCTAGATTACAAAATATATGAACTGCTGAAAATGACCATTGATTAGTGACATATTGTGGGTACATACCTTCTCCCAGTGTACGATTTCCCAGGCACCATTTCTTAATACTGTGGTTAGTAATAACAAAGACGGGGGAAGAAGAAGAGACAAGGAAATCAAGAACAAAAGCAGTATAAAAGAGAGCAGCATGCATCTGGACACCACTAAACTAAATATGGCAGCATGTTTTCTGAATATATTGAGTTTCTTATTGAAGATCAAACGTTTTCAATACCTTGACATTCTTTCTTGTTGACAACATTGTCAGCTTTGTGACGTTTCTGTAGGAAAACAAGAAAAAAATGTTCACAAAATGTTCAATTTAAAATAATTCATTCAAAATGACTAAGAGAAACTTCCCCATTTTTAGCCCTGGAGTAGCAATAACACTAATAAGAAATGGATGTGATAGGTGTTCTAAGCAAAACAGGGAGAAAGAAATTAATCATTCAAAGAGTAACTGTCCTGTATTACAAGAGCATCCACTTCTCTGATTTCACTGTAGCAAATGGCTTGAAGAAGCTGACACTGTATCGTGCCACTTACTACAGTGAGAGAGGGAGGTAGACCTATCAATGCCTGCAGAACAAGCTGAAGAAAAAATAACACTTCTGCATTGACAGCATAGTGGCTGTGCGCAATGTCACTCTGACCACACAATCTTTGAACAGACCAAAGCCATGTCATGGTATTTAGGACATTATTGAAAACCTGCTACAGTAACACGGCAGCTTAAACACCGTGCATTGGTGTCCACATACAAAAATTTAATGTTATATTGAACTGCATGTGTAATTTTGCTGTTCATTGCTTTCTGCATGACAACTCTTTAAGTCTTACAAAAGTCAAGCAGCACATACAGTTCTTGCATCTTTGCTCTTTGTGTGACCACAATACAATGGAGATCAGCAGTATTACTTCCCTTCATGTCGCACTTGTCTGCTGAACATTCATGCACTCAACTGTGACTTCAGCAGCTGATTCCGAGGGACAGCTTGTCAACTAGCATCACAATGAGTAATAATGTGTTGCTGAGTCCGTCTCACATAAATAATCACTGTGTTTTAAAATCTAGCTCCTAAAAGCAATGTGCTGTTCTTCATTAGCGAGGAGAGGACATCCCCGCTAATAAACAGTTTACTTTGACGATCCACTCTAATGTAGTCCAATTCTAATTCGATTTAAAACTAATTTGGGTAATTTGGCACACTGCACCATACATTTAGGAGAAAAAAGTCTGCAGCTGAAGGTGAAGTATCTTACATTAAAACAGTATGAGGCTGCTAATGAAAGAGAATAGTTGCACTTTCTCTCTAACATCACAAAAACATCTGTCCAGTCATATCAAATCATAATGTATGGTATTTGGTACCTCTATACGACAGTTATAAAGCATTAAATAAAGCAAGTTGTTTTCTTATGCATCCACTCCCTTTCTGTATGCCATCCACTTGCTTCTTTTCCAGGCTCCAAATGAACTAAATTTGATTCAATATCCCTGCAACATGCTGTAATGTCTAATGAATAGGCTGGCTGTGTCATATGGCTTGAGCCTATCACCAGCTGCGATATGCTCAGAAAAAAAGAACAAGAGCTGTCAGCTAATTTTATGTGTTCTTGCAATACAGACCCTTCTTTATTCAGAGCTGCATTTGCATCAGTTATTGCAAAACTTTTCCTGCCTTACACCTATCTCAAATTCTCCCTCTGTCTCCTCCATCCTCACTCTTTCTGTCCCAGTGGACATGAAGAAAAGGGGATGTATTGTATTTAGATCATGTGTATTATCACAGTGCAGTGGAGAGTGAGAAGCATACAGAGGTTATGCATAAATACTCCAGTAACAGGCCTCTGTAGACATCTGCCATAGAGGAGAAAAAAACGAAAGCTCTATGAGATAAAAGGGTAGGGCATCTGCAATGTTACTTTGATTAAGCTGCTAATGTGGTTTGAACATAAACCTAATGAGACAGTGAGCAGAAGTGAAACAGGTTTAGACACACAAGCGAGCAGTAGCAAAATATTTTCAGGTCCTTTAACTGATGTTTTTGTTTCCATTTAAGAAACAGCATGACTGTGTAAAAGTGCACCATGTGTGAAATTCACTGCAGCTCGTAATTGTAAAATGTAAACTGCATTGGATTCCTGTATTTATAACATTTTATACTGAAAGAAAGCTGAACTGTTTGCAACAAACAGCTTGCATGTGCTTCAGCACAAGGTAAGATCCGTGCCATACAGTGTGTGTTCATAATGCATGATTCATGAAGTTTCACTGTCAGGTCAACTTGCAAGGGACAGCGCTGTACAGGGAACAGACGTGTGTGCAGGTGACCTTCAGCAGTAAAGACAGAGTCATCACCCCTTCATTCCCATGTTTTCCAAAACAGGCTGGGGGAAAAAGTGCTGTGCTGGTCCCCTCAGCACGACAGAAGCTAGCAGTATAGAGTAACTGTCCACTGGGACTTGCATACAGGATCGCATTGCAGGGTCACTGCAATACAGTAGAATGCAAATTTCTCCCACTTCTGGTCTCTTCAGACAGACCAGAAGTGGACAAAGACTACACATATTTTGAAGGCTTTAGCTTCCCACCAAATAAGAATTCATACAATAAAGTTAACCAGAACAAAATAATACTGAAATCAAGTTTTCATACTACATAAACTGCAAGACCTTTTTCCAAGCATCTGTTTAACAGCTACAACTTGCTTGGGGCAAGGCAGATGTTTTGTTTTGTTAGCGCTAACTGCCTTTGTATACAAGCACTCAGTATCTAGGTTAATTGACTTTGGGTGCAGCGGGCACATCTGTGACCTCTGAAATCAGTGGGTGTGTACATCTATGCCTGATGGTGGGTCTATATGTTGGGCAGTATCCTGATGTGGTCATATAACCAACACTGTCTCCCCTCTATCCACACTCTTCTGTAAAGAAGAAAAACAAAAACCCAGCCCACTCATGTGGAGGACACTCTACTTCAGAGTACTTCAATAAATTTTATTTGTTCATCATGTACTCAGATACAATACAATCTGTACAAAAGATCTTCATAGATAAAAAAAACACACAATAGAACTTGTATCGAATATTATTTCAGGTTTGTCTTACCAGATCCTCAATTATCTCCTTGACTGCAGCCACGATAAGGATGAAGAGCAGCGGCACCAGTGTGGTCCAACGACCAGTAGGAGAAACATCTGGGATTTGCTGAAAAAGGCATAAAAAGTGAAAATTATGTGAAATGTTTGCGTGAGCCACTTTCAAAGTAAAGCTGAGACGCACTCTGCCAAATTACAATATATTGTCCTATTCCTAAAATCTGTCTGTGGTCTGACTGGTGTTTTGAGTGATATTGATGGATATTTCAGACACAGAAGCAGATGGACACACTTAAAACAATGGAGTTGCTGTCAATAGTGTCCAGAGGCAAACAGGGTGAACAGCACTCAACTCAAAAACAAGTGCAATGTTCTAATCTAAAAAAGGTGTTTCCAACAAAATGTTGAATGTTGAGTGTATATTATATAATTTTTCATTATTAGTCTTATTATTATTATTAGTAAAATTAACTGTCAAATACCAGAATAATTAAAGCCAGGCCTGCCACAGGAGACAGTCACTGTTATACTGCTCGAACAAAACTTCAATGAAATTGATCTCCTCTCCTCCTCATCTGCATAGATGTTTTATTCAATGTTGCAACATCTACAGGGCAGGTAATGAAGATTCACACTGGCTGTTTTTCAGAGCAGCTACTTCAAGGTCACTAGATAGCGCCTGCTCTCCTGTTCAAAGTTCTCATTAATGTGTAGAAGTCTGTCAGCATGAAAATAAGTGAAGACAGACTTTCTGAGTCCTAGACAGCCTTCATTCTCAGCATTACCACATTTATTTCTGCTAAGCTTTGAACACCCAAGACATGGTTTGGGCTTCTTTGAATCCTGTAGTAATGATTTGTGGTTGAGCCTTTAAGTATTCTTAAAAAAGGATTAATGTTGACCTATACTGGCAAACCAGTGAAAGTTCCCCAAGGCTAAAAAGTTTTTATTCTGTTATATCAAAACAGCGTGAGTAGTGTTGTGATCCATAGCCGATGCTGGGAAGTACTCAAAACCTTGCCAGAGCTGGAACTATATGCCAAAATCTTTTGTTTAACAAATTTCATGCTAAACATTTTATATCACCGCTGCAATTCTATTCTACTTGTGGTTTTGTATCGCTTAGACTACTTGTCTATGTTGCCTTAATCCAATGTAGTTTCTATGCGCTATTGTAGTGGTAGGGGAATAATGGCTCCCCATACATTTCAACAACATGTAATATGTAGTATAGTGTGAACCTTCTGGCAAATATAGTTTTCTTTTATTGGAGGCACAGTATTACATGTATTATTCATAATCAGGATATATAAAGCACTCTGTCTGTGTGTGTGTCTCTCTGTTTTTGTATGAGTGAGCCTGTCTGTGTGGATATGAAATTGTAGACATGACCTTTGGAAATTGTGTCTAGGTCGTGGCAAACAGTAAAACCAGACCACTAGCATACTAATGGGAACAAAGCTTAAAAAAAAAAAAAAGAATCTGAGAAAAGCAGCGAAATTTAGGTTTTATTTAAATCTGTTTTCCAGCAGTTCATGCTGTAATCAGAGAGAGAGAAATAGAAACAACATCATCTTACCTGCAACAGTGCAATGAAAAGAAAGAAGGCGTTGGCTGCCCTCCTGAACTGTGAGTAGAGGAACCGGGGAAGGAAGGTGAGGACATTGTATTTAGCCGTGCTGAAAACCGCATCGAGCCGCAAACAAGGCGATGGGTGTAGGAGAAAGTAAGAGGGTGGGGAACAAGAGAGAGACAAAATATTTAGTTAGTATAGTATAGTATAATAGTTAATTATCAAAATCTATAGAATGGATGTTATTAAATCAAAACAAACAAAAATTATTTAAACCTTATCTGCTGATTGATGAAACTATAATGTGATTGATTAATTAGTTGATGACCAGCAAAGTTATCTGTAACAATCAGATAAAATAAAATTTAAGTGTGGAATTAACTCACAAAGCCTTCAGCAGATAAACTGTATTGAGAAAACCCTGGGAAAACCATATACACATATCTTCAGTAACCATATCCTTGGTTCTAGGCCCACATACATATTGTAAGAGGTCCTTCGTGTTGGAGTGGGCGTGTCTGTGTTTGTGTGTGAGAATGATGAACAGTAGAGACCAGTGGACTCTATAATCATAAAGAATAATTAGGAGGAAGAAGGGAGGTGGTCCAGGGAGTGTAAAGAGCTCCTGACAGACATGAGCTATGTTGCCTGTACTGCCGTGGAGGCTGGGTGAGGTGGGGATGTGGGTGGTGATGGTGGTATACTGAAGCTGGTGGAGAGCTCAACAGCCCCATAGTTATTAGACCTCCAGCAGTGAGATTTACAGCTGTGATAAAGGGCCAGTCAGAAGAGCCACTTTAGGGGAAGATATATGCCATGATGACTGACTGCCAGCCAAGCTGCTGGCAGGGCTTTGCTTACTCATGTGTGCACAAAAGGCATCACACATATACAAGCAGAGTATCAGAAAAACATAGCCACCATCTAAAGGGGTAGCACATCCACAAGCACAATGTAAAGTTATGGAAAAGTGGTATCAAATTAAAATCAGTTCATAAAAACAATGTATTTACATGCACGGACATTCTAGCTTCCTGGTATACTGGCGCTTTCTAGGACAGACTGAAAACAAGTAAACAAGGCATCGTTTTGACAACAGTACAATGTAGTACCAGTCTCACAGAAGAGCCTGATGAAAAGCCCAGTCAGTAAGGATCAAGAACAGATCAGCTTTGTTTTTGTCAACAAAGTTTAGCCTTTAGTCTAATCTAATCATAATCTCTCAATCACCTGTAAAAACTAGAGTCTGACAGAGATTTACTTATAAAAATATAAAATATTGTGTTTAACAACTGCAACAACAAGAGAAGATGTAAACTGCAGACTGACAAAGTATATTTTAAGTTCAGCTAATTTACAAATCAGGTAGCAAGAGCAGTAATGGAAACAGTATTGCATCTAGGTGTTGAGATATTGTGAAATGGTTTTCATATCTATGTGCTGTAAATAATTATCACAACATGAAGCTGTTCACCATCATACTTTATTGGCTTTTCATAAACTGAAATGCCAATAAACATGTTAATGGAGGTATGTGAACAGAAGTGGAACAGAAAAAGTAGAATGCAGAGTCTGTCACAAACAGAAAGAAGCTGTGGATCTTGTGAACATGACATCATTTTATACTATCCTCAGTCTATTATTTTACTTTAATTTATATTAACAGCATTTTAGGAGAACCAGGTGACTGACCATTCTCCTCAGTACAACCTAATTATAATACATAATCTATGTTCAGTGTAGAGCACCCTACTACTTATTGTGAAATACTTTGCCATCCATCATCCAAAGCCCTTAACAATACTACAAGTGCATTCACATTTATAACAAGTGACCCCACTGGGTAACAAACACATGGAAAAAAAGCCTGGTGGTGCTAATGCAAAGATACCGCTCTGGTTATCCCATGAGATGCTAACTATCAGTGCCTAGAAGCTGTCATGCAGTAGGTCTAAAAGCCCTGGATTTACCATTCTTCTCTTTTAATAATACATTAGTCACCTTGTCTTTGAGATCGTCCTTCTCTTTCAGCTTGTCACTGTCCTTTTTTCCTTCTTTCTCATCTCATGGGGGTTGAACTGTAAGACATTCAGTGTCCTCTTCTCTAGTTTCTCCTGTACACTGTATAACTTCCTCGGTAGAGGCAGGGCATGAAAAAGAGCTTATTTAACACTCTTCTTAATGGATAATTATGGATCTTACATTTTATTTCCTGGCAGTGCCCTGAAGATTAAGACAAGAGGACCACTTCCTGCACATACAGTATTATAGCCATGCTGCACTAATCAGAAGAACTAAAGAGTGATTTTTATTATTTATTAAATCATTATTTTTATCACAGTAGAAATTTTTCAACACTACAGTAAGTGAAACAGTGAGCTGCAAACCTGGACGATAAGTAATGAGCTTATTCTGCACCACAACGTTCCTAAATTTTCTGATTGATAATGACAGTAGGATATGTTGTTTAAAGGACTGGGCCATGACCCAGTCACAAGCCATAGTAGACATGGGCTCCAATAGGCTGCAAATAAACACAAATCTAACCGACTAGTTGTTACCAGATGAAGACTATCACAGCAAATGGGGACAAATCTGCAGCTAAAAAGACTCATATGCAGCAAGGTGAGATGCACTGTGTGGTCTGACCTGTTGATCATGTCCAGGATTAAGTCTTCACGTTGCACCCCTTTAAACTGATGAATCTTAAAGCTTAATATATAATTAATCCGTATTTGACTATACAAATAATAAAACGTAGGCCAGGCATTTTTGCATACCTCATTTTATCCTAATTAACAACAAAAAGTCCTGTTGTGCCCATAAACGTGTGTTCAAACAACAGCAACATAAAACATTTAAAAAGCTTTAACCGTGGTTTAGCTTTGGACTGCCAGAGTATATGTTTTGTACAACCACAAATTATTTCTTGTGATTTGTAAATTATAGATTGTGATTATTAGAAACTTTTCAATTTGAAATTTTAAGTTGATCAAATATGGCTTAAATGCAACAAAAGCAAAAACAATACACATACTCTTTCTAAATGGTTAGTGTGTGTCTGGCAGTGGTTAGACACTCTTCTCCTTGTCCAACTTATTGTGTATGCAAATACAATCGTACCTTGCAAAAAGCTGAAGAACTGGTTGGACCAGTACACTTCTGGATAGATGAACCTCTACTTGACACATTCTAAATGTACAAATATCTGTTTACATACAAATAGTATTGCATTTGCCAGTTAACTGTGTTCCAGTCAGCACACAGTATATTAAGTGCACACTGTAGTTATTAATTAGGTAAATTAAGACCATTTTACTAATTTAGGCATAGTAATACATGTGAGTCGTTGTGTTTGTGTCATTTTTTGTCTTGGTATGTCTTAACCATTTCTGGTGGATTTTGGTGGTATTATCAGCATTTCGTGGACAGACAACAGTAAAATGGTCTCATAAAAACATCTCAGTGAGAAATCACTTTTACATTACAACCTGACTTTCTAGCAATACAGATTAATAATCATATTTAAACTGTACAATCACACTGTTCATCATGTATGTGAGCACGCGCATCTGTGTTATGTGTACATCAGTACTTGCAGTGACATATTCTGCAAGTACTGATGCTGCAGACGGAAACTGAGAGCAAGTGAAAGCAAGAAACTGTCAGGGCTTTTTGTCTACTTGTTAGATTAGATTCACCATTTATCACAGACCCTGCTCCTGTTAGTGTCTCCACAGGTCACTTTGAGACAGCAACCAATCCTCTTGAACAAATTAGATCTTTAGAGCAAAGCCTAAAGCCTGTACCTTTGAGACCTAAGGCTGTTGTTTTGAGTACATTTGGAATTAAAAAATGCAAGGACATAGAAGAACTAAAATACTGCAGTAACACCTCAAACCTTTGGAATTATTGAAAAGACATACCTTCACTACATAATAGCATGAATAGAAATGGTGTGTCGGACATATATTATTTATTCTCGGCCACGTCACTTAAGAAATCACCGTTAAAGTACATTTTCAATCCGAGTTGATTTGTGGCTTCCTCCTTGCAGAGCTTCAGGTTGCATTTCTGGATGCAGCATTGGACTGTATTGAGTTAACAATCGTTAAAGGTCATGTGACTATATTCATCACGGTAGCATGACCGTTTCTCTTGCAATGCTGCCTGAGGTCTTAAGGTTAATGCATATTTAGTGTGTAAACAGTTTTCACCCTTTACACTGAGGTTCGTTTTGGTGATAAAAGATGCACCAGAGCGTAGTGGAGCTGTGGGAATTTCTGCTCCTCACTCGTGAAGCTGTTCACTCGCTTCGCTCCCCAGCTGAAAGCCATTATTCTGGGTCGGGCTCATGCTGCTCTTTCACACACAGAGTTCTTCACCGTGACTAAAGAAGACACAAAGCTTGCAACATGTAAGGCCAAACTAAGGTGTGGAGGAACAACCACAAAAATGTTGTGCCTTGTTAAATTCTTCTGTTTCTAGGCCGGTTATCTGTAGAAACTGCTCACATCTAGAAAAGTGAAAGTATTGCACTTCATTTTTGCTTGTAGGTTTTTCCAGTTACCTTTTCTAATTAATCTTTTATTCTCTTATTTTGCTTCTGTTCCAAATTTATTTGAAAGTATTAAAAGCATCAATTTGTAAATTTGCTTATATGGACATTTGTCTTTGTGGTTGTCAGATAAACAAAAGTTCAAGCAAATTGACAAATCACAGATTTTAGTTTTTCATGCAGCAAGAATATTAACAGTAATATTTTTGACAGAGGATGATCTAAACCAACAATACTGACCTTTAATACTAAAAGCACTGCACTCTTCCAAGAGCATCAACAAGATAAAGAAGCCAGTCTAGAATATCTGGATGAATGCTCTGGTGGGGATACAAATCTTGCAGGTACAAATTAAATACCATATGCCTGTACCTCTCCACTATCAATAGTGGCTGTTTACATCAAAACCACTGCACTGTAGATTGTTAGGTCATGCATTCAAAAGTCGTCTGAAGAAGGTTAGAGTCATGATTATTTTAAAGTGCCAAATGTGTTTTTTGATCTGTCTGCTTTACTTAATAGAGTTAGAAGGAAATTTTAATTTATTTGTCTTCAAGACATACTAGGGAAATAGAATTTTTACAACACATGCTCAAAAAGCACTAAAACTTGACTCATGATTGCTTGCTGTTGGCAAACTCTCCCCAAGCTGACATTTAAGTAGCAGCTACACAGTCAAAACATGCTTTAATTCTGCTTTTTTTTCTTTTGTGATTTCAAAGGTCAATGTTGGGTTAAAGGCAAAGTGGCACATTATGCTTCAGGTCACTAAGAAAAGCACTGACGGTCTCTGGGTTGCCATTTCCAAGTCGAAAATAGCATAATTTTATGCCAAAAGCAAAACCCTTCAGAGAATACAACTAGGGCTGTGCATTTTTAAAGCAACTTATCTCAATTTTAATTTCAAGAGACATGGGAAAGAGCATGATTCATTAGGTCAGAGGTCAGCCTTTTTGACTGGAATGAAGAAGCATTGTAATGGTTTACAAAAATCTATCCTCTTACGTGCAAATAAAACCTTTAAGGTATATGTTGTCTTCTTTAGGACAGAGCATCACCGCTTCTTTGGTGGGTCAGAGTTATTCTAGTGAAGCTATAAATGTCGGCCAGGTCAATTTTTCTACACAAGCTAAACAAGCTGCAGATCAAATGAAAACCATGTGGACGGAAGCATTATCCTGCTGTAACATGTTGCTTTCACATGGTTCACTTTCAGTAACTTTGAAATACAAGTCAAGCAATAATAATGAGTTAGAGTTCCCTAATGCAGGGCTCATACAATAACACATACAGTACTTAAGCATCATCCTACCTCACTCGATTGTTGCAAAACTTGGTGAACTGCGGCTGATTGAGATGTATCAGTCGAGCATCTTCTTGGTCAGCTAAGGATGTCTTCTCTGAAGTGTCCTCAGTCTTTTCATATCCTGCACAATAGGAGACAGAACCTTATATAAGGAACAAAATCTGCCTTGCGCATAAACAAAAGTAAGATGAAAAGGTGTTCCAGTGTTTCAAGTTTGAGGTGCATGTCAGAAACTCCCCAGAGGTGCTCTGGAGTCTGTAAAAGGTAAGTCAGTAATTCCTCCACTTAGAAGTGAAAACCAAGGTGAGTATAGTCAACCGTGGCGATTCAAAAGGACTGAGATATACAGTATATAATGCAAGCTTTTCATATATTATTCTATGGATATTTTTCAGATGTGTTTATAACCAACAAAGGTACTTTCACTGTAATTTTCACTGACACTGTTACAGTATGTCAGTCAAAATAATATGTCATGCGCTAAAAAGTACGTTTAACCATCTATGACAAAATATACAATGTATTACTCCAATTGTCACTACAGCCTACACAAGACATTGAGATGTGTGAAATTGTACATATTCTAAACTCGAATCTCGTCAGGAACAATATCTGTTGTCAGTGTAATGCTTAAATGATTTTAATGGAGTGAGAAGGAGCTGTGGAAATATGACATGTCTTTCCAGGTGATTTGTCAGACATCTCTTACTACCACCTCCACAGAAAAATGCCTTCTTGTAGAGAAACCCTGTTATATAACATTAGAGGGAATCACCTGCTTTAAGTTAACACTGTGACTCAAGCAAAGTGTCACAAAAGTACTAGCAGGAGGAAAGCAACTCTAGTATTCCTCAAACTGTAGACACACCCTGCTGTACATGTTATCTGATCTAGACACACATGACACCGTGACGAAACAAGCACTAGCCAATGGAAAAAATAACAATTCTGCCCCACCTGAAGAGTTCAGTAAATATCCATAGCCTGATTGCTTAAGACACATTTCAAAGCTCACATTTCAGTGAGTGCTTTCCAAGACTATTTGTTGGAGGAAACGTGTTATGATTAGAGTTTGGTATTTCCTGTCAAGAGTGGCATCCTGCTGGAAAGAGTAGATATAACTTATCTGTGGATCAGTTACATACGTGTTCACACAGGACTTGTAACTGTATTTTTAAATAAGGAATTAACATATCATTAAAGGCTGATATAAAATACAGGAAAAAACTAATCATCAGAACCATCCTGTTTTGATGTATAAAAGAATGGCATACAAAACTAATTCTTCAGTTAATCATTACACTTTCAGAACTCCACTTCACTGCAGAGAAAGAACTGTCCTTAGGCAGAAAACCTCTTTCCAACTCTGAAAAAGTGAGGCACTGCTCTGCTCCCACCAAGTTCACTGAAGTGGGATGGATCCACACATGAAATGGGAGTCGAATGTGGGTTGCATTGCATGCAAAACATTTTTTCTTTTTTTTTCTCTTTTTTTTTTGGTAAATCACAAATATTTTTCATTTTTGAAGCAGAATTTTCTGACACTCTTAGAAAGGCATATATGTCTAAATTAGTGCCTTCAGCACCACAAAAAGAGCACTACATCAAAACTATTAAGTCAACAGTTCTTCTACACTCTCAAGTTGCACGCATGTGTTCCAGTGGGTGCTGAATGGCCTTCGCTAGCATTCAGTAGTAGTGGTGTTAGAGGTCATGAGGTAGGGGCACACATAGTATAGCTTCCATGACTACTGGAGATAAACCTTGGAGTTTAAAATTGGAAAGAGGGGCCATACTGAGGGGGAGGGCTTGCTGCTTCAAACATCAACAAAAACAAATTGCAGTGTCTTCAAGTACTGTAAGTAGAGCCCCTAACGGAAATGTCCCACTTGCAACTTGCCTGTCATCATTCTGGTTACAGTTATTTCTTTCATGTCGTGTCAAGTCAAGAGACAACAAAGGAGAAGACTGACACACTGTTGAAAATTATACTTACCACTTTCCCTCCTCTTTGTCTCACCTTACTCTTTACACTTTCGCCCTCATGTTACACAAACCCCCAATCTTAAATTACAGCTTTTGTTTTTTTAATGATCCACTTGGCTTTGCATGGAAGATTACTGAGGAATAACTGCCAAACATTCCTTCATCCGACCATCATCTACTGATAGTTTCTCTCTTTAGCATGTGCTCTACAGCTAAAAATAAATGTCCCCCCTGTAATGTTCACTGGGGAAATACGTGTTGGCTATCCCAGGCCTGTTACACAGGACGTCAGATAAGCATAGGTGGTTTATTGGATTACTGTGGTGGAAAAACAGTGTGTGAATTAAGGCAGCGACGGGAGATTAAAGAGCAGTATCTACTTCTTAAGTAAAGTGTTGCCTGATTTTCATATGTACTGTTAAGGTAAATGGCCAATTTGCAGCTTGCTTTCTATAATATGATGTAGTCAACTAGTGTTTTCTGAAATTAATGATATGTGGGTTTATTTGTACCCAGAGAAACAGGGCTGTCTTGAACACCAATTTACAGGTTTACGGGATATAAAGTTTACAGTTTTTCATAAGAAGATATAAATAGTATGATACAAGCAACGTGATTAATTGCCCAGAACTCTGCCCAGTATTCATCAGTTTAAAAAAATCTGAATCATGCAAGTAACACTTTTATAAAATAAATATTTGTTCTGAACTAACTTGGTCTGGTGTCCTTGGGGTTAGGCCCCATAAATGATTCATTCAGGTTAATGTCCAAATCATCCATCATTTCATTCCTCATGTCTCTGCACATTTCTTGTCATCTGACTACTGTAGATAAACACTTCTCTAGTGATGTCTCCAAGAATCGTAAGACAAAAATACTCTAACCATCTGACTGTTCAGTGACATGTCAATAATAAATGATTACATGGGTCTCACTAAGGGACACAGTAAGGGACAAAGCACACAACAAAATTTAGTCAAGAAAGTAAATCTTTATGAAGCTAGGGTAATCAAGGAATTAGTGTCTAAAATGACAAATGAAAACTGGGGACTGGTAGAGGTAGAACTGGGGAGTGCAGCATAAGGTCTGTGTGAAATAGCAGGCCAGAGGAGCTTGCCGAGCAGCTGTGATTGATGTTGTGTCTCTGTGTTCTGAATGAGCCCTCGCAGCAGGAGCCTGTGTGCTGGGGTAGGCCAGGTGCTGCAATGCACCAGTTGCGGCTGGTACTGCTATTGTTTAACTTAGTCCTTTGGATTTCAAGATCTCACAAGAGGTACAAAAATAGAGGACAAAGTGTTGGATTATGCTGAACAAATATTCAGCATTATAACATGCATAATACACTAATACATCTGCAAACCAAGATGGCAATACCATAGTACTATTCAATCAATACAATGCCAAAGTCTTTATATGAGGTTGAAAATAAGGGGTTGAATAGCTCAAATATTTAGTGCACACATCTGTCCTGAACAGGTTATGTTTTTCTCACTTATTTCTGTTAAGTATGCGCTATTTAACAAATGTTCTATATATCTGTATATACTAACCAGCTACTCAGTGAAATTGCATCTGGGCACTGACACTAAATTAAAACCTTTTTATTAAAAATCTCACAATGCAATAATTGTCCCTAAACCAATGCACATAATACAGTTAGAACACTGTTTTGTTAGTACGGCTGTCAGTAACAGAGCAACATGTAACATGTAATGAACTTAAAAAGCAACCTATATCACCACAAGTTTGATCCAGTTTTGGTTTTACCAATCATAAGTAAATAACCAGTAAACTGGACAGAAACTTTGTGACAACACTGTTCAATAGAAAAGAATATGAAACTGTTCAGTACAAGCTATTGTATATCAAGCTAATGAGTCTTGCTGCAATTTCACATTGACCTTTTAGGTCTCCATATTAAACTCTTTATTATGGATTAACAAAAACAGATCTCTATCGTTTTTCAGTAAAAACTTGTATCAGCACAGTTTACTGGCTGTTTCAGTGAAGGTCAAGCTTCAAAACAAAACCCATGTTTAAAAGTAGCACGGCTACTGTAGATGTTGCTAGAGCAACACTACAGTCCAAGAAATCTGGGATGAGAGAGGTTTCCATGCTCAAAATATCCTTTCCAACTTTCTCTACAGAAACATTTATGGGAACTTGCTCCCCCATATCTAGTGCACTTCCTTAGTTTCTGTCACTCTGTGTGGATAATGTATTCAGCCACCGTCACAGATGTCTCAGTGGGAACAGCTCTTAATATTCCCTGGTGGACACTGCACATTTTCTGTGAACTAATTTCATTAACTGCAGGCGTGTCATGGCTCAACTACCCTGACATCAATAAATACATCAAAAATGGGAAACTGGGCGGATACTCACTGTGAACATAATTCTTAATCTGTGTTACATTAGGCTTCATAACAACATCTTTCATCTATTAATGGAGCTACAGTATTACCCATACTAACTGGCAATTTGAGAAGCATGGAAAAGGAGGAGAGAAAAGAAGAGGGACAAGGAGCCAAATAAAGCTCAGCAGGAGCAGAGAGCAAAAGCACACAGCTCTGGAGGGGAAGCCTCGAGAGGAGGGATCAATGCCACCAAGTGTTGTAATGAATTTGGATGCAGGCCAGATGTCAGGATTATTTCTTGTGTCAGCCAACAGACAGACGGGTGGAACAATAGTCACAAGGGGGCACGTATTTTGGAGAGGATGCCCAGTAGCAAAAAAGTGGGCCCAGCATGGATTGGCATTGGGCAAAGCACGTTGGTCTTCCCCGGTCTGTTTTTTTTTTCCCCTGTTGACTGTTGTAGATCACAGAGATAAACTGAAATCATCAGGCAAGCATGGAAGTGGTAATGTATTGGCTCAGGTCAGGCATAAGTGGTGGGGGTGGAAAACCATTGTTGCCATGACTGTCAACACAAGCAAGATTAAACACATCTAATAGCAGCAATGACAGGAACAATAATGACTTGACAGTCAAGCACACTGCCAACACAGAATCTCAGGACACTGGGTTAAATGTTAAACACAAGCAACAACTAGCCTGTAGCTGTAAAGAGTACCTTAAAATATATCCCTAAAATATGGTTGGTATGCTGACTCTTGTCATAGGTTTGAACTGTCACTTTGAGAGCAGTGACAGCACAAGGCCTTGTTTCAAAATAAGAGAATGCAGATATTTTTAACACACAGTGTTTTATTCTGGCTATTGCTGCCTGACTTCAAAATATGCTTTTATCAGAAACCATGAGAGATATCATGTCACATGCTGGCTGCAGTTTACAACTACTTTTAGTAAAAATATACTATGCATATGACTGGATACTGATGATTCAACAAGCTCCATGACTAAGACTTAGACTGTTCCGAAAGGCTAATCAGTCAATCCTTGGGGTAAAAAAATCTATCTACAAGCAAATCAAAATATCAAATAGGTCTGTCTTTCTTCCAGAAAAGACAAACTCGATCAAAAACTCAGGTGCAAATAGAAAATGCAAAGAAATGACAAGTGGCTTGACATAAAACATAAACACTGACCACATACTAGCCAGTACCTAAAAGTAGTTAGACAGACAGGTGAAATGTACTCTTACACTGTTACCTCAGGCTATCAATCAGTTATCTAGGTTCATGTGTTCCAATTTCCTGTGCTTTGGGATTTCTCCATCTCACAACATGCTGTCCTAATGTGCCATTTATATCTGCTCATCACACCCAAAGAAAGATCTGAACATGATTCATTTACTCAATATTTCAGTAGACAGAGCAGCTACAGCCTATTCATGGGAATCAATGTCCCAGAGCCAAAGCCCCCCCCACCAATCTCCAATCATTTGTGAATGGGGAGGCATAGATAGATTCTCAGAGACAACAGAGGCATCTGTAAGTCGCTTATCAGATCACAATGCTGTAACCACTCACAACAACAACAACAACAACAACAGGGCATCTGCAGAATTAATCCCTCCTCTTTTCTCAGCTCCATCTGGCTCCCCATAGGCTCAGGCAGGCCACAGTGGGACGGACAGTCCTGGGACAACACGGTCAGCTGGGGCTGGCTGTGACATCACAGGAGGAATGGCCTGGCTTGGCTTAGCAAGGGATCTGCGGGAACAGAAACCTTTCCACTGTGTGGAACTTTATGAATGGTGAAAGGGAAGGGCATATGTGAATGACATCTGTCATTCAGTCATAGTGTGGTGTCACTGTTGTGCCTGATCTCAAACTACTGTTTCTTATCTTTAGCAAAACTACAAATTAATTGAGCCAAAATGATGCACAGGGTTTAAATTTTAAGTAGTGCTGAAAAAATACTAAATGAATTCATTAGCGCTATAATTCAACTGATCAGTAAATCCATGGCATAATAAAAAATAATAATACAAATAATTACAGGGTTAATCAATACTGATTAAAAGTTATAGCCCCTATGCCTCATTTTACAGCAAGACAAATTTAAACACCTTTTCTGAAATGTTGCAACACCTCATTCTTTACCTTGGTGTTTCCTCTTCCTGTATTCACAGAGTACAAATTGTTCTGTAATCACTGCATGACACACAAACAACAACAAAATCCAAAACAATGCTGAAATGTGTGTTATTCTTTAAAACCAATGTTGTGAATTTTCAGAATTTGAACCTATTTCAGATCTGTATTTTCCGTTTCATGCTGCACAGCTTCTCATACAGTACAACTGCAGGAAGACATCACTATGGTATGTAACAGGTTTTTGGATCACAGTAGTAAGGCCAGATAGACTGGTTGAGAGAACTAGGAAGTCAGGTCCTTCCTAACAGACTCACCTAGACTCTCCTCCAAACTTAATTACATTATTGACTGTGTGTATGAGTGACAGTGGCTCAGTTAGTAAGGCAGTAGACAACAAACCCCTAACTTGTATTGTTCTGTTTGAAAAGCAAGGTAAGAAATGTGCTTTTCTTTGGAATTGTATTTATTTTTTAGTTCTTCGAGATCCAGGACTATAAATAATCTGATACACTGTAAGTTTAATGATCAAACAAATACAGCATCTTAGTTATCCATGTCAATAATTATTAATATTATTTAATTATTGTTTACATTTTTATTTTTAGGTATTGATGTTTTTTTTTTTATCAATTATTATTGATACACCATAGGGTTAAAGATTAAAGGGAGAGATGTTCAAAAATCTTTCTAAACTTAAATGTACCTTAACTACAAGGCGGTGGTGGTTCTGTGTTTTGTCCAATGCATTTGACGTGATGAAAGGAGATCTTTTGCACTGTCAAACATAACCAAATTCAGTTAACATTGTTTTGCATAAGTGTGAAATCTGCAGTTGTATCTAAAACTAGAAAAGTAAATATGTGGCAAGGTTGGGATACTTTCTCATAAAGACAAATAGACAGCCAAACAAATTTCATACTTTGTATTTTCTAAAAATAGCTGCAATATCCAAATGGCTGACCAATGACAATTAATCCATCCCAGTGTTTCAGTGATGCTCACTGACCTGAAGTGTTAGCTAAACTGGCAAAATAGAAACCTCCATCACCCTGAACTAAACAACACATGTGCACAACAAACAAATAACAAACGCATAACAAACACATAGACTCTTTTAGCGCTGTAGATGAAATAATACTGTGGACACCATCTTTGCCTGTGATTGATTTAGGCT
The DNA here is from genome assembly GCF_900324465.2 of Anabas testudineus. NCBI lineage: Eukaryota > Metazoa > Chordata > Actinopteri > Anabantiformes > Anabantidae > Anabas > Anabas testudineus. Next base: position 17,140,337 of record NC_046619.1, read on the forward strand.
CAGTCAACATTAATGTGCTGAGACCATCTATTAATAGTAAGATCAATTACCCTACGGCTTTTACTGTGGAAATGCAGGCAGAGATGAAAATATTATTACGTTAGAACAAACATCTAAGGAGAATATATGAATAAGCATGTGATCAGTGGGATATAAGGAGGCATCACAGCACAGAACTTAGATTTGGCTACAACATTTTGTATTGAACGTCCTTGACTGCTTCTACTTCTTCTCTGCTTTAGTCCCACATCAACAATATGCACCTTCTGTACTTAGACACAGAAGCTCTGAAGGGATGAGCTTGACAGGGATGTATTAACTGCATTATGCTGTACCACAATAAATACAGCAGCTGAAGCAGCATTGTGGCCTTGTTGAATACAAAGCTTAGGCTAGAACAGGTCATGAAGTGCTTGAGATCTTGGGGTCAAGGGCAACACCAGTTTCATCTTCCCAACCATTGATGGTGTTGCCTTCCTGTGGAGCGCCTGCCGAAACCTCTCCATCTGACCTTGCCATCCCTCTGTGACACGATCGCATTGACTATCTCTTGTGCAGGGTGCAGGCTTGATGCATTTTCCTGCTGTGCATGGATGTGTGCATCACACAGGCAAACACAGCCAAGGCCAAAAGCAACACTTCTGCTCACCAGCAAAAAAATATGATTGCAGACACAGTTTCTTTCTCAGTGTCTAAAGCTGCCTAGGAAGAGGAAGTGAGACCTGAGTTACTGTACATCTTCCGTAGTGATGGCTAAGTTGATGGGCATACTTTAGATTTATCTCCTCCAGAGCATATATTGCATATACAACTAAACAGCTTTTTAGTGCCTCGTGAATAATAATTGATCTAAGCAACATTACTGCGGCTCTCTAACAGATCAGAGGATCTGAAAATAGACATTTCAGCGACTCATTTACACTTTTTAGTTATTATATAGTTATTATAGTAAAAGCCACCACAGAGCTTCTACTACTATTTACAGGCTCTATAGAGAGGGTAGTAAGACCAATTATGGGTGCATAATGCAGTAATAGTACGGTTAAGGTCCATGTATGAAAATGTCACATGCTCCCTGAACCACTTTTTTAGCCCAATGAATCCTGACACTGTCATCTTGGAATATAACATGATGCCATCAGGGGAGAAAAAATTAATTGACGAAAAAAACCTGTTCATTCTGTGCATTACATTAGTCAGCTGATCTCATTGTGTTACAAACTGAAACATATTAATTACTGTAGTAATTATCCAATGGGTAGCTCTTGCCTATTTGTTTAGTTAAATCCAGGTGGTGACTTTTTTGGCCAGGTAGTAAAACAATGTTCCATGATCAAGCATTATAATAGGAATGTTGTCTCACATTAGAGGAACTGTACATGCTTTGTCTCTGCAACTAACTCTTCTGCAGCATTTTCACATCTCCCCCTCCTCACAGTGACCTGCCATATCCACTTTGCCTCGCAGACAGAGGAGATCCACTGAGGTGAGAGAAATAGAGTATTTGAAGAAATCCATATTAGACTGGCTGCAGGTTAGTGATGGAGGCAAGACATGAAGTGAAAAATGGAGGCAAGGAGATGTCCTATTCCAGCACATAGAGTAGAGAGGCCTGAGGGGACACACCAGAGACCCAGACAGGGGATTTAGTGGCGTGTAGGGCTTTTGTGCCACATTATCAGCCAGTGATCCGCCAGGCACATGGGCCGCCCTCGATCCCTTCAGAAGGGAGCAGTCTATCCCCCTCCAGTCTCCCTCCTCATGCTGCTACGACTATTCAGAGAGACTGAGGCTTAGCTGGTGTTATTGAAATGCTACAGGGGAGCGTCCTGCTCCACATACACACAAAATAATCCTGAGAATGACAGAAAGGTAGATATATTCTGCTTTAAAATGAAGCAGACTATATTTTGTCTTTCAAAACAAGTTTTGTGGGCAACAAGATGCCAAAGAGTACCTACTATCATGTGAATTAGATGGCACAAAAAACTATAATGTTTTACAGATACAACCAGCCAGAGGAGAGGTTAACCTACCTATTTTCACCTGTAGTGAGATGGGATTAGGTCTGTTTGCAGATTAGCTTGCAAGCTAACAAGGCAAATAGGATGCTTGTTGCCATCTGTCTAGTCTTAACTTGCATGGCTCCTGTCGATCAGCTTCCCATCCAGACAGTAGCAGCTATTAAGCACGTTCCTGCATATCATGGAAATTTATATCGGAAGGATCAAACACTAAAGGTGACTGTCTATTACCACAGGATCACACATTAAAAACGCTCATTGCTTGACGTCACCTGTACCCCGAGTGTCCCAGATAAGGTTATTTTGGCAACACTCGCAGGCTGGCAGTGATGTCGGATGTTTCCACAGCACACTGGAGGAGACTGACAAGGAGTGGGGTGGCACGTGGTGGGCAGGAGTGGGGAGTGTGCAGCATAGAAAGCTGACAGACAGCCCGCTGATGGATTAGGTGGTAAGCCTGGCAGAGGGCTGCCCTTTATAGATGGAAGCCTGCCTGATGCACTGTGGTGATTAAAAAATAAAACTAAAAGGTGGGGAGTGTGCTAACACGCTCATAAAAGCAGCCAAAAGAAATGCTGCAGAAAACACAAGTGACTGAGCAAAATAGTTAAGCAGATAAGAAGCCATGAAGGTGGAAATGTTGACGTTTGAGCAGCAGCACAGGTCATTTATATGGCACGGTACAGGAAGCAACTGCATGCAAGTCTCAGAAAGATGCTTGCAAAGAAAACATGATACGGTTTTCACTGAAGCAGGGGGATGATATGCTTGGTGTGATGGGTCGTCTACTCTTTGCAACATAAAAAGGTAGCGTGTGGTGGTTGGGGGTTGGGGGGGTGACAGTAATAGCTGCTGCATAATTTATGTATTCACTCTTGTGACTGCAGCAGCCGCAATGGTCAACAGTTTTCTATGGAATCTATGTTAGTATTTAATTATTTAGATTTGTACCAGTAGGATGGATGAGCCTTCAGTGCAATCACACTATGATTTATGTTGTGATGAACGCGATACCATCTTGATTCACAGTTACCAGATTTTGGGTCATTTTAACACCAAATCACAAAACTGCCACCAAATACAATGCAGACGCACCCTGTTCACACTATACACTTTACCAGAATTAACTTAAAGATGAGTTTAATTAAATAGCACAGAAAATGGGAACAGATAAATGTGGTAGGTGCTCAATATATAAATCTTCAGAAATCTGAGAAGCAATAATGGTCATTCAGGCCAAAATATTACCAGTATTATTCATTTTGCTGCAGTATCATGACCTGTCTACCTTCCACATTTGGTGTTTAATACAGCTACATCAGCATAAACAAATTTCCTAACTTTTTTCTATCATAGGTAAGTAAATTATTTATTTTTAAATTCTTTGTAGCATAATTTCAATAACTGGAATAATATACGACTCAGACAATAGACAATTCTGATAGCAAAAGCTGTTTCTCCTTCTTCTTCTTCTTCTTTTTGTAAATATAAAAAGAGGAAATGTGCTCCTATCTTTAGGCTACAGTAGGTGTTTAATGTTGCATACAAACTGAATTATAGAATATATGCTTGTGTAATGAATAAAGGAGACATTGGTTTGTTATACCAGCTAGTATTTTGATATGGGTCCTTCTACTGGCAACAGATTGGTAAGCAGTTATTGTCCACTATGTTGTGCACTATGATTTCCTATTAGCTGATATTATTTTTGTGCTTCTCTGCAAAAGCTTGCAGCCAATTCTTCATGTTCCCAAATACTGAATTTTTAAATCAAGTTCCATGTCTCTTCTAAAATGCATTTCTCTCTGCAATCCAGAACGCTTCCTGTATCAACGTCGGTGAAGATTCTCAGTTGTTCCTGTTGATACAGATTCCTGTACCAACACACAACTATTTATCTGTCTCATACATGGAAGATACTGCATTAACAGGTGTTAATCAGAAGGCATGCTGTACATATTGTATTTGTGGCTATTTTATTAATATACAGAATAACAATTATATATTAGGTTTGCATGTTTACTGTCTCTTTTTCCCCTACATTTTGAGATATGGAAGAATTCACCTAGAAGTAAATAAAATACAAATAAGAGTTCATTCTAATTCACTTAAAGAGACCAGGTTGCTTTAGCAGCCAAAACAGCAATAACTCAGATTGAGATATTAGTCTGAACCCACAGTTATTAATCAAACCAATGCGATACAACATCAAAACAACCGCAGTGTCATTTAATTTAGTCCGAAGAGAAACTGAAACTGCAGAAAGCATAATAAATCCTAGGATATGTTATTGGTCCCTGGTCCCTGGTCAGAGATCAGGGACAGCCACAAAACAGCAATGGGAGGAATTTAATGATGTCGTAAAGAAACCACAGCTCTGTGCCTACCTATAGGTGCTGTTCTAAATAAACAAGCACACCTTTGCTAGCTACAGCTCCTAAGCAGACTTTGAAACCTTAAAGTAAACAGATCCCCTTATGACTATTCAAATTACTTAAGCAATGTGTATGTATCCAAATCCTCTTTCCACAGCAAGCAATACTGAGATGCAGTGGAAAGTTACTGGTGCAGTGAAGGAGTGAGGGTCCCGGCCACATTACAATGGCTGTATTATTAGACCCACGCTACAGTGGATGCCATTTGGTGGAGTCTTGTTATTGTCAGGAGTGGCTGATAAAAATAAATACTGCCAGATGTCACCATTACTGCACCTTTAGTACTTCTTTCACCACTTGTCATTGTACTGTTAGACTTGGGGCTACAACACCTTCAGTACATCTCATCACTTCTCCATCCTAAGATGATGACGGCACTTTCATAATGAGCAGGACGTAGCTGTGGGGGGGGTCGGCCTGGATGGGGTCAAGCGCACCCTACACTAGTTTCATTTCTTCTGGAGGACTAGACACCCATTTGATGAAGCGTTTCTCTGTCAAAGCCCCGTGTTTGAGTGCCAAACACGGAGGTAACAGCACGTATTCACTTTCCTTTTCGTGTAGCTTTTACCGAAACAAGTTTCGAGTTATTTAGAAAACTCTCTTTTAAGCTAGCAAGCCCCCACTCTTCCATAGCAAGTCGGCCTTCTTCCATTAACAAGAAGACAGAACGTGAGACGTCATTTTTTTTACACACTTCTCTTAACACATAATAGAATTGAATTCATCATACCCTCCGCCCGGGTACGAAGATCAGACATGGTTCTCTGGACGGGTGGCATCTCCCCACACAGAGCCGGGCGACGGCACCTGTCAACCGGCCGTCGCTTCTCCTCCTGCCGCCGCTGGGTCTCAACCGTCACACGATTTAAAACGAACGGCTCAAATTCAACTGAGGCTCCTCTCTCTCACGCGGACCGGACGTCTGCGCGCTCAGAGCTGACGACGGCGGACATAAACGGGACACAGCTGACGCTCATTTCCCGGTGGCGACGGAACCATGCCCAGGTGCCCACGGCCTCACGGACACCCAGCATCCCGGTGCACACGGCGGATGAAGAAGCCGACACGCGACGTCAGCGCCGCGGAGAGTGAGTGAAGAGAAGGGGGGGCGGGGCCGCGCCACATTATGGACCGTACCATATTCAACCTCAGCGGGAGGGGGACTGAATGCACACAATATGAGAACATGTCACCGCACCGCACTGCCAAATTATAAGAAAATATACTTATCACCACACCAGGACACAGTAAAATATGCTTTATCTTATAAGTAGATATATTTTAAACATTATCCTAGAAATGATCGGTTGTTGTAAACACGCCCCCCCCCTCATCTGAAGTAGCTGTAGTTCACATAGACAACAATAGTACTGGGTAGGAGTGAGTTTACCACCAAGACCCATGTTCATGAAAAGACAGAGACTTCCTGCAACTAGCCAACTCACACATATTCATTTGTGGTCAAACATATGATAAAATGCATTTAAAACTGTACTTGTTTCTATAAATAAGGCCTGCAAAGCAATGCACTGGCGTTTCTTTCTGTAGGAATTTAATAAGTAGCCCTGCATCGCCCACTTCCCCACAATGTTGCAATAGAGTCAATTTGTATTGTGCAATTATGTGCGTTTTTTTTATTATTATTATGACTTCACTAGCTCCAGTACTGTGCAGCGTTAAGGTACTTGGACTAGCCAAAATGTCATGCAGCACCACTTGTAGTATTTCAGATTGGTTTAGTGCTCCTCTGCTGCAGCTTTCAGCCAACCCTTGTACCCATGTACGTGCTGTTTAAATCAAAACCACATATCTCTTTAAAAATGCATTTTTCTCCACAGCACTATCTACTTAGTTGAATGACCTAATTCAGCAGTACTTCCTGTAACACCACATACTCAACAATTTATCTGTGTCAAAGAGGCTGCCTTACTAAATGCTAATCAGAAGGCACATTATGCATTTCAATAGTCATTTTATTAATACACGTAATGTAAATCATATATTAGTTATTCATGTTTTATGTGTCCTTATCCTCTACATGTCGCGTTATGGTACAATTCACCCAGAAGTATGCAAAATAAAAATGAGAATTCATCCTAATTCACTTTATTAGTCCAGTTTGTTCAGCTGTAACTCAAACTGAGACATTAGCCTGAGACTACAGGTATTAGCTCAAGTCAACATAAAGTCAGACAACGACAGCGCCATTTAATTTACAGTGAAGAGAATCTGAGAAAGGTCAGAGGTCAGAGATAGCCACAAAACCTTAAATCAGATCCAGTTTTACATCTTGCCTGGTAAAAAACAACAACAACAGAAACAACCTGTTTCTCTCATTACCTGCTCACTACTTCACTTCCTTGGATATATTTGAATACTTAACATGCAGAATCAAATGCTACCTACTTACAGTGTTAGGACGCCTTTTTGTTCACCAACACACAAACCTACTAATCAAACAGACACTAGTATCAGTCACTGTGTTATTATGTGATTACTGTCTAAAGACAGCACTAGGTCTAATCCAGGCTGATTTACTATTTGTTTTGTATCCTTCACCAATGTGTCACTGTGCTGTGATTAGCCCACAGAAAATAAGACGCTTTCCTTTAAACATGTGTACATAGAAAGAGAAAAGCCACAGCAATGGCTTCTCTGCTGCAATTAGTTGGCCACTGTACATACAGCAAATCAAAGTGTGTTCTCATTCTCACTGCAGTTGAAATGCAAATGACACCGGAGACCGCATTTGTACAGCAGCAGCACCACTGCAGTTCTCTCAGGGAACTGCAGTGGTGCTGCTGCTGTATTACAGACACTAGTTGTCTGATGTGTGTGTGTTGCATGAGCAGGAATTTTCATAAAGCCGAGTTCCCGTCCTTGTTTGTATTTACAGAACAGAGAGAGTCCTGGCAACAGACAACCTTTAATCATAGCTGATGTAGGGAATTCTTCTGCACTTTGACCAATATTTCCTACAAAAAGTAAAATGTATTGTCTGTAGACTTTACTGTGCATGAGCAGTCACATTACTTTAAACAAAGCCTATTCAGAAAACCTGACATATTTAATTCTTGCTTCTTTCTTTCTGTAAATGCTATTTTTAACAGCCAACAAAAGCAAAAACAAATCAAAGGAAGATGGTGTTGAAGATACACCACATTTACAAAATAAGAAATGAACACCTGAGCATGTTTGGATCATCCTGTGCCTGCTAGAGACACATCTTTCCCAAAGATTTCCTTTCTTTCCCCCACTCTACCTAATTCAAAATCAGCTCGCCACCACGGGGATTTGGCTCTGTAGCTCCCGCGGTTGCTAAGCAACAGTGACAAGAAGCCTGCCTCTTCGATCATGTGTGTGTGTGTGTGTGTGTGTGTGTGTGTGTGTGTGTTTACTGGTTTGGTGTTTTTATAGCAGATCCAGTCCAAACAATGACTCATTCAACCAGCCACATTTCTGCTACTGTCAAATTGTGTGTCAATTACAAACAGCGCAAGTGTTTTTTATCAGGTTTTCTCATTTTATTAGAGTGACCTGAAAAGACATCACTCCCTCAACACCCCCTCCCAACAATGTGATTTCATTGTAAATATGAATTTTGGTCCCAGTGCAGCAACTATAACTCATTTTCCTCACACGGTGATTCCGGTTGCATAAGTTTGAGAATTTTGACATCTCAATAGCAATTTGAGTTTTATTACAAACATACATTTTGTTCTTTGATGCTGTTACAGCGTTGCTCTCAATGCAAAACCTTCAAATCTGGTGATTCTCAATTGTTTTGCACAAACTGATGGATCAAGTGTTGAAAAGATTTTGCTACTTCCTTGGGTAAATAAACTATTAAATATTCAATTTAATCATATGCATTATTCAGACTCATGCATTTTTTAGGTTGTCTTTGTGCTTTGTGAAGCTCTTTATCCTGTTTATTTTGACTTTTTCCTGGTCTGCTACCTGTGCTGGTCCCTGCTCAGGGGCTGGTGTTAGAGTCCTACTCCTTAACTATACTTCATACAGAATTCTTAATATTTTATTGGTTATAGGATCCCTGTCATAAAATTCCTGGAGCTTTTCTAATCTACAGAACAGCTTCATCATTCCACATTTAAAATCCTCAACTCTTCAACATGAAACTGCAGTGTTTTTCGTAGTTTCCTTGAGAGATAAGAAACAAAAATCAGGTTGAATAACCGGTCTATAAATCCTGTCTGGGAGCCCTTTGCTTCTTAAAGAAGTGACATTTGAGCCACTTTACTGAAAAAATATAAGGAACTAAGTAATGCAGCTTAAACCCTGCAACAGCTTTACTGGATCGTATCCCAGATGCTTTTAAAAGGGTATCCAGTTAAGTAGAGACGATGAAGTACTGGCTATTTCCCCCTCTTCCCATGGCACTGAAAACTGGTTTTGTGAAACAACTGTGAAATCTCCTATAGGTGACCCTTTTTTTTACAGCAATAGCTTAAATCATACATTAGTTGTGTTTTGGGGACACTTTCATTTGGCTTTTACCAAAGCAATTAAGTTAAAATAAAGTAAAAATAAAGATGCCATGACAGTATTTTTCATTTGTGGAATACGTCTGTTTACCAGACCTGTGGCAGCCCAGATTGTAAATCTTTAGATTGAAAACTAAATTGATGTCTTTTGAGGCTACACTAATCCTGCTCCTGCTCACTTTGCTTGTCCTTGGCTTTAAAATGAATCATTGCTCTCGGGCTAAAGACTGATCAAACCAAAAACATCAGGCCTGCAGCTGCATCCGTCATGCCTTGCCTACAGCATTTCAGGGGAGGACTGGGCAGCATGACATTCGCTTGTAATTGAACTGAGTTCTGCCCCCTTGTGGATGCTGATCTTTAGTCAGTGAGGTGGCTTGATGGCAAACTAATCACAAATGGTGAGTCATGGTGAGGTCATTCTCCTAAACCCCATAGACAGTGGATGATTGTGAACAGGGTTTGTGCAGATCCTTTCATCAAACATTCACAAAAAAACATTTAACAACAGTCCAGAAGAAGAGCTGGATGAAATCAAACACCATCTTGACTTCTAATGTTTTCTCAAGCTCTAGATGTGAAGTGATTGGCCTGGTTCTGTCTTATTACAACGACTCTAAAATGTGCTGCAAATCCCTGAATAATGGTCTAAACATATAATCATGATGACAATCTATGAACAACCCTGTTTGTTCAAGCTGCACAAAATTAAAAGCATTCATCAACCTTCTCTGTTTGACCTTTTCCCCTCAGTCACAGCCTGAGCGTTAAAGTATTAATCCTTTCAAACGACTTCTTTAATTGCAGTTGAGGGGGCAGACGAGGCTACATTAGCACTGCTGATGAGCGGGACTGAGAGATAAGCTCTTCACGTTGGAGAGACTATCAACATCTCACTGGTGTCTTGTCAAAAAGTGCTCAAGTGAGATAAAATGGCTGCTTGACTCAACATGCCGTGGGTGTGTTTCACTGGACTCTAGATAAGCATGTTTCTATTCAGTCTTTAGAGGTTAAACAGCACGGCGAGCTTATTTTCATTAACTCGTTTCAAGTATGTGTCTGTGTGAAGGATGGGCTCTGAGCTGGATTAACATAACTGAGGATATTTGAGAAATCGTGTTTGTTTATTTGCACACAGTTCTATGGTTTATGGTTGGGTTTTTTGGCGGTGATTATGAGATTGTAGACCTTTAAGATTTCACACAGGCAAATCTGAGGACGACCCTGATTGCAGGCGACCACTTGTCACTCCCATTGGTGATGAGTTGATTGATACCAAGGTATAAGATAAGAGTTAAAACATGACTTAAACTGCTCACTGAAGAAGACATAGCCAACACATTTGTGCATTTTCCCCTCTGTGCTGCTGTAGTTTGAAATGCACTATGTAAAAAGGACTTTGCTGAGGATTTCAGTGTGCTTTCTTTTCTGTGCATCAGTGCTGACTTTCTGTTTCCAAACGCAGCTGTTACGCTTCAGCGGGACTGTGTGTGGTTTTACAGATACACTGTTGAGCATTGCTTTTGAGTTTGTTCCCTTTTTATCTAAGCATCAGCACAAAAATACAAGAAGTTCAATGCACACTCCTGTTAATGGTTTCGTGTTATTCCACTTATCTACAGTGGTAACACAGCAAAGCTCCACTGCGAACAAGACTGTTAGCAAGTAATCATAGTAAACAATGACAAAACAAATGCTCAGCTGATGAGGGATCCAGCAACACAAGCACACAACCAAACAACCACAGTGTGATCAATTTTGAGTCACATAAAGCCAAACCATGGTCAGGTATATATGTGATAACATATACTAACATGCTTTAAATTAATGAAGATAGAAAACTTTTGAAAATGATCGAAACTAAGATTCTTACAGTAAAAAGTGAGTTGTCAGGCACATCTCCAGTTTGACACATCCCCTGATAAATTTTCTCTAACGATCAGAACGAGGTGACACAAACAGGTGATGACTAGCTGTGTGAGTGTGAGTGTGTCGCTCTTACCTCTGGGGCCAAACTGCAGCACTCAAACAGAGTGGTGCTGTCACCGCTATAAGCTGATGCGTAACATCTCCAGGGAGCTGCTTCATCACCTGTGACACACACACACACACACACACACACACACCGAACTGGGCGAGGTGTCTCTGTGGACACGCTGCTGTATTGTGTCACTGTGACACATTATATGGTCGTGTTCTGCTCTACAAGGACGCCCAGTGAACACCTGCACTCCCACTTTGGGTGTAACAGAGTCAAGGAATATCTACTTACTGTACGTCATGCATCCATGTGCATGGAGTACTTTTTACTTAATATTACACATTGAATTGTACTGAAGACAGAAAAACTTCTAATGTTTCCATAATGACTGAATAATGGTGAACGCTGGCGTATTTATCTTGTTGGCATGAGGATTAACCAAATTAAAATGATGGACAGATTATGACTTCTTGATGGTGAGAAGAAATGTCAAGGGTTTGTTAAAGTTATTGGGGTATATCTTCTGAGTACCACGAATGTCTCTACTGAACCAAACCTGTGGTTATTCATGAAGTAAATGCTAAGATAATGCACTGAATATGTGAAGTCTAAGTCTGTAGAGTCAATCCTCAGGCGCCTTGAACGTTTGCAAAGAATTTCACAGTAATCCATTCAGTAGAAGTATTTGAGTCTGCACTAAAGTGGTGCACGGTGGCTAAAAATGATGAGGTGAAGGTGTAGCTTTATGATTTTGTGTTTTTCTGTTAACTAAAGCGCAGTGAGTGCTTCATATGTGTAGTTTTGTTAATGAAAAAATGAAAACCTCAACTCATCTTGAACTGTAGCTCAATGAGCTGTCGTATTATTTCTAGAGTTAGATCAGTAAAAGTCTTACGTCAGTGCTTTGGTGAAAACTGTAAACTGTGATGAATAATTCAAAGACAACGATCATTTTACTTGGGATTAGCTTGCTAGGTTGCCATGGCAGAAATGCATGTATTATTTACTGGCAGTGTGACTCTGTAAGGCAGCTTACAGGCTCCCAGTCTTTTTTAGATCAGTTCAAACAGCGGGGAAGGATTAAACGTGCTAGTAATCCACGGCAAACAGAACAGTGTGTCTGAGCTGAACGTTCACCTCCAAATGAGAAGCGAGGAGCAACGCTGCAGAGTTGTGGACCATGTAATGTGGCAGAGGATTGGCAATGGAGGGGACCATGATGATGGCAGGACAGGAGAAGCCACAGAAGCGGGTGAGGTTCCGCGTGGCTTCTGGGAACAGCGGCCGAGTGCTAAAGGAGATGTTCAAGGATGAGGGGCCCTCAGACTCCCTGGATTCAGACTGTACCAGCAGCTCTGACGCTGAACGGGCCAGCACCCCCTCAATAAGCGGAGACGCACATGGACACCTGTACGGATACCTGGGCTCTGAGCTGGATGAAAGTGAATGTGAGCCCGACAATCTGCTCCTGTATGCAGGGTCCACCAAGGACTGGATGTTCACAACCAAGAGGGTCAACATTCTCAGTAAAAATGGGACCGTGAGGGGGGTCAAGCACAAAGTCAGCGCCGGCCAGACGCTGTTTGAAAACCTTCCCAATTTCAACATTGTAAGTACACCTGACTGGACTTAGTTTAACTTACTGTAACTCTCTTATACATCTAAATTAGAGCTTGTTCGGTTTCAACTCTAGTTCCCATCCGTCTTGCTCCTGTCCTCAAGTCTAGTTACTGGTACGAGCCCCATGTAGGTGAGAACAGAGGACAAGATCACAGAGTAATTAAAGATTAATGATGCATTTCATTAAGTGTTCCAAGAGAAACCAATCAAGTTAATGAATTCCTAGCACTTTGTTTACCAGTATCCCTGCATGAAGATCTGCTCTTGTCTCTGTGCTGATGCAAAAGTGATACAGAAGGTCATAGAGAAGGAAATTTCTCTGCAAAGTGGTGTTAGGTGAAGACATAGCGTCACTGCAGACCAGATGAAGGGAGATTGTCTTTCTTTGACGGTGACGTCTGAACACTTGTCAGGTTGAATAACATTGAACAGAACATTGATTTATCAATTTAAAAATCCTCCACACTTTATACTGTTAATAATAGTATTAATACAGTATTGCTAATCATACCACAGTATAAGTTTCTTCTTACATTTTCTTTGCTTGAAGAAGCTCTATTCCAACTCAGTGACCACTATATTTGGAATTTCATATATTTTATGATCCCAGTAATAGTGTGACAATAGTTTTTACTGAGGAACATGAGATGAGATTATGGTTCAGTGTCATATTTGATTTTCTGATACTATATTTTAAGAGTTTCCTTTTAAAAAAGATCAGGATCGTGATATTATTCAGATGCCACATATTGAAAAACCTGAGGTTACCTAATTGAGAGAAACCTATATAAAAATCTTAAAACCCTAAAAACATAGAATAATTCATCCATGTGATATTTCTGCTCTCTCGCAGATGGGGTTATCTCTCGAGTTTGGGCGGATAGTGATCTACACAACAAGTTTCCGTGTGGTCAGGACGACCTTTGAGCGCTGCGAGCTGGTCAGAAAGATCTTCCAGAACCACAGGGTGAAGTTTTTGGAGAAGAACATCGCCCTGGACTGCGAGTACGGAAAAGAGCTGGAGGAGCGGTGCAAACGTGTGGGAGAACCTCCTTCGTTGCCGGTGGTGTTCATCGATGGACACTACCTTGGGGTCAGTCTCTTTCTGCTGGTTTCTAATGATTTCACCTTTCGCCAGCATGTGAGTCCGTTAAATACTGAATTTAACTTGTTCTGCAGGGTGCTGAGAAAATACTTGGCATGAACGAATCTGGAGAGCTTCAAGATCTTCTGACAAAAATTGAGGTAAGTTGTCAGTGTTTGTCTCCCACTGTGTAAAATATTAAAGATGAACACGGACAGCTGAAATCTACCTTCACTAGTTAACATGAGCAAACTGCAGCATTAAAGACGTGAGCACATCAATGAGTGTCCATCAATAATGGAGGGCTTGTTATTGATTGTCCTTCCAACACAGTTGTTCAAACACACTAATGCAGCGCACATCGTCCTGTGGTACAAACTGAGAGGGTGTAAAGTATTTAGCTTCACACTGAGCCAGAGAAACGTCGGTTACACAACCACTGGCCTTTTCTCAGGCCTCCGACGTCATTTGGAAGTTAAAAACAACTAGAGTCTATCATAAGTGAATACAAAGCAGTATGACATTTACATCATGTATCCCCAGCACTGCAGGCTATTAGAAAGCATGCACCTCCGAAAGGTCAGGCATAAACTAATCAGCCCAGAACAGACCAGCAACGCGCTTTATTCTTTATTTGTATCTGCGGAGTTAAGCACTAATTTGGAAGAGCAGTTGAAATAGTAGTTTGGCATCCACATACAGACTGGTTTGATTTCTTGTTGAGGGACGAGAGCATCGATTTCATTCACACGTCTGTCAGATAACAAAAAATGAACATGTTATATCAACAAGTTGTGGTTCTACTAGTGGCTTAAAGCAAAGCACTGTTGCTACATGGAAATTGTTGGTTACTGCATTTTGATCACGATTTGAGCAGCAGGTTCACTGATTTTGTGTTGAATGCACTTGAAACTGTGAAACACCACACATTTTAATAGCGGAATTAAGTATGAAAGTGTCACTACTGGATTTATTTAGGTGTTTGCTGATACTTTAAAGTTTTTTCCTGAAGTAGGATGTATCGTCAGTCCCATAAATTCTCTGTATCTACAGCAAATTACATTTCTGAGGCTAAATTCAAGAGCTTTTCTCACTAAAAGTGATGTACGCTGCAGCTACGGCTGATGAGGATTTTAAAGAGTGAAAGAATACTTAATGTTTGCGATGCCGTCTTTGTTGTGTCATGTTGGATATCTAACCCTAAACATGAAAAATGATCCACATCTCTTCCCAGAGGGTACAACATCCCCAAACGTGCCAGACCTGTGGGGGCTTTGCCTTCGTCCCATGCCCAATGTGCCATGGCAGCAAGATGTCTGTGTTTCGCAACTGCTTCACGGATTCCTTCAAAGCCCTCAAGTGCACTTCCTGCAACGAGAACGGCCTACAGCCCTGCGTGAGCTGCAGCCAGTGAGGATGTTAAGTGCCTAAACCCAACATCCTTACTTCCTTCTCTGGGACCTTACGCGGGACCCTGAACTGGACTGGACTGTAACACTGTTCAAATGAAACACAGCAGGTCTCTTCTTCTACGGCCATTGTTAAAAAAAAAAAAGTGGAATTTGTAATAAAACCTGTGAGTTTGTGGAGATTATGTTGCTGCTATATTCAACCTCTGTGTTATGATTTAAAGCAAGTAGCTTCAGGTTTCTCTCATTAGATGATGTCTGCGTCAGTCTGATCTAGATTCTCCTGTAAACTTATCTTGTTAGGTAATTAGTGAGAAGGCTCCTTCCCTAACCGTCTCATTACTAATCCCATATCAGACGGAGTTAAGAAAACAGACTCTAAGGACGGACAGGAAAAGTCAAGAGCTCAGTGTGCAGCAACTGAATGTTTGCTTAAAGTGGAGAAACAAGAATAATCCAAACTAAATATACAGTTAAAAGTGTAACATCGGGTAAAGTATCACATGCACACGCTTACATTCAAATAAATCAAGGGAATCAAATGAATTTTAAATAGCACTTTATATATTTCTGATCTCTCAGCACAAATAAACAATCATATTCTGTACACAATGGCAGTAATAATCCCAGACTGTGCTGCTAATGTTTTAATATTACATTCATGTCACAGAAGTGTGCATCTCATTATCTAGACAATAATTACACAGTGATCTCCATAAAGCCTAGTAACTCTTCCCAAAGAATCTCATTTGGATTTAAAGAATATTCTATTTGATGCACAACAAATTTGCCAAATGTCATTTATTAACCAGGTAATTTAAATGTTTTGCTCTTTTTGTGTTAAAACATTAAATACAGAATAAAACCACCACTACATGCAAATATTTCCTCTAATCTAATTAAGTACTGTGCTTATGGAAAATGTCCAGCACAGTATCCTGACGATCAAACAGTCACTTGGTAAATTAATTTAAAAAAAAAGCATTTTCTTTTTTAAATCTCACACTTCTTCTTGATGCTGTGAAGAATGTCTGTTTAGATCTTAAGCTGTTATTTATTTTTTTTAGAAAATGTGCTGCTGTGATGTAATGGTAATACAGGAGAGGCACAAAATGGGGTTCAATAATGAATTGGCTGCTGAAAGATTTAGGTCAGTACTGAATAACTCAAACCAAGGAGAGCTTCGTGTGTTCCTCTTGTCCTCAACCACTACCCATTAAAACTCTATCCCCACAAACCATGCACACATGCACATCACATGTAAACCTCGACGTTTTGTGCTTTCTACAGATGATGTCATTTGCTGGCTGCCATCCGGGGGGTGTCAGGAAAACGTAGCTGAGCTCTCTATGCTGTCATAGCCCTGTACAATGCTGCTTGAACATGATTAGACAAGGCAGCACTGTAAAGAGGCTAAAAGCGTAGAGCAGGGTGATGGTGATCCGCCAGGAAGCCATCATCCACCGTGGATGGTGAAGGAGGGGAGGTTACATGAAAGGATCTGAGACCCCAACTGTGCAGGTCTACTGCGCCCCCATCTGTGGGCTGCTGGAGTCGAAAATACAAGAGAAAAAAAAAATGGATGAATCGAAAAATACAACAAAAACAGCCACATTTCCCAAAGCTTCATCCGAAATGTAGGAAAGTGAAAGCAGCGACATGTTGGACACAAGGACAGAAGATGTGTTCAGTGATCTCCAGACGTGACAGGCGCGTCTCGAAGCAGGTTTCTCTCATAATAATGAATCAAATCAACCTGAACATCTGTTTTTTTTTTAATCAACGTGCACAAGCGACCTTTTCTTTCTATGAGGGAGGGGGGGCAAACGAAAAGAAACGAGATGGGCAGTGGCACTGGCACAACTGACTGACTTGGGGATGGTATGACGAGACATGACACTGATATGCGCGCAACACCCAAAATGTTAAGACAACATTTAATAGTGGAAAAAACCTGCAATTTGAGTTTGTCCGCATTGTCTCCGCTCTCCGGGCTCGGCGAATACATTATTTCAGTCGAGTAGTCTAGCGTGGTCCGGCCGCGATGCTGTGCGTAATGTTTTGAATGGTAGGTCAATGCGCAGACTGGTTGGAAACGACTAGTTTTATTGACGTCAGCGCACAGGCTACTGCTCCCCTCTCCCTTTCTCATCCCCACAACTGCACCATCTAATGGACTTGGGTTCATATACCAGTCAAACATCTGAGCTTTAAAAATGACTCCATTGCAAGAAACATAGGAGTTGAAAAATGCGTAAAGTTCCTCAGAGAAGCGAAAATCTCCAAAGGGTTAATCACTGGTGTCACAATCAGGAAGTCTGGAGCTCCTACAAGACTTCAGGCTTCATATATTGATGTTATATAGTTATATTAATACCATTGTAATGTACTATCTTCATGTAATAACACAGTATACACAGAAAAAGTTAAACATAATTTAATAAATTACTTTAAATTTATTCCAACTTCGTTAGCAGTTGCAACAGCATCATAACCAAAAGGTAAATATTACACTATTAACACCTTCAAAAATATATATCCTCCCTCCAAACAAGATGACTTTGGCCCTGACCAGAACCAGATGTTTTGTAGGCAGGTGTGTCGACAGTAGGTGCAGAGAGAAGAATCACCACGTTTTACACACTGTTCAACAGAAACGCTGATAATTCACTGAATATGTTGATGCACGCTGTACAAGGACACATCCAGAGTTATTTAAACGACAGGAGATGGAACCGGTTTGATGCGGAGACGATCCATTTGTTTAGTGCACCTGTGGCACCACTGACCAGGTATTTACACTTCATGGAAAAGGGGCTACGACATATGAACCTGTGCAGTAATTCATCTGTAGTCATCTGCTGACCAGTCTCCAAACTTATCAGACCAAGTCAGTAAACATCAAATTGGAGTGTGGAGAAATGTTCACTATTCATTTTCTACGTAACGTTGTGTCAATATGTCAAATAAATGGCTATTTAACATGTTTATTACACTTCACTTCATGATATGATTAATTCAATTTGTAACACCCTGTTTTCTACTTATTGTTTTGTATAATAACCAAACTGAATACAGCTTCAACTCTATCACAGAAATCAAATGAAAAGACTCTTTTTCGTTTGTATATTTTTTTGTAATAGCAATAAAATTTATGTCACAAATTCATTAGAGAAGCTGCAGAGGCATCGTGCCGTCTTCAGCTTCTTAGTTTTTACATTAAAAAGAAAAAAAAAAAAAAAACTAAACTAATTTCTAGCAATGAAATAAATATGGTTTCAATGTGTAGAGCTCTGGTTTTGTTTGTACTAATAACACTATCACTGTAGTTCAAGCATAACAATAAAGTACAAGTCAAAAGAAGATGATACTGGTCCTGTTTGTGATTTTGTTTTTAAAGAGACCTGGTTTCAACCAGATCCAGACACATTCATGCAGGAATGTGTGTTAAAGAAAACAGACAGGAGATTAAACTGTCCTATCTGTGAACTGCAACACAGATTTAAGCTTCTCTTAGTGACAGTCTCCAGGCTTTAGCCGCAAAAGCAGACACCTGAATGTGGGAGTGGATTTCAGTATCTCTAACTAAAGTTCAAGAAACAAGATGAAAGCTCATCACTGCCAAAACTGTGTCTCTGTCTGGTTCTGAAATATTCTACAGTAAGACTTGTGCAGAGACGTAGTTTTGTTTTCTTGTGGTCTGAACTGGAGGCTGGCTGCAGAGGTGGACTCCCCTTCACATTCTCTTCTTGTAGGTTCTTCTCGTCAGCAGGTTTCCTCGACAGAGACCAGTGAGTATTATAGTATTTCCAGGTCAACGTGACGAACCTCTGGGTTACGTTGCTACAGATGAACAAAATGCAATTAAATAAAAATCAATGGAATGAAATAAATTTTTATAAATATGTTTCAATAAATAAATATGAGAACAGCATGATGAAAGTTATAAATATATTGTAGCATCAGCTAGATGATAATGTGGACACGATTATCAATTTACCACCTTGAGCTCTTTCTCCAGGCGATCCACCTCGGCTCCCAGAGTGTCAATGATGTTCTCCCCATGTTTCAGCATGAAGTTTTC
Organism: Anabas testudineus; assembly: GCF_900324465.2. Taxonomy (NCBI): domain Eukaryota; kingdom Metazoa; phylum Chordata; class Actinopteri; order Anabantiformes; family Anabantidae; genus Anabas; species Anabas testudineus. The sequence continues at coordinate 17,159,482 of NC_046619.1, forward strand.
CAGCTCCTCTGGAGTTTTCACCTGCTGAATGTCCTGTAGACAAAGAAAAGCACACACGTAGCTTTGTTTGAAAAGCAACCACCTGTATGTTTAATACAACAATCAACAGCACTGTGAGGAACAATTCAGATATGTCCTGAGGAAAGAAGCTGAGAGTTGCTCAAACATTTAATATTGCAGTAACAATAAAGAAAGAGATAGAAAGGGTAGAGCTTCTCTGTGTCGACTTGAATGAACTAGTAAACGTAAGTGTAACATAAACAAATACTTACATTGAGGATTTGGTCAATGTCTTGTTTTTCCAGGTACGACCGCGTCACCACTCGTCCATCAAAGTCAACTTCGGCCTTGAAGCGAACTTTACTCAGTCCCATATCGGTGGCCTTCACGTCGTGGATGGCTCTGCATTAAATAAATGATGTCAGCAAATGTCAAGGACAGGTAGACACAATATATTAATGATGAAATGTGAATCAGTCTGAAGGAGACAAAATCAAAAGCTGTGTTGTTCCTGTTTATAGTTGTTTTATGTCTTATGAGTCATGTTGTGTCTCTGTTTTAACTCTATTCTTTAACTTTCACAGTGCAGCTCTGGGTTGTGGTCCTGTCTTCCTTTTATGCGTTCCTTCTTTCATGTCCCTCAGGCTCTGGCCTGTCGATCCCCGACCTCTGGGCCCCTGGGCTTATACCTAATGGGCCCAGTCAGTAATCCTTCCATGATGACACCAAGTCGATGACCTCATTTGGAGGTGTGTACAGCTGTGACTATTTAGCTTCACATGCATGATTCCAGACTTGACCTCAACACCTGCTTCATATTTTAAAGCTCTGTCTGTCCGTGCGTAAATAAAAAATATTGTTGCCAACCTCACAGCGGGGTCATTCTCCAGGAACTCTGTAAGCTTCTGCACACGATCAGCCTGTATAGATCGCCCCAGCAGGGCCTCAGTGTTTGTGTAGATGAGGAAGGCTGAGACGGTGCCCAGCAACGTACCCACGCCAAGAGAACCCAAACTGTCATAGTACGGGTTACCTGGCACAACACAGTCAAAGAAGGGCAAAAGAAAATAAAAAATCTGGGTCATTACAAACATTACAAAAACACAAGAGAGCAGCCATCCTGAGTACAATTATTCACATCAGCAGAAGAAAAATCAATCATGGTGCAGACAGAGAAGCTCAGTCCATCCCTTTAGACAGGCTTGATGAATCTGTAGGACATCTCTTTGTTTACCTGTGAGTGAAGTGAGCCCCATGCAGCCAGCAGCCAAGATGACTCCTAATACAGCCGCAGCATCCTCCAGCAGCACCACGTTAGTACTGGGATCCCGACTCTGCATTACTGCACGAAACAATGCAAAACCCCATTACGCTTGAAATACCCAGGAGGTAATAAGTTTTACAGCTGGGAAACACAAGACTGGACACAATAAAGAAAATAAACAATTTAAATAATTAAAAAACAAGTAAAAAAAATGAATGGTTGTAGTTTCAAAGGTTTGTATATTGTTAATCATAGTAGTAAAGTAGTGCTCAGCCCTGCTATTAGTTTCACTTCTTATTTGTCTTGTTGAGTGAGTGCTCTTGGTCTTAATCACATTTACTCTCAAATATTCAACATCTGGAAGATGAGAAACATCATTATAAGCTCACTATAAAAGCGTCTGTAAACTTAATAATATGAGGACTGTGATTATTGCTGTGGTTCACTTCATTTCAGTCTTGCACAGAACAAGGACTGTACAGGTCTGGCCTGGTTTTTTACTGCTGCACATACCGTATTCATAAAAAGACAGCCCGTGCTTTTGGGCACTCTTCTTTATTTCATTGATGGCTACTAGTAACGTTGCTGTGAAGGGAAAATAAAGAAAACAGAAAGAAATGTTTAGGTATAAACTGTAAGATCCCAGTTCAAACATAATTAAAAATATACTAGTTTGTTAAAATGACCCACCTCCTTCAGACACAAGGGAGCCCGCTAAAATACAGTAAGCCTGTAGCACATAAACATTATGGATCAGAATTAAGCCTTAATAAACATACAAATACAAACAAGACAGTGGACACTCACCCATAACAATGACTCTATGGGCTCTGGGTGGAGCAATCCCATGATGCCATGGTACCAGGAGAGTCCTGCTCCCATCATAAAAATGCCTACCCCACTGATGAGAGAGGCTATGTAGCGCATGTTGGAGAATCCATAACTGAAAAACACAAAAGTGCAGTGTTCTGATTCAGCTAAGGTTTAGACTCCTCTGAACAACCAGAGTGCCCCGGGTCGTTTCAACAACACAGTGATGCGTCTTCTTTAGTAAATCCATGAGCATTAATAATGTAATAATTTAACCTTCCTGAGACTGTTCATGTGCTCATGTGTACTTACGGGTGCACAGCGTCTGGGTTGCGGACAGACTGGCTGATTCCCAGGGCGAGCAGAGCCTGGTTGCAGGTGTCAGCCAGTGAGTGGATGGCCTCTGAGAACATGCTGGCTGATCCGGTGTAGACCCAAGCCAGGAGTTTGAAGAAGAAATTCAGTCCATTGCTGAGGACAAAGAAAACAAGTAGATATAGATCTCAACAGATAATGAAACAGGAAATTAAAATGTTAGAAGTTTTTTTTACAGTGTATGGTAGCTGTTTCAGGGGATAAAAACATAGTTGGGTACCTCACAATGTGACAATTAGGATAAACGTAGCAGCAAGACTCATTTGTAAGAAATTAATTTACAACAAACAGTTACTCTTATGTTTCATTGCTAAACTCTTCAACATCTGAATAGGTTTTACTCCCACACCGAGTCTCTCCCATAATGAGCATTAATTGAGTCCTCTTTGTGCAAACTCACTGAAGGAAACAGCGTGCTGTTCATGTGACTGCACATGTTCTCTAATGAAGTCATTCTAACTCAATAGACCAAATGATTTCATGTGATCTCATGCAGTTCTCAGCATTACGTTAAAACACAAAATCAACTGTTCACACACAGTCATTTTTTGAGGCTTTTAGTTGAGTTTATCAAATGCTATATTCTACTATGATATACTATATGTAATAACCCTGCTACAGAATTGTGGTTCTTCTCTCTAAGCTAATACCTCCCACCGTATGTGCTACAGCTCAGAAAAGTCACAGAGTATAGAGAGTCACAGCGTGCAGGAGTACTTACATACAAATAGCAACTGTGACCACCTTCCCTGGGCCTTGTAGAAACGTTGCCCTCTTGCCCGATCGAGGCTTAATGACACAAAGAAACAGCAAAATGAAAAACTGATCAGCTGTATTTAAAGGAAGACAGAAGGTCAATAAGTGCAGCATGCCTAACGTTCACCCAACACAAATTAATCATATTCAAAATATATAATACATAATATATAACCATATAAGGAATCGAGTTAGAATTAGCTCACAGAGAATATTGTGGAGTTCACATTGGCAAAACAGACCATAATGCAACAAAGAAGTGCAGAACATTACAGCTTGGTGAATAGAATAATGTCGGCATCATACAGTAAAGAGTGGAGATTGAATGACAACAGATAATAACACTGTCATTCAGACGCAGTGTGACCTTTGTCTCTAATGGGGACAAAGGTCACACAAACACCATTAGGGCAACCAGGACGTATTAATGGGACTATCCACGTTACTTTCTCTTTTACATTTTAATTAATCTCCAAACATGATTATATTATCAAATAGAAATGGAGGTAAAACACGCTGCTCACCTTAGTGTTGCCCCAGAAGTCTTTGTATTCTTTCAACAGCTGTTGATTTCGGAAAATATCTAAAGGTCGGTGAATAAAGGAAACAAATAAAACAATTTGTCAAACGTTAAATATATAGAAATATAGAAATTACACAAAATCACATTTAACATTTGTACTGAAATGTCATTGAAACATCTCATATGGTTCTGTCCAAAGGTAACAAACAAGGAAGAAATCTAAACCTACTCTCTTGGTACTCTCTCTCCACTTCTTTCCTGACATTCCTCTCCCGGGCTAGAGCTTCATGGCTTCCCCACACATCTATGGCTCTAAGATTTACGAAAAGAAACAAATAAATCATGTGGTGTGGTGTTCTGTAATATCTCATCTGCAAATATATATAAATATCTCATTCTGTAATATCTTATCTGCAAAGCTCAGGTATGTAACACTGACTTGGCCTCCACGTCTGACCGCAGGAACACAGTGAATGCCTCTGTGTCGTCATGGGGGCTGCGTCTTCTGATCTTCCTAAGTTGTTCCAGATCGCTGTGAAAACATGATGGGGTGAAAAGACATAGATGTAGGAAAATAGATTTGTGTTAAATGATGTTAGCCAGTCTTATATTAACTAATAACAAAAGCATGTTTACTGATTAACTCAGTGGAATTTGTGCTGTGTTTGTGGTCTGCAGGAATCTCTGAGGCACAGAGATAAGCATTAATCACAAGTTATTCAGCTAGGCGCTGATGATGTGGATATAGTTATGCTCTACAATTTTAATAAACTTGATGTTTCAGGAACAGGAGTTACCTCGGTTTCAGGCAGAACTCATTCATGGCTCTGACTGCAGTGATAAAGTTGTTCTGAGTGTACTTGGATCCATATTCTCTTTTTTTTAGGACTGCCCGAACTACAGATGAGACAAGAGGCAAATAATGATACAGGGCTTCTATCTGCATTTATTAGTCCCCACTATTCGGCAAGCTAACAAACTATGCCTGGTTTCTGAACACTAAAATAAAAATACATGCTAAATAGAGAGAAAGGAGATGTGTAATATTTACAATCATGGAAGGTCGATGGACGCACAAATGTTTTTATTACCTTTAACTTGTATTGTCTCAGCTTTCGTCAGCCCTTGAGGTGACAAACCTATAACAGAAAAAAATGTAATTTAGAAAATTAACTTGAAGCCAAATTCTACTGGAAGACTTTTCAATTTACCAAACATCTCAACTTACCAGAACTTTTTCCTGCTGCTTGTGCTGAGAGAACAAGTGAAAAGACAGTTTTAGTCATTTAAAAACAGATTTACACAATGCAAACAATACAATACAACAGGAAATGCACAGACAACTTTGGCATATGGAAATATTATTTTTTTCACCTGAAGAAGCTGGAGAGACTTTTGCATCAGACAAAACCTTTTCTGCTGATGGAGCATCGACTGATGGTGATTTTGGAGGACCATCTTTACTGCTGCCAGAGGTAGAGTAATACTGCACCCTGCCCAGCCCTGTAGAAGCAACTCTGCAGTCTGGAAGGCTGAACCACAATCTATGTATGCCTCCACTTTGCCAACCTGTGCAACACAATGAGTGAAAACAGAAAGTTTTTGTTATTTTGGTTCTGCTGCATATTAAAAAAAAAAAAAAAAAATCACGGGAACCTTTCTCCTGTCACTATGGGACACAATGTGCCCACAAGGCAACCAGAATCCTATGTGACACCCTTAATAGTCTTCTCACTCGCTCATTGTCTGGAAAGAGGTACATGCCAGATTCACAACTCTCCAACAGTTCCCCATGGCTATGAGAACTCTAAATGACTGCCCCTAATTCTACCTCCCACTCTTAAACAGACCCAAAGAACTCCCCAAAAGGAAGCTCACTTAACATATACACATTACTAAATGTATCTTACATTGGATAGAGTATACTGCTATCAGAATATTATTATACATTTACATATGCATGTTTTAGTGTGTTTCACCATGGGTCTGGTGGAATGACATTCCAGTCTGCTGTAGGTCTTTGTATAATGTGGAAGTTACTTGACATGTTGACTTTCTGCACATGTCATCAAACAAACAAAAAGTGCCACAGAAGCCACTGTCACATTTTCTAAAGGCTTGACTTGCTTGACCTACAGCCCAAACTCAGTGCGTGAAATCAGTATGCGAATATAGAAACAGTAATATATGTATGTTTATTCTGATTGACCAATCAATTTATCTACTAATAACTTCACCTCAGAGGCAGAATAGTAATAATCACCATGTGTCATAGCTTTACTTTTAACATCTAAGACTCTCACCGTAGCACAGGTGCTGCAACCTCGGGGACCATTGAGACTGGGACGCCCTTTGCTGCACGTAGACCCTGCAGAGGACGTGCCAAGATCTGTGGGCCAGGTTGGGGAACATCCTCGCTGTAGCAGGGCTCAGTAGTGAGAAGCAGGAACTTGCTGTGCGGAGTCACAGATAACTGTTTAGTAGTTATGCTGTTGACACAGATTAACGTCAAGATCTGATTCTATCATTAAGCACTTGTGTTAGCATGGCTACAAACAAACCCACACGTTTGACACAGCGAATGCTCGTAGCTAAATGTTGAAGGGAAATGGTTGTCACTGGTAATCACTTGGACAGTCATCTAATGCCATTAATGACGCTGCTGCAGCCATACACACACCGGCAAGCTAACCTAGCTAGCTAGTACCTAGCTAACATCGTTAGCCAACCTAAGTAGCAACTCCTGTATAACATTTCAATTTAAACAAAAACAACTGCAGCTAACTGGTGAGTACATTTAAACGGCGTTGTTCAAAAAAGCCAGTACCTTTTTAAGTTGAGGGTTGTTCGTAATCTGTATCATTGTTGAACATCTATGACCAAACCGATGGTAGTGCTACAAACACACTGACGTCACCGGGTGAAGCGTGAGACACGTCGATCGAACTCTCGCGAGATCTTCTCCACTTTACAGTTATCGAATCATATCGCGATACTCTGGAACCGATGTCCGTGACGTCACTAATTAGTTAATCGGATCTATGTTGTTTTATTGTGCGATGATAAAGGTTATAGTTATATGATATAGTTTAAATATTGGGAATATAAGAAAAACATTACAAACAGAAAAGGTAGGTACAAACAAACATATAATAAAAAAGTCCTAAGTCAACACATGGCTATGACCTTTTAAACAATATAAGGGAACTGCACTTTAAGATCTGACATATTATTTACTTATGTAACACAGGAATCAGTGGATTCACTGACTTCACTGCATTTAAATGTGTGCTTGGTTGAGCCGAGCATATATCTCAGTTGTTTAACAAAAAGCGCATACTCACTGTGGTATATAATGATTAACTATTTTCTGTGTATACTGATCTGTTGTGGTATATTTTAACTTGCTATGGTTTGGATTTAACCATGTATTTAGTAACACAACTTGTTTATTTAATATTTACTTACTTATAGTTATTAAAGTAAAAATAAATAACATAGGCTGCAGGTTACATTAAATTATAATGTGTAATAATAATAACAACTTATAGATAATAAAAAAAAATCTATTTGTCTATTTTTTATCAACTACTGGAAGATTGGTCATTTAGGTGAAAAGTGTAATACTGCAATATCAGAGTAACACATTAACCTTTACCTATACAAGTTGTGCTTCAAACTGGAGTAAGTACTCAAATATTATCAGCGAAAGACAAATTAAGCATCACAAGTAAAAAAATATTCTAGCAGCAATAGCCCACGCCCCTGTAGTATACAGTGTATTGGATCAATATCGCGGATTAAATCACAATTAATTATCATCCAAGAGGCATTTGATCTGTAGTTTACTACTACTCTACTTTGGGTAATTTACCCAAGTTATACTTGACCAAACACTGGCTGTCAAATTTATTAAAGTAAAAACACAAATACAGAACTCAAATAAATGCACTTTTGCACTTTTATAGTATCTAAATGACTGTATCAATCTCCACACTAGTGCATATTCACTGCATGTCCCTAGGACACTTAATTTTAAAATGACTGACCAATGTACAATCTGTCATATGTTGTCTGAAATGCAGAGAAGTACTTGAGTCACTGTCTAGTCCATGTATTGTATCCCAATTTGAACACAGACAGGGAAGAGATGTTACAACAAATCACCACAATTAAAAAAGGCAGCACAGAGAGAGAAGAATCACAACATTTAAGAAAAAAACCTGCAGGTTTATTGAGTCTTTAAAACAGTGCAGTCAGTATGTTATGACCTGGTAGTGGTATTAAATATGGGCCTTAATGGAGCAGCAGTGTTTGTAAAATTAATGTGACAAATGACTGACAAACCAAACACATACACTAGGAGAGAGGTCTTTTGACTTCCCGTGCAATCACTTGACAACAATACCTGCAGATTCATCTCTTCCATTTCATGGTCATTAAAATGGAATTCAGAATATTCAATCAAAAATCAAGACCCACAGTACAGTTTAAAAGGCCATAACTTGGTCTTGGTCCATTTAGGGAAAAATTAGAAACAAATGAAACACTGCGCACAAGTAAGGTCACTGAAATGAGAGAAAATGGAAGTATGTAGGTAGTTTTAGAAAACAAGTCGTCAAGCTGATGCGAGAGTAGTACAGAGTAGCGACTCTGTCCCGGTATGCTTGCTGGTTGTATAGGGAAGCAAAGGTGGGAGCTGGTGTTTGCATTAACGCATTGTAACAAACTCCTCGGAGGAGGTGGGGTGAATGGCGATAGTCTTGTCAAAGTCTGCTTTGGTAGCACCCATTTTAATGGCCACAGCAAAGCCCTGCAGCATCTCGTCGCAACCCAGGCCCTGCATGTGCAGACCCACCACCTGGGGAAAAGACACGATTCAGTATTAGAGTTACTGTTGTTAGTATTCATTTATATCAACACTAATCCACAACCTGTAGCATCTACGTCTACTTCAGTGTAATCACTTACTACATTTCCCATAATTCAGAACAGAGACATTTAGAAAAGTAAATGCACTGTTTCAGTCTCTTGCATCGAACACATGGCGCCTACCTTCTCCTCCTTTCCCACACACACCAGTTTCATGATGCACTGACTCTTCCTGCTCGTGATGGCGTGGTACATCGGCGTGAAAGAAGTCTTGTAGATCTTCACATTCTCCTTTCCTCTGGATTTAATGGCCTCCTCTATAACATGAACAGCATTGTGACGCATAAAAATCTACTAACGTCTTTAAAAGTTGACCCCGACCTGTAGATCTTTTTGAGCGGACTCACCTTCTGTGAGGCCCACCGTACCAATAGGTGGGTGGCTGAACACCACTGTGGGAATACTGGAGTAGTCCAGCTTGGAGTCTTTCTTGCCTTCAAACAGCCTGTGTGCCAGCTTTCTGCCTGCAGCTATAGCAACTGCCCCAACATACAAAATAACATCAGAGTCCTGAATAACAATAAAAGGCCCCAAGTAAACACTGTGTCTACAGAGACTTCATGTTCACCATAAACCAAAAGACAAGTGCAAAATAATGTTATTGCTTTGTAGTAAAAGATTATCTCTTAGCTATAAAACAATGATAACTTATAATATTTTCTTAACTGAAATGTTTAACACTATTATTGCTATTGTACACAGGTGCTGCTCCAGAGACACAGATGTAACCTGACAAAACATGAGGCCTGCATAGGACCTACAGTACTATGCAGTACTTCAAAACCATATAAGAATTTGATTTAGCAGACACAGACCTGCAGATTCTGCATTCAAATTCTCAGAATGGCCCAGCTCCAACCCACATCACTATAGTATTTACACTGTAAAGTAAGTTGTTAGAGCTAATTTGTACCAGGTGTGAGAAGAGCTCTGCCACAAACATCACCAACAGCGTAGATTCCCGGTCGACTAGTGTTCTGAAAGTCGTCCACAATGATATGCCCTCTTTCATCTGTGTCCACACCCTGCAGATAAGCAGAAAAACATTTCAGTTTCTTTGATATGCTTTAAATCTGGTGCTATTCTAAGGTAAAGATACTGAACAACCTGATATTTATTATAATTTCTGCTATCTCTCTTACTCTTAAAAAGAGAAGACAGAACATGAGGAATTACTACGTCCGGCTGATGATCTGACAGGACACTTCTCTCTGTAGCTTGCAAACAGAATAAATAAGTGTTCACAACACTAACCTGGGTTGTAAACTGGACTTGTAAACCGAGGACAATTAAGCAGCCAGAATTAAAACTAATCAGTTCCCTTTTCAGACTGTGAGTGGTGATAAGCTACAGTCTGCACCTGTTTCATTAGTGCATGCTGCACTTGTTGCTACCTTAAATATACTAGATCTGTTTTTTTTTTTTAAACTGATTTTACACTTTACCATCTCTCCAATGTTCAGTCCAGAGGTGTTCGGCTGTCTGCCGATGGCCCAGAGAAGACAGTCCACCTCCTGGATGGTGCTGATCTTCTCTTCGTTCTTCTTCTCCGGGTCTATGGTGACGATTGTCACCTCCAGGCCTCTGTCCGTTTTACGCACGGACTTCACATGAGAGTTCTTCCACAAGTCTACACCAGAGTTTTGAATTTCTTTGGTGCAGTTTGTGCTTATGATGCTGTCAAAGTTCCTCAAAACCTAAAGATAGAATATTATTCGAACACTTATAGAAAAAACACCTAACATTTAGTGTGAGTTTATATGTGAGTTTATGTTTTTCTTACTCCAGTCTGTCGAATGATGAGGGATGTTTTGGACCCCAGAGTGGAAAGGATGCCTGCTATCTCCACAGCAATATAACCAGCACCTACAATCACACTGCGCCTATTGCGACGACAACTTCTTAATTACAGAAACTACTTTTTTAGTGGTATCTAACAAATACTACAGAGATTATACGACAATCTTACTTTGGCAAGGTTTCAAGTTCAAAAAAGCCATCACTGGTAATGCCAAGACTCGCTCCTGAAATGATCAAATACACAAGACTTTGTACAACATTGTAATTTTATGAAATCAGTAAAGACCTAATTACAGTCTGTCTTACCTGGAACTTCAGCATCACTCAAAACATAAGGCTGCCCTCCAGTGGCAATGAGGATGTGAGGCGCTGTGTATTTTCTTCCATCGACCTCAACCGTAGGCTCAGGGTCATCTGTGAACCTGGCACGGCCTTGAATGGTTTGGATTTTAGCCTGAAATGTCATCAGCATTTGAAAATAACTTAATGAAAATGTTCAAATAATTCCTTATCTAGTAAAGGTGCATAGAGACAATATAAAAACATGACGTTAGACTGATTTAAATACATAAAGAAGAACAACATACACACTCAAATAAGGATAATTGAAATAGTTACCTTGTCCAGATTGTTGCGATAAATGCGATTTAAGTGACTAACATAAGAATCCCTTTTGGCCTTAAGAGTTCTGCAAACACAAACAAACACAGGCATGACAAGTGTTATTTTCTTATCTATATTTATTAAAGGCTTGGCCATCAACTCCACTCAGCAGTTACATGCCAACTTATTCACTTCTTCAGATGGAAAGAACAACAATTCTAAATTAGAAGGAAAAAAAACAGAACAAATATTTTATTAAATGCTTGAAAGCAGCGAATAAACATGACTTATTCACAGTGGTGCACATTTCCCTGGTTTCAGTCTGGCAGATACAGCAGCCTAACTCGTGTTATGAGGAACTTGTGCATACATGGGAAAGGAGAAGAAGAGTTTTCAACTTCTCTGACCAAAGTTTCTGGTCTGTTCCACATATTAAACTTTTCACATGTCTGCAGCTGTGTGTTAAATCTCCCTTTATTCTGAAATGTTTTCCATCCACCTCCGAACAAACTATCAAATAAAGGCAATCATGCAAATCCCTGCGTAGGCTTGTTGTTTGTGTTGTACCTCACTTGGTGCTGAATAAACCTTTGCATTAATCCATACAGGCACACCTTAAATGATTGTCCAACCCTGTTGTACATTAGTGTTTTCTTTCAAAGATATTAGTCACACTTTACAGAGGCTTATCTTTAACGAACACCTTGGCTGAACCAAGCTGTTCCACAAAGACACAGAAGTGGGTTATAGTGGAGCAACAAAAGACACGAAAGATTGAGAAGTCATGCTATGAAATGGATATTTCCTTTGTTCCTGGAACAAGCATGGCAGGTTTTGAAAGATCTTGTTTATATTGCACAAAAAGCCACCAACGGTCACTGTAACTTACTCCCAACTGAAGTGAACATTTCCAACGTCGAAGCCGTAATCACTGTGATCATGGAGATACTCGGCGTGGACGGCTGCATTCCACATGACCTGGAAGAGAAAAGAAAACAGGACTGGACTCATGTCTGTTGAAAATTGATGCATGGTAACAAATAATTTTCTCTGAGCTAAACTGAACCTATTACAGCAAAGTTTACCTTCTTTGGGACACAGCCAACATTGACCTGAAAAACAATGAAAAGGAGGAAATGAGTTTAGTTAAAGTTTAATCAAAAAGCATCACACATTGTACATCACAGTAGTTGTTCGAATGTTACTGTGCGTCAGTCATTAAAAAAGTAATCCACAGATCCTTTTAATCCCAATTAAAAGCTGCACTAGAGCTGGGTGACATGACTAAAATCCATATCACAATATTAATATGGATGGTTTCCATATATCTATATATATGTTAACACATTAATAATGTGAAATTATTTAATTGCACCTCAAATTATAGACAAAGAAAAATACATCCTGATAGTGATCATGATCACGCTGTACACCTCTGACTTTCAAAGTACAGAGGCCTGGTGGACTGTTATGTAAAGTGGTGTGAAAACAATCACCTGACCTTGAATGGGTCAAAGACCAAGGACATGGCTGTGGACTTTAGGAGGAACAGAGACAGTTTAAACACTGGCTCCATTTGTGGTAGAGGGGTACAAATACCTAGGAATTCACCTGGAAGACACTGGACTGGAATTGCAACACAGAGGCTGTTTACGGAAAGGGACAGAGCAGACCCTACTTCTGGAGGAAGTTGAGGTCCTTCAATGTGTGCAACAAGATGTTGCAAATCTTTTACCAGTCTGTTGTAGCCAGTGCAGCATTGCTGCTGTCTGCTGGGGCAGAAGCTTTAGATGCAGGGACAAGGCTGTGATAAGGAAAGGTACAAGACGTCATTCCTGCCAACAGCCATCAACCTGTATAATGACTATATTCAGACAGTGGCGAGCTCTGCTCCACCCTTTCCAAACCAGCCAGTGGTTAAGCTATTCATTATTTATTATATTGTATACTATACATTTCTGCATTCCCTGCTATTGGTATAACTTAAGGTGCAATTCGTTTCTGTGTTGTTTTGTTAGATGTGTTATTTTTTCCTGTTTGTGTCTTCATGTATGTTTATTCTGCGTAATGGCCACTGCAACACCAGAATTTCCCTTCTAGGAATTATAAAAGCGTCTATCTATCCATCTATCTAAGATAATATTATTTTGCAGGTTAAAAAGGTGCACACAGTGGATTTGATCGGATTCAACAGTTGCTAAATCTCTTTCTATAAGATTAGTGTATGTATGTTATGTCAGTTTGTTCACTTATTTATTACAACACCTGCAAAGTAAACACTAACATTTACACCTACAACACCTGAGCAGACTCAGTTATTGAAGCCCACAATGTTTGTTGTGCACACACACACACACACACACACACACACACACACACACACACACACACACACACACACACACACACACACACACACAAATCCACAAAAGGACTCCGGAGGCTTCCCAATGAACCTGGTAGCAGACATGTGTGAAAGCTGCAGAGGCGACAGTCCGGGTGGAGGGCAGTGTTTTCTCTTTTTACTCACGCAGGTACCTCCGAGTTTGTGACTTTCGATCACGGCGGTGGACGCTCCGAGCTCCGCTGCCCTGCGAGCTCCGGCCAGACCTCCGGAGCCGCCGCCGATCACCAGAAAGTCGAAGCGGGTCGCGCCTGGTGCCGTCGGGTCTGAGGCCATGCTGCGTCGGAGAAGTGCGCGTCTGCGAAAAGACGAGAAAGGTTGCTTTCTGCAGATAAACCAGCAGGGATCTCTGGTCCGGGTTAGCCGGATTAATAATGCCATAACCAGGAAGTTTGGAGGCTTATGTGTCGGATGAACGCGGAATGGGAGGGTCGACTGAGCAGCTACTGCTGTGTCATTGTGAATCGCAACAATGCTGTGTAAATCCCAGAAACTCTTTTTCACAATAGTCATGATTATCCTCACATGAGGTTCACATACACGGCTACAATAACAGGTATAAATCAGAAAAACTGCAACAAATAGAGCCTTAAATGTTTAGCATTTTGGCACCGAGGCCTACATATTAAAATATACTTACATTGCAATAAAGAAAGCATCATAGCAGCATTTAAACAGTGATTTATCTTCAGTCTGGCCACATATTTAGCATAATCATACTGTGTAACTCACCTTGGTGATGCCAGGGACACTGACACAGTAGGAATCAGCCTGCAGACTCTTATAAACAGCATGTTTTTATTTGCTTTGGGGCATTTTAAGCATCCACAGCGTGTTGAGGTGCATGTCTCTCTGTGGTCACTCTCAGCTAGCAGCTAGTGAGAGCTTGTAGTTTGACTTTAATCCAAAACAAAAGGCTTTAAAGCACTTCCTGTGTCACTGGGGGGGGCTCACAGCATTAAAGGCTCGTTTATATAAACTGGTGGGATGAAACGACAGCTCGTCTGCCTGCAAAACAAGCCCACATGGTGCGTTTTTCACGCTAACATGCGAGTTTACATTCAATATTTGGATTGTGGAAGTTAAGGGCGTGGATAACGCAGACGTCCAATGGAAACGTTACGTGATTTTTGCAGCAGATTTAGAATCTAGCGTAAACAATCGTAGAAAACCAAAGATTTCTGCGCTGGATTTCTTCGAGAATAGCATCAGCCTGCGCCAGCTGTCAAGAAACACTAAATAAAAAGGTGTGTTTCCGGTTACAGCTTTCAAAGTAACACTTCCCTCTTTTTATAACATGCACCTTGTGTTATGTCTTGTAGCCTAAACAGGTCCAAATTACATTAAAAATAATCTATAAATGTGTGAACTCACTAAAGCTTGTGGATATAACTTATTAGAGTAGTGCAGCTCATTACACACTCTTATTGTGAAGGCGGCAGCTGTTTTCCGGTGTTGTTTAGGCCGCTACAGCTAACGGGAAGCTAATGTAGAAGCGGCTCGGTTAGCCGTGTTGACAAGCGCCTATATCACGTTTAAAGAGTCGGTCTTTTTAATGTACTCACTTGAAAAACACACAGCGCATCAAACACTGTTAGACAACACTCCAATCAGGTATGTGTGTGGGATTTGACTGTGTTGCTAACGTGAACAGTTGAAATCCGGGCCGTCGTCTCTGCGACCCCCGTGTTGTGGTCAGGTAACGTCAGGGCCTTTACCTTGTGTTTAGAGGAAAACTGTCCAGGAGAGAAGTGCAAAATGGGAATAAAGAGGGCAGCATTCACATTAGTTAGCCCCTTTGTGTCTTTGGGTTATGTTTACAATCGGTGAAGGGGGAGAAATAGCGGCCGCAGGCGTAGAAAATGCTGCATGAGCTGTGCGTAAGGGGGGAGGGGTGTTATGGGCCTTGTCTTCATGTCAGCACTGTGATCTAACACTGACCTTACTGTCTCTTGTGGGTTTTTTTTAGGAAGGAGAAGACGCCTAAGTCAGTACACTGTTTCACCAGCCTCCCCCCTCCTTGATGCCTAATCTCTGGACACCAGATGGATGTTTACTCCCCGGCCTTTGAGTTTGTGTGACCCCCCTCTGCTGTCAGATGACCAGAAGACCTCCCTGCTCAACATGAAGCCTGTCAGCTATCAAAGCATGCCGTCATCTGTGAACGGTGCACATCCCGCTTTGCCCATGGATCGAGTTTTAAGCACTTCAAACGTGATGTATTGTGAGAAATGTGGATTTGCGTCTACGGACTCTGCGGCGTTCAAGAAACATATGATCGAGCACTTGGGGACGCGTTTTTATTGTTTTTATTGCA
Organism: Anabas testudineus; assembly: GCF_900324465.2. Classification (NCBI taxonomy): domain Eukaryota; kingdom Metazoa; phylum Chordata; class Actinopteri; order Anabantiformes; family Anabantidae; genus Anabas; species Anabas testudineus. Next base: position 17,175,266 of record NC_046619.1, read on the forward strand.
ACAGTGTCTCGTTTAGTGAGGCGGAGTTAAACGCTCACCTGAAGCAACACGCTGCGAAGTATCCATTCAAATGTCCTCACTGTGGACAGGGTTATATGAGGAGGTTGTGCCTCGTGAAGCACATTGAGCGTTTGCATAGTAAAAACATCAGTCAAGGACTTGCTAAATCTGGCATGACAAAAAACCCACACGTTCCTGTGTGCAACGCCTTACCAAGTGTGCCCGTTGCTGATCTATCACCAGTTCGACCAGCTGTACGAGTTACGGTGCCCACACCGAGTGCACCTGTGCTCAGACTGGGTAAAGAAGAGCAGAGAGGCAAAACACTGGACACAAATGCGTCAAATGTCACTAATAGTAATGCAGAACGTTCGTCGCCTTTAAATGGACTCATTCACCACAACAGGGCCCTTACGGTGTCTCTTCCAGACGAAGTAACAATCCCTGCTGGCTGCTTGGTTGAACTTGTTGAGGTGAAGACGGTTAATGGGACGAAGGAGCTAAAGCTCAGGCTGGTCACTCAACAAGAAAATGAGTCTGTGATCAAAGACACGAGGACCACTGGCTCACAAAGCACTGCACTGGGGAAGCCATTGTCATCCACATTAAATAATCCAAACACAGTGAATTCTGCGAGTATGGGGATGTGCGCAGTAAACAGGAAACTGTGTGACACAAACACAGTGAATGTGGAGCGACCTGCTGCTGTTCCAGCCACTATTTCTAAAAGCATCCCAAACCAGATGAGCAAAGAAAAGGTGGGATTCAAAAGAGCATCACCAGAAATAATCAACTTGGATTGTAACACAGTTATTCCAAAAAAGATTCCCAAAAGTATCCTCAGCCCTGTAAGAGAAGGAAATACTGGGATCAGAATTACACCAAGGGAACCTATAAACCTTAAAGCGGCTGCTCCCTCTGTTACGTCCACCAGGGTTCCCAACAGGCTGACGAGCAACCTGCGTCCAGACAATATGGGAACAAGCGTGAATTTAAATCCAGAGCACTCTAAAGTCATCCCACCCAGGAGGGCAGGTGACACAAAAGGCATTCCTCAAGATGTGGCTGTGCCTGTGAAGCTGGAGCCTGGGGAGCTCCACCTCAGGAACAATGTTGCGTCAAAAATAATGAAACAGGCCGCGGGCTTGAACCAGCAAAGTCTAAAATCTGCTTCTCCTTCACCGAGTGTCTCCTTAGCTGCAGATCCCCCAGTGAGACTTCCAGCTGTTTCAGTTTGTAAGGGTGATGCTGCTCCTGCTGATCCCTCTTTCTCAGCACACAGGACTCTAAATGAGCCCTCATCAGTGAAAACACCTGCGCTATCTGATCATGCTAATTCTAAGATCCTGGCTTGGCCACACGAAGTTCGATCCAATGAGAGAGCAGGGGATGGAGAAATGCCAGAACCTGAGGGTTTCCCAGTTATTTCTTCTGTGTTTTCATTAAGTCAACACCCAGAAGAGGTCCAAGGCTCAATCCAGCCACTGGTTATGGCTCTGCGTGGGATAGTGATGGATAAAAATAACAGTTCTTGCAGTACATCCCAACATCACATCAGTATAATAAACAGCACAGAGCAGATGAAGGAGGTGCCAAAAGCTGAGGTGGCCATGAAAAGTAGATCTGTTGCCTGTGACCCGTTGGCAGGGAAAACCAGTGACTGTATAAAAGTAGAGGAGCACGATAAGGGCATCCAGCACCCTCCTGCAGACACCAACAACCACATCCATGTCAAGGAGGAAAAAAAGAGCACTACAACACCAAACGATGATAAGGACAGCCACACCTCTGCCTCAGAGTCTCCAAGAGATGAGGAGTCTTCGTCTAATAAGGCTTCACAAGTAGACATGTGTGCAGCAAAAAGTGAGCATGATATCTACCCCTCGAAGTTCCCCACTGTGTCTTTGAAAAGGGTCCAAGTAGGCACGTGGAAAAAAAGCAACACAGGACTGAAGCTTGGAATATCCAAATATAAGACTCCGGTACCTATGGGCAGTGTTACCGACTGTACAGTAATTTACCCGATGCCACTTAAGGTGAATCAGCTGGTGAAACGACCCGGCCCGTACCAGCCTGTAGTGGTACTCAATCACCCAAAGCCCCGGGCCCCTGTACAGGGAGGAAGAACAGACAGTGTTGCAGATACAGGAGCCTCTGGTGTGGTTCCAAAGTGCCAAATCTTAAAAATGAGACTGAGCAAAGTGATGGGGCAGAAATATGAGGTGATGGGGTGCACTGTCAGAGTCTTTCCATGAATTTATCAGGCCAATGTTTCAGTGGACACACGTGTACATTTATCTGAAAATAACTAGTATTACTATGCTGATTCAAAAAATATGAAGGCAGTTATTTTCTTTTGTGATTTAAAAAAAAAAAAAAAGGTCATCTGAGTTTCACTGAATATGTTATGCGTTGTATGTTTGTTGTCAAAATAGGCGCGGGAAATGGATTATTGAAGTGCAATGCAGTTTGACTGCTTTGGGTCGTGGGACACGGACAATCTGCTGTAATAAGACTGACTTTAAGTGCTATTCCAGATGTTCGAACCAGTACATCTGTCAGAATCTGAGCGTTGGCGCATGCTGTTTACTTTAAAAGATATGTGTATTTATTTTTTGTCTGCATTAATAATGTTTTAAGGGGCAATCTCCATCCAGCCGTCTATCATGTCAGTTATTAGGGGTTGTTGAGCCTCTCATTCACAGATCACCATTCATGCTCACAGTCACACCTGCAGGAGGTTAAGAACACAGAGGTGCTGTCCAACCAGCAGGCTGTTTCCACCCCAGAACCTCCTTTCTGTGAATGAGTAGTGCTAATTAACATGGGTCTGGTGGTACGGCGGTGCAGTTTCAAGTAGTTGGAGTAGGTGCAGTACACAGAAATTACCAAAGAGATGTTCAGACTCTACATCTTAACATGAATTTGTGGGTGGTGTTAACCTGGTCTTGTAAAAAGCGGATTTGAAACTTGGTTGCGCTTATACATGGCAGAAGAATTCTCTGGGAAAAATCTGTCTGGGGAAATCCGGTTCCTCTAATACCCTGATTTAGGAAACCAGGTTTTCCGTTTACATAACAGTTTAGAAATCTGTTTACTTGACAAAGCCGACTGTAACCTGGTTTCTTACTTAAGCGCATGTAAACGTGCCTAAGTAACCAAAGTTAAGTGTCTCTCTTCGTTTGTTGTGATGGTATTTGTAAAGACATTTAATCTAGCTTCCCACTTCAGAACGGTTCCAGTGCTGGTTACTTTAAAACTCGTTAGAGATTCCCGTCCCATTTGGAGTTTCTCCAAAGGCGGCCTGAAAAATGTAGTTTTTCCTTGAATGCATGGATTCAGCCGCTCTTTGCAAACTAAACTATGTGTTGACAATGTTACACGGCCGTGCCATATATTGCAGATGGTGATTGGTCACTGTTAAATTTGAAAAATGAACTGGACCAATGAGAAAGCAACAGCAAGTTGTAAATAATGGAGGCTAGCTATAAACACCTCAGTGTGGATACGGTGAATGTCACGGGTTGGAGGTTTTCATGTAGTGTGAAGTAAAATGTCGAGCTGTAATATAAACATGCCCCAGTTTTCCAGCTGTATTTACCACTTTGCTGGTTGTTGTTGATGATAAACCCTGAATGTTTGTAATTTCTCCAGTTGACCAGGAGTGCCTGAATGCACTGTTAGTTCTCGTCTCTGTGAGGCTGCAGCTAAAAACAAAAACGTTGGCCGATCTCTAATAGTTCCCACTACAGATAGATAAGATAGACAAGCTTATGAATAGTTACCAGGGGGCTTTACGGGCAAATGTGATGCATTTGTGATGAATTTACTTTCAGTCTATAAGTGTTAATTCATCATTTTATTGTTGCTTCATGTAGTTAGGTTTTCATCTGCAGCCACATTTCAGAAAAAAAAGGGAATCTTTAAAGACCGATACAAGTTTTATTACGAGAACAGTTAGAAAGCCAAGTACTTGTATTTTTTTAAAATGTATTTAATTTTACCACCATGTAAATACTCAGTGACTGTGGTGATTCTTGGGCGCTGTTGTGTATTTTTCACAAATCATCAAAAGGACATAAGCAATCTCCATTTCTTTTTCTTTACATTACAGCACTTGAGTGTTCTTGTTCATAATGTAATCATGATGTATGAGGTACTGGACCTATGATTAATTTTATAGGTTTATTGTGTACAGAGTTTTTTTTGTCATCCAGAGTTTATTCTGTATATATCTATGAATATAAAAAAATAATGACTGGTGTTCATACTCTGTAAGGAATGGCTAACATTCCTTGGTTTCCTCTGCTACAGTACTTATGTTGTGCTTCAGTTTCCGTACACTGCAGTGTCTACAGCTGCTGTGCAGTTTTCTTTTTTGCTATTTTTGTTTTTCACTCCTTGTTTGTGTGATAATTACTCATGTTCCAGTTCAACAAAACAGCTTTTTTTTATTTTTATCTTACTACATTCACAGTGTTTATCCTCATTGTATTACATGCTTTTATAACAGTTGTGTAACTCCTCCTTTTTCTATTAAAACAAAGTAAATATGATCATTCTTTATACGTCTTCAGTCATTTTGATAAACTAAATTGAAGTATTCATTACTGTGATAAAACATTTCAGATATTTTTTATAGTTATGTTTCATGTCTTGTTGATAAAACAGCTCTCTTATCAATAATAAGAATCAGAATCTGCAAAGTTGTTCTCTATTAACTACACGGCAGTCATATAGAAATTTAGCGGATTAAAAGTCTAATAGAAAACGAGGTATTGTGTATTGTGATAAGTCTACAATACCACAAACATGTAATTCAGTCCGACTCTGAATTAAAAACAGCAGGTAACAATTACTTAACTAGTTAGTTGGATAAACTTAACGGCATGTTCAACTTACTTAACTCGTTTAATTGTTACCTGTTGTTTTTTTTTCAGTGTACCACCAGTAGCAACAATAAGCAGGCTACTTATTGAAAGTACTTGATTATCAACACTTTATTACTAGACACATACTAGAACACTTGTGTTTACAGATGTTTGCAGACATTTTACATATCTAAACCTAAACTTTCTATTGATCTCTTTTCCATCTAGTAATACTTTAAATATTTTAGTATATTAATTATGAATGATGTCATATAACACCTTCCCTGACAACGGTCGTTAAGTGATTAGGTGAAAAAGTAGTTTTTTACTCAAACTTTTTGGGTAAAAAATTTGACAAGCATACAGAAGTTATAGATACAATAGAAACAAATAACAGGGTTCAGCTAACATCTCATTAATAAAACTAGTAGGTTAGTCTTTTTAATAAGACTATATATTATATTCATGACATTTTTAACTGGCTTACTAAATTCCAAAATTACCATTCTTAGCCTGTTAGGCTAGCGTTTGTAATGTCCTGTGGTGGAATAATGTGACGGCTACACGAGGGGATTTTAAAGTGGGGTAAAATGGGAGTAAATTCACTAGTCAAATTAATAAAAAGATTTCCGAATTACTCAGTAGTTTGTATTTTTAACTGGAAAAGATTATAGAATATTCTCTGTGCCCTGCTCCTTCAATTGGTTTTACGTGTTGATCCAACAAATGGTGAATTAAGAAGCTTTGGCCTGAAGAGAATCATAACATTTTGCTATATTTGTGACATTTTTTTGTCCTAATTAATTAAAAATTTTGTTATTGCCTTTGATTAAACATTTTTATTGGCTCAAGCAAACACTTTCACAATTTCATGCACAGCCTTTTCCTGACACGCTCGTGATGAACTTTAGTGGATGTGTTGGGTCATAGCTTCATAACACAATGTGATGAACCAGATGCAGATTATGTTTGCTGGAGTGCTGCACGTGTTATTGCAGCAGCTGGTCGACATCGCTTCTTGTTACTGCACATGTTAGCACACAGTTTTCTGGGTATTTGCTTCCAGAAATACTTCTTCCACTGATGAGTATTATTGGGAATAGGGAGTGAAACTTGATGATGTCGGCCACAGTGTCAAACATCTGAGGAGAAATATGAAAGGGCACAGTAAATATAATGCTGGAGATAGGTGTCATTGAACTCTATTCCTGAACTTGTCCACTCACGTCATTCGATCGTCCCAGGGTGTATTTACTGGTGCTCGCATTGAACCGAATCTTTACATTATAAACCTTCTTCTCGTGATACACAGCCAGCACCAAGGGTTCACTGTTGGTGTTGATGGAGCAGTCTCGCACCAAAAAGGCCCCATCCTAATCTCAGTCATTACAGAGGGAGGACAGGTTTATTTCCCTTTTCGACATATTCACATTCATTTTTAATGAATTTATTAAAGACAAAATACCTTGTTCACCAGGTGTAATGCGTGTTCCGCATCTGCTCGATTACAGGGACCAACATACCAGTCTTCCTCACAGTAGGTCTACGCAGGTAGAGTTCAGAGTTAAGACTTCACAGCTACAAAACGTTTGACTCTTTTTGGTTCATTACGTAGCAGCATGTTTACCTGCTTAGGTTTTTCCTTTGGGACAAAATCGTGCTGGTTGAAATCTTCTTTAGTCTGAGGCCACTCGTGGTGTTGACGTTTTGATGGCACCCTTTCTTTAAGCAGATATTAACGTTGACTGACTTAATCAACAAATGTATAATGCTACTGACAGTCTGAAAACGTACTTACCGAGATTTAGTTGCGACCTAAAACAAAACAAAAAGAAAAGAGCATGAACATATCAATCAAAATTATTTACACAGTAGTTACGTTTGTTGTAGGAGAAAAGAAAGTCATACTGTTTTTCTATGTCATGAGTTTCCAGATCCAAAGAATGTCTGTGATTGCCATGGAGGATCGAAACACTTGCAGTCCTCTGTCGATCTAAAAACACATCCACCACAGTTACAGCTGTCAAGATGTTTCCCACCAAAATGTTTCACATTATTCTTTCTTATTTAGACCTTACCTGTTGTACATGAACTGAATTCTGCCTGGAGGTAATAAAAAGACAAAAAATTCAAAGCAGTACGACAGAGTCTCTATTTAGGTCTATTTAAGTTCAACTTAATAGAATAAAAAAGAAAATTAGAATTGAATTAGCAGATTGTTAAAGACACTGTTACCATGTTACAAAGACAGTGAACACACAAAAGAAGGTAAATCAGATATGATTTCTCAGCTATATGTGAAATAATCTATCACTCAATCAATCACTTACTCTTTTAGTTGCTCTTAGTTGCCCACTGTAAAAACACAAAACACAACACATCCCGGTGTCAAAGAGAACTCCAACCTTTTCTGTGATTACTTTTCCAACCAGCAGATGGTGTTGCTGCCTCACTAGACAAACTGTAAACTCCACGCCGCCTTTCACTTACTAAAAGTCGAGGCCTGTGGCAGCAAAACAGACCAGTGCAGGTGCTCACTGGGTAAAGTTTGGGTATCTCTACTTCCTTTCTGTTCTGTCACAGCTCAGCCTGAATAATAATAAAGCAGCACTCACCCACTTCTGCAGGGCTCCTGCAGAGTCAGTGCAGGCAAGTGATTCACTAACGCCAGGGCAGGTGCTGGAGGTGAAGGAGGGCATCTGGAAGAACACATGCTTTTTGTGTAAGTGCACTAAAACCTAACAATGAATAACTTTAAAAGTAGTTACGCTGTAAATTACCTGTTTGAGTGCTGTGGAAAAACAGAGACAAAGTGATCATTTGTGAGGTGGAAGCAGCACAGGTTACACAAAACAGTACACAGAACACCACAGTGTATATGGCTCAGGTGTTACCTGTTCTTCTGGCTGCACAGGTGCGGGTCTCCGATCTATAAAAACAACGTGCGAATGGTTGAAATGTTGCTGCAACTCAGACAGACAATGTGGATTTAGTTAATTCTGCTGAGTTGTGTTACCTAATCTGGTCTTTCTTCTGCCAGGCTTCAGGTCTCTATTTATAGCAGGACCTGCAAAATGCAGAAAAGTATGAATAGTGAACATTTACTGAAATAAATACAGTACGGTAAAAAAAACCTCCACCAAAGGTGTGTGAAGGCAGCACTGGAACCTACTGTACATTTATATATTAACATTCCCACATTTCAGATATTTTAAAAAGGTGTTTACGGGTTCTTTAAATAAAAACTACACAGTAGAAAAAACCCTGTGGTTTTATTTGTCACTAAGATCACATGTCAGATGTTAGGTCAGGTGTAATCCTGTAAAACTGTTGGTTAAGAGAAAAATCCAGCTTTAAAAGAAATATTTTCATTGTAAACTCTCTAATGCACACGTTTTATTTTTACCCTTGATGACATTTGACAAGTATTTGATGACAAGTATTTAGTTATTATAGTGCAACTTCTGCATTAATTATATTTTAGCTACTGCACAGACACATATAGCAGCTATTACATTACTACATCAGCAGCTTGCAAAGTTTCGACTTTGTCTCGTCTGACGTCCTCGTTTAGACTCTTAACGCTTTTCTTTATTACACTCACAACAATTTAAACCTCAAACAGCTTCTGCATATATTAGATACTAGATTAACCCAGTTGCGTACATTCGTTTTTTAACGTAACTGTGGTTTGTATCTGAGTAGCTACTGTTAGGTGTCAGGTGGTTTAAAGACTGAACCGTGCAAAAAAATGTGCCATAAAATCCACAGTACAAAACAGGTGTCATATAAGTCACCAGAGGCTAATATTCCACATAGCAATTTGATTTAATGGCAAATGTTAAATAATGCAGGTTTAAATTGACCATGAGGCCAAGTAGAGAAGAATCATAAAGTCAATGAAGTGGCGCAGTAATGTGTGATGTAATGATTCACAGTAATATTTATTACAGTTTGCTAATAATAGAAAAAATAAACTATTGCTACCAGTGCAAGAGAGGCACCAAAACCTGGGTTGAACAGTTTTTCTCATGCATTTAACTTAATAAATTTAAGAAGAAGAATGTATTAGTTCTTTAATTATTTAGTGTTGCTATAAGTGAAATAATGGTCAAATAATGAAACATTACCTCTTATATGTATGACTTCTCTGGGTGGGCGTCTAGGGACTTTGTTGAAGTTGCCCTGTCAACAATAACATGTATGTTAACATTATGAATATGAATGTTTATTTACAAAAAACAGACATTATCAGGTGATTTATGAGGTCAAAATGATAAAACAAAACATTTGTTACACACAGCAACCTGCACACACACAGTGTTAATGGTTTCATGTGAAGACAACAAAAGAAAACTCTTACAGTGGGGAGCGATGAAAGGCTCTGAGCCGACGATGACCTTGGAAGATCCCTGTCTTGAAGGCAAAAGAAACTTTCATCACTTTCATTGCAGACAGTAATGATAGTAGTTTCAGTAGTTCCAGTGTTAGTTAGCGGCTTAAACACCCTTTGTGTTTGTATAGCTCTTGTAACTCAGCAGTCCCAGCAGCACACTGCAGCAGCCGAGTGTATTGATTACAGAGGGAGAACACTCCAAGTGAGAACAAATTTAAAAGCCACATTCACTATAAAGTCGTAGACGTGCAGCTGTGAGGCCCCTGGCTGTGGGCCACATCCATGCAGGGGAGTAAAGGGAGTCTGTTCACACTACATGCTTCTCTCTCTCCCCTTTTTTCGGCTCCTGGATAATTGCAATCTCCCGCAGTCCGACTTAGCCAACAGATGGCCCCGGAGACCCACTGGCAGATCATGCTCACTCAGCATGAGACTCTCTCTCTCAGATCCACACAGCTTTCATTCTCACCACAGTTTGTGGTGGATCTGTAATGTTTTTTTTCTGTTATTATTTCTTTTTTGTCTGGGCTTTATTCAGCCTTTTTCTAATTACATTCACCAGGGTTTTTCAGAGTAGAAAAATGAAACATACTCACCAACATTTAAACAACTAGAGTGCCAAGTTTGTGACTTATAGTTCTCAGAGTTTGTGTAAAATTATTATTTTGCATGTGGTCGTCTTCTTATACATATAAGGTTGACAGAAATGATGAGTTCAGATTCTCAGACAAGTCTCAGCAGTTAGTAAACTAATATAACGTTGGACATACCTAAAACTCAACTCGTAAAACACTAACAAACGTGATTGTTTTCATCTCTACCTGCATACTCTGCTTCATCATTTATGGGCCTCGCAGGAAGTATCTGCACATTTGTCATTTCCTCCTGGTCATCCACAATGTCGTATTCAGACTCCACAGCGCTGCTATCGTTACCACATCTTTGAGTTCTGTTTCTGTCTGTTCTATTACAATCCTGTGGAGAGAAAATTGAAAGTAAATGTACAACAGAAAGCCTGTAGAAACCTGTGACTTTGGACATTTTTTACAGTTTGTACGTGGGTTTATTTTGTCAATAATTATCACATTTATTCAGCACAAATCTTCACTTTCATAGATGAAAACCTAGAATCACATAATTTAATCAACCTGTAAATGTCCTATAAGCACAGGAAACTGTCACGAGGTGTTGCAACATACTGTAGCCCACTGCTCGTCTTCACACCAAGACCAACAAGTTTGTAACCAGCGTGTATTCAGCAAGAGGAACATGGTGCTAGTGTTTTATAAAATAAAAAAAACTGTGCACCCTGTGGTGACCAGAATAAATCTGTTATCACTGAGTGCATGAATATTGACCAGTAAAGGTAGTAAAGAGAAGAGTCGAGATTGGCTTTTCTCAAGAGGAAATGCTTTTGTCCAGCAGGTACATCATCAGACAGTCAGACCTGAATATTTAACTACAGGAAGTGAATGTTGACTTGTGGAACATGTAATGATGCAGCTTAGCAGTGAAGTAAAAGCTTCACTTTAATTCATTTTCATAAATGAATGGATTGTGGATTTGACCCTTTTTAAAGAAGGAGAGAATTACAAGAACCAAACCTGACGAGGTTTAAGAGATTTTTCAGGATCAATGTGAGGATCATCAAAACTACAAAAATAATAACTAATAATAACTGTGTCACTGCTTTCTGCTGCATGTCTGTGAGTTAGTAAATGTGTAGGCTCAATAATATATAAGATTAATAAGATTTTTGGAAAAATGCGAACAAGATTTCTCAAAAAAAACTAAGACATGCACATTAAAATGAAGTCATCTCAATATTGTATTGATTACAACAGTCCAGCATTATTACAGGACAAGTTTCTTGATTTTATAACTGGCCTCAATACTTATATGGAGATAAATGAATGAAATTGCAACAGTGACTTTAACTTGCTTGAACGGAATTAAGAAATGACCCTGTATAAATTAAAAGATGATTTTTGTAAATGTCCATAAACCACCACAACAAAGCTAAATGAATTTAAAGGTTACATCAAGGAATACTAATGCAAACAAAAACAACAGTAAAAATACAGAGAGTAACCCTGGGCTGCACTGGTTTGTTCCTGCTGTGCGCTAACAATGACAGAGCAGAATCTCACTCTTTACTCACTTCTGTGCTAAAAGGTAATTATCAGGGGGCTGCAAACTCCCAAAGTTTCCCCCGGGAACATTCATGTGGAACCAGCAGGCAAACGCTGTGGATATGGACGCCATAACTCACCATTATCACAGCAGACTCATGGCTGTTTCCTCTCTGTGCAGCTAACGAGGAGGCGAAACAAAAATGAAAAACATCATTAGTTTGGTGTTCAGCTGAAAAATGTGGCCTTCCATCACAGTTTGTCCTTGGACCTCAACACTTACACATGCAGAAGAACGAGCTCCTTATGTACAACTAAACAGAGCAGTTTGTGGCTTCACACTGTTCTCTCCGAGCCCCTCGAGTTACAACCATTCACCATTCACTGAATCTGATTTCACTGGGAAACATGTTTTCGAACAATGGCAGACTCAATATTTCAGTCTTGACATAAAAAATTCATGTAAAATATTTGCTTTTAAAGATTCAGATGAAATTAAATAAAAACTATGGTAACACTCCCTCGCTTCACTGAATTTAAAAGAGTTTGGTGCTAATTACAGTCTGTCATTTAGTTCTGTTACCTTGAGTTGAGTTTATTTGCTATTGACTCCAGAATGAATTTCAAAGAAATTGCTCAGTTTAAACCCCAGAGAATGTGTATCACTCATTTATTTATACTGAATTGTATATTTGTCTGTAGACACATTTCACATTTTACGTGTGTAGCTCGCCTGTTATCTAATGAAATTATTTCTCACAGAACTAATTTATCATTTACACACAACTGTAAGTGCACTAAGTGTGTTTTTTGACATTCTAGTCTTTATTTGATAGCTTCACAGTGGAGTGATAGTTAGGAATCTTGGGGAGGATGGGGGTTTAATGCAACAAAGGCACCCGGTGGGCTCGAATAGAGGGCGTTGAGGTTAATATATGTTTTAATTTCTTCCTGAAGATCATTTGGAAATCAATTGGAATTTATGGGCCCACAAAATAAAGCACAATAATTAAAATAGTAGCCTACTAGCATAAAAATTCTACAACACCTAAAGGACATAATATAAATTGAAAATGATAAAGTTCGAAGGACTTTTATAGTTTTGTCTAAAATATTTTTGTATACAGGATATATTCACCAATCAGTACTTTCTTACAATGTAAAAGTTTCCTTCAGATGCAATTAAACACATCCTCATTCTTGTAAGTCAACACTCGCAAACTTACACAGCATAACCTGTGACTTATCCAAAGCTTTATAGAAATATTCCAGTACTCTGTTCAACATCTAAGATCCTACTGTGGCCACTACATTCTGGTTATGTTCCTGATTTGTTGTTTTTCTTTAACAGAGCACAGCAGCCAAATCAATAGAAATCCTTTTGCTCTTTTGACATGTACAGTTGGGTGTCATCAGCATAATGTTAAAAAAATATATATACAAAAAATACGCAAAAAAGTTTGTGACATATGTCCCCATGTCACATTCAGATTATTCATTTAGAAATTAATTCACAGCAGAAAAGGAAGTAGTAACCCACTGTTAGTAATTAAGGATGCATATATAGCACCACATTCTCTTTACAACATTTCTATTATTGATCCTAAACCTACTAAAAATTGGTAAAGCGGTGACTCTTTGGACTTTTTCCTGGGTGACTCCATGAAAAGAAATGAAAATTGCTTTAAAAAGGTCATTAAACCCTGCTAAGTTAAACTCCAGATAAAAAAAACTGTAACTAAGACAAACAAAAAGCAGCTGAATGGCAAAGAGAGGGCTGCTATACCCTGACTTCCACCTGCACCGTGGCTGATACGAGTCACGTTTCCTCAATTTGCGCCCTTTTAAGACATATAATGAAAAGAGAGGCACCAAAAGAAAACAGAAACATAGGATCGGGACCAATCAATCGCTCTTTGATTGACAGATTTTTATCGCAGAGTCACTCTGGGCTGTGAAGGAAAACAAACAGGAAGCAGAAAGGAAGACCACACAAAATAGAAGTTAGGAAATTTTACCAGGGCCCCAGGATGATAAAAATGCCAACAGATGTTACAGGCTACCACAGCACAGTCCCAGAAGAGAAACTCAAACTGAGGATCAGATTGGACACTCAGCCTGGCCGTGTGCCTACTTTGCAGAGCTTACTGGACCATGGGAAGTGATTTTGGACGAGACGTATGAAAAGGAAGGAGATTAGATACATAGAGCTACCGTCTGAGGTTGAACAGTAAGTGTGGAAAATAAACTTCTGCCCTGTAGAAATTGGGTGCAGAGGATTTGTGGCAACTCAAACCAGACTACTTAAGGATTTGTGACCTGACTTTAGCCTCGGGCATCAAGAAACTATCAACTCTAGACTGAGAGAGAATCTTCAGCCACACTGTAGATACTAGAATAGTTTGTCATAAAACATTGTTTTTAATATTCTTGCTGGTGATAGTGCTGCAGTAGTCCTCCGCTAGTCAGACATTAAGTATTTATACAGCTCTCAGCTACAGATTTGTTTAATATTTGTGTATATTTGATTAAATAACCTCTATTTTCTTTCCAAAATTATTAAAATAAAAATAATAAAGAGTGGTGGGGCTGGGGCGGCAGTACGTGTCTGTGTGCTTTTTTTAGGTTTATTTTGTTAACACTTTTACTACATTTACATCTTGTAACGTTTAAACTGTTCGAGTTTCTCATATTTCATTGTGGAATCTGCGCAATTTTTATTTTTTTTTATTTTACAAAAGTACCTTTTTCACTTCCTAACTCACATTCAGCAATTAAACATGAGATGATACCAAATAACAAATAACAATAATAAATACAATGTAAATATTTTGTTTAAATCTAGAATTCTCAAAATCGCATCTCTAGCAGAAACTGCATTTTAAAGGTCATCTCTTCATTAATCTTCTAAACTTTTTGTACATTTTCATACATTTTCCCCACAAACCGGCTTCTGCGCTTTTCTGATCTGCTGTAGCTTTAACACACTCACGGTTAAAACAGCGAAAAGCACTTTAAAGTCACCTACCTTTTCTGAAATCTTGTTCAACAAACACACCAGCATCAGTGGGTATCCAGAAATCTTTGGTTTTTATTTTGTATTTCCTATTTGGTCAAAATAATAAATAGTCCTTCAGTTTCTTACCCTCTCATACACAGACAAAAACCTCCTGGGCGGCTTTAAGACTGATTCTCAGAGTAAAGCAGCCCACAGCAGTAACCCAAAATGACTTCCTGTGTGGTGAATGACTGGCCTATAACTCGAGGTCTTCACTGCTGTTTTAGGCTCTAAAAGGTTTCTTCTTGTCCTGCATCCGTGCTCTGATTTTACAGGTGTTCCTGCCGTTGTCAGTGAACTAAATATTTCAGCACATTATCTGTGATGCTACTGTAATATTGTTCTTTAGAGCTATTTTTTTGCCTCAGCCTTTATGATGAGAAAAGTCACTGAGGGTTTGATCAAGAACCTCAGCCTCAGTGTTTCCTGTGTTAACTTTCATCACGCAGCTTTGAGCGTGTCTATTTTCATACAATGGCAGCTCAGAATTTATATGAACAAAGTCTATTCTGAGAGTCTGAAAGATGCAGCACATTTGTTCTGTAAATCAGGGTCAAACGATTCTGCCAGTGCTACAGGTATTTCTCTTCATTTGAGCAGGAACATGGTGACATTTCAACATCTGCTCTGCCAAGTGCAAACGGAAGCAGGGTGACATTTTCGCTTTTAATTAAATCATCATCTGGTTTCATTTATACATCAAACAAGAAGCCAACACAAATTCTAATTTGTGATTTGTGTGATTTTTCATTCAGGCTTAACCTTTAAAGTGACATTTCACCTTAGTCTAATGTTTATATTTTTTTAGCATAAACACTTAATAAGAAAGTCTTAAGAGTCTAATGCTAATGAGGTTGCTCCGAAAACTTTCTAGTCACATAGTTTGCACTCAGGTGTATTAAGACGACGAGAGGCATTAAACTCAAGGTATCAGTCATTATATAACAGCTCAAATGAGGCAGAAAAATCTGCTGAATCATGCTGACAGTATTTTCAGAGTCGGCTATTTAGCTGGGCTTTATTGGCCAATGTAGAAGGCACACTGACAGTAGTTAGAGATAAAGAGACTTATTCATTCTCATTTAAAACTTTACAGCCAGTCCAGTGTTAAATGTGGGTGATGATCTGCTTAAAAGCCTTATTCTCCAACCTCCAAAGAAACTGTAACCTCAAACAATATATTCCCTTGTTCCCACAGTTTCCTGATGTTACTTTAAAGCAAACTTTTTTAGGTCACTCCAGCCAATGATTAAAGGAAAACTCTGCCGCTTAGGTTTCATTTCATATAGTTAGATATCAGTGAATTCAGCAAATGATGGGACGTGATGTAAACAAGCTTTTGTTTCTTATGCAGTAAGTTTGACAAACCTGGTTTTTAACCTGTAAGGTCAGCTCACAGCTCAGATTAACAATGTGTTAGTGCTGTTATTCTTTTTCCAAGTTGTAATCTCAATTTAATTCAGAACTGTATCATCTATATAAGTAAACCACAGCTGTATCTTAAATTTAGAATTTTAGACATGGAGCATAATAGTAAGCATAACTAAAACACTGTGCAACAATTTCAGATTTTGTTTATTCTTGCAGCTATAGCACCGTGATCTGTTTCACAACATAAAGGGAGCTGACTTGCTGTTGCTTTTTAACATAGCAGTACTGTGGCAGAGCATCTTCCTGTCTATGGTGGGTTGGAGACAAGGCCTCCCCCAAAAAGCGATGCAACTGAGCACGAGCGCACAAGGTCAGTCTCCCTCCTGTGGTTTCTTCTGCAATGGTATAGCCTGACTTCCTGTGAAAGATTACCATCTAGCCTCTCATATTCTCACTGATGCTTATCTTTTGAGCCACAAACGGCAATTCCCTGAACATCCCTACACCTTGGCCTCCAGCGTCGGCCCCACCAGCCTGTCAGACTGGCAGCTCATCCTGTGTCCTCAATGCCCGCTCCAAAGCCAAAAAATAAAGCCACCCTCCCCTCCTCTCTCCTGGACCTGTCACGAAGAAATAAGATCCAGAGTTCTGGTCAGGGGGGGTGAGAAACGCAGGGATTGAATATAGGTGAGATGTGTGCACATCAGTGTGTGTGTGACTGGCATTTTAGTGTTTGCAGAGGCTAATATAACCTCAGGCGCCTCACTGAAGATTTAGTCCTGTTGAATTTCCAGCTCCACAGGAAGGATGCGTGTGATCAGTGGTGGTGATAAGCTACATCAAGTGACACATTAGCATGTATGAACAGCTGCAGAGGTAGTTATCAGGAGACCCCTCCCACTGTACACAGAATAACCACAAAATGATGGTGAGTGTGGGCTGACAGTTATTATATATAAAACTTAAGACTCTTTGTGACTGAAGCAGTAACTCACCAAGTGTGGTAAGTTAGAGGCTGAAAATCTGTCTCAACGGTACCGGTGTCAGTATGTGTTTGACAGCTTGTGTGTCTGTTTAGGCTGAGTTAGCAGCTTAGTTTTAACAACTGTTGAATAGTTTAGTGGGAAATTTCATACATACATTAATTTCCTCAACAGGATTAATTGTAACTTAATTATAACTTTGCTGGTGTCCAAACTTTGACTTGTGTCTGTGTGAAATGGGGCGGAACACACTTGCTTCTGGTTGTAAATTGACTGGCCTCCTTTGCTCCTTCAATCTGGACTTTGCTCCATTAAATTGTGAAGTCATTCAGTGTTCATCTGGCTTTAGAGAGAGTGAAATCTCATTAGGGAAATAATGTTTGTTAACATTCTTGTTTTTTTTTTTTTTCTTTACTGCAGGCAAAACAAGACAACCAAAGGAGAAGTAGAGAGTTTGGCTGTAGTGAGTGTAAGGACTGTGATTTTGATCATATACTGTTTAGTTTAACTGTAATTTTACAAAAATAAAGACATATATCAAGTAAACATGGCTCAAACTAGTTAGCTTCCAACACTACAACTTAATACTCATAGATGCGGGGTTACAATGCGTAACCAATGTGGTTTGTGCTCTATAAATGTATTTAACCCCATTTTTGGCAGCGCTCAACAGCAAACAACAATCATGAGGTCTTGCATGAGGTTCATGTGATTCTCTACATGCTATTTACGCTACGTTTCTGGTGTAGATATGATGTACTGTAAATGATCTGTTCTGCAGGTGAAGTGTCTTTGAATGAAATAAAGGGAAATAATTACACTACAGTGAGATTTGCAGTTAACAACGATTAACAGTGTTGTGAAAATAGAACTCCACACAGAAGACTTGTTGTGGAAAACATGACAATCAGTTTTCTCTTAATAAAGTTGGAAATAAAATATCAAGTATTAAGTATCAAGTAAAGACCTTAACCATAATTAAGATAATTTAGTTCTTAGCTTGAAGGAGACCAGCCTTCAGAAACCAAGATTACACCATTTCTTACAGGTGAAACTACAATTACTCTCGTCTTTGCCTAATTATAGATTCATAGTGTGCTGGGGCACAGGTGAGACCAGCAGTTGTCTTTTCTATTCAACTGTATATAAGTGAAGGATGAGATAATGTCACACGGCCACACAGATAAGATCTGAGAAAGGGATGTGGCAGGCAGTCTGGCTATCTCTCCAATGAGAGTGTGATTCAGCAGCGTGAATAATTAAAGCTGGGAGCAGCGATAGGAATCTGTAGACGCCAGGCTCGGATAATACTGGACGGATATCAGGGGCCTTTGGTGTGGGGAGGTGGTGGCTGAGGCGACATCAGTCACTCCGCCTGTGCCCTGGGCAGCTGTCAGGGCACCGAGCTGAAGGTCACAACATAATGGATGGACAGACACCAGGGTGGCTCATCGCTTGAGTTGACTAGAAAATGAATGTACTTTACATGGAATATTGGCCTCATGGAGGCAGATACCTGCTCTGATATAGCATCAGTGTGTCAGTGAACTTTGTGAACAGTGAGAGTAAAGAGAAGCATGTAGTGCTCAATTAGCAGAAGAAGATCACTTCACACCATAAAGGATGAAGAGCGTTTTTTTTTTTTAACACTACATGTGTTTTTGCTGTTGTGTTTATCTACACTTACGTCGTGATAGGTTGTTTAACCTGGTTGGTTTTTCTGAACCCTATATCTTCCATGTCATCTGCATAAATGAGAGGTGGGTGTGAATATGGAGGATGTGATATTTTTAAAAAAACTCCTCTGCAACTAGCCACAACTTCCTACTCACAGACTTGTTATTAATAGGTAACGATTCACATTGTTTGTATTGCAAATTATGCAGCACAAGAATAGACTGTTGGCAGATGTTACAGCATGCAAAAGTTGTTCTGCAACAAGCCTCTGTGTGGACCTAACCACAGAAGAGTGTCCTCCACACACTGCTCCATTCATTATAATAGTGGCAGTGTGTCGGCAGTGGCTCCATGACGGCACAAAGCCCCATATTCAGGTCAACTCGCAGCTAGAACGATTTCTTGATTATTCCTTATTTATCCCTGTCATTCCCCCCGCTGTGGTGTGGAGTCTCTGGAAGATGTGTGTCTGAGTGAGAGGAGCCGGGGCTAATGAGCTGAGAGCTGCTAGCCTGCTGATTGTTATGGAGCTGGGCTAGGAGTCGTGCTTCACCACACCCTGAAGACACATTCAAATCACCAGCAACTCAACTTCTTCAGGGAGATGCAAGCCAGTAATGCTAATGTGTTTACGAGCTTTGATCCGTATCACACAATACCAGACAACATCGAACAGAGAGTGCATTGAGAAAAAGGAAAAATCTCTAAATTTAGGGGAGGTAGAAAGAAAGGTAGTTACTGTGTCAGACCTGCTGCCGAATCGAGGTCAGTGAAGCTGAGATTTAATTACTACCTTTAACCATATTGCTTAATTAATTTATTAAAGGTCAAATCAGCACATAAAAGAAAATGAAAAGACACTTTCCACGAATGTCGTGTAAAACAACTTCATTAAAGTTTAACTAAGCCAAAACTTTACAAACTGCACTGTAACAGGTAACAAGTAAAAATAACTTCTTCCATTCTGGGATGTTGTTAATTTATTCTATTTATAAAGTTACTGAGTAATTCACAGAACGGAAATGTGTTGTAATAACCTTTAATTCATTATTTAGTTACAAAGATATTAAAGATTAACAATTTGTTGCAGGCAGTTTGGTTTTTTATGAGCAGATTTGTGTCTTCAAACAGATCCTCTTGAGAGCATCTCGCTACAGTTTCCTGAACGCTGTTTATTAAACATGTATCGTCGCAACAAAAAGTCCAGCTGATAAAAAACTGCTCATTTTCCAAGAATCATACTTCACGTGTTGATTTCCTATTGATGTGGTGCACCTGGCAAACAGCCGTACAGCTCTCATCAGTGCTCCATCTGCCTGTGGTGTAAACACCGATACCATCAGCACGTCGAGCTAAAACTAGTAAACACTGTTTTTCAGTTACGGAAAGTGACAAAACATCTGCAGTGAGTTCAGGAGCCATAAAACTATTTTCTTGTCTGGTTTCTTTTATTTTTTAATTTACATTATTCTAGCTATAAAGCTTCAGCAGGGCAGTAAACACCAGCTGTAGAGTAGGATTAGAATAAAATAAAATTAAAAGCAAAAGTAAAATAATGTAAAAATATTAGTTATTAGTTAACTACAATACCACATATTTGCATAATTAAAAAGAAAAACAGGTGGGGAGTTTCCAATATTTATTTGTGACGATCACCGATTGTCAGCTGAAACTGTCAGAGTTGAACTAAATGGCGGACCCACATGATCACACGAGCAAAGGGGGTTGAAGACAAAAGGAACTTTAAACTTTATACTGAAAATCCTGGTTTGACAAGACCGAACTTAAGGTTAGAAAAAAGGAAAACCAAAATCCGAAACTCAGTCAACAACCACCTTAAAAATGAAAACGAGGCAGGAACATAAAGACGTGAATGAGAAAACAAAGGAGCAGGGCTGTAGAGGAGCCTCGACGAGCTGGTGGGTATGTGCACAGCGAAGAGTCAAAACAGAGACCAGGACAGAAACACTTTCAGTACACTCGCCATGAAACTTTTTGAGCTCCTCCTGGCAGCATGTCGACATGTCTCATAGCAAAACGCCAAACCTGAAATGATTAATTCATTGATTCATCGTTAATAAAATCCTAAAGAACTCCCAAAGGTGTGAAGAATAAATCACTATTTAAAGGAACAATACGCAACAAGTCCCATGGCCAGTTCATCTGTAGGTTACTGCTTGGATTCCTGGAAAATAATGAAGCTGCCATGTGTCACAGTCTCATTCAGTCATTCATTAATTTCTCTGTCTGTCTGTGGTCACGCTCTAACTCTCCTGTTATTCCAGACCCTGCTACAACCACCTACCCTGCACTAACGCCACTTTTCCCACCACTGCAGTCACCTGATTCATCCCTGCGCCGCTGCTCAGCCGTTACTCATCCACTCATCACTCCCAGATCGGCCCACTTTCACTCACTCTGGTGGGATTTTCTGTTGAGCTATGATTTCCATCGTCCCACTGTTTCTTGCATTGCATGCTTTTGGACCTGGCCTGTTCCCTGAGTCATGAAAGCCACGTACAGTGTAAGGAAACAGGGCCCAGCAACAAGCTTTTGGTGCAAGCCAATACAATCATGAATTCAATAAGATAATTTTCTAAAACGTTGAGATGGATGCCGACTGAGTTGTGAGCCTGGATGGTTTAACACCTCACAAAACTGGAGCAGACACGTTGCGTTTCCCCTCTGGCCAAATCACATCAGATAGTTAAAGGGTAAAACTCAATGGAGCACCTCACACACTGTGTGCGTCCAAGTGCATACCCACACTCACTAAGTGGGAGGAAGGCATTTTAAATGAGCAACAGTGGGAACAGGAATAATGGATGAGCAGCAGCATGGTCAGGTCTAATTACTGCACCCTCTCGACCATTGAATCCTGGTCCTTACTTTCTTGGCCACCTCTGGTCTGGTCACATGTGTAATAAGCTGCTGGGAGAGCAGGCATCCGTCTCCCTGTGCTGCTGCACATCGGCAGGCTCACAGTTCAAGTCTTCGCCCCGGCTGCGGCCTCCAGTAAATGTGGCTCTACATCACCCCGGACACAATCCATCCCCATTAACTTCAAGCACGGGCAGCCTATTTCATCCTCATTGCCTACAGTGTCTGAGCCTGACAGCCACTCCATTCATATAATCCGCGGATCTCGATGTGTCGTGCCCCACTCATGAGGTTCGAGTAGTTTAAAGGACACGATGGGGCAGAGAATGGAAGTTAATTGACTGTGCAATGGCTGTAATGATTTGATCCCAGACAGAATGTGAAAACCATCACGAGATCCTCTACAGGGTACAGGGTCCACAGCTGCAATTATGGAACAACATTTATCACTGCTGCTAACAGGGAACAAACCAGTTGATGCAAATAATGTAAGACAACACACTGAGGATGCTCACAGCACCGTGACTCGTAATGATGGTGTGTCAAACAGAGCATCACATGATAAAGATGTAAAGATGTAACACACACACACACACACACACACACACACAGCTTATTGCTCATGCTAAGACCAGTTTCCTCTGATTACTACCGATGACGCCATTTTAACCTGAAACGCGTCCAATCAGCTTCAAACGCCGTAAAGAAAAGTTAAAGGCGTCTCTTAAACAACATTCAGTTTAAAATAGGACTTTAAAATGAAATACAAGTGAGATTTTGCATTAGGTTGTCTGGAAGCTGCTTCTTTCTCCAAGCTAAGTTGGTTAGAGACTTCAGATTTATCCTCCAGGTTGGTTTCCTTCATCACTTTTGCTGAATTAGCTTGATGTTGAATTGTGCTTATTTGTGTATTTTTTTTTTTTTATTTTCATTTATTGAGCAAAGTAAAGATTAAAAGTGTATTTTTTAAGAGACTTAAACAAATGTTTGCCAGTGCAGGCAAGACTACAGCTCTGTTAGTTTGTCAATAATAGTTTTATTTTAGGGGTTGCAAAAAAAATAGTAACTAATTTATACTTAACCAGCACTTTAACACTTTAACAAAGTTATTGTTAACTGTAATTCAAACAGAAAGTATTTTGATGGGATTTATTAAAAATAACAAAAACAAGATGTAAATGTACAGAAAGGATTAACTTACTAAAATCTCCTCAGAAGACATTCAATCATTTTGCGTTTTAGGGAAACTGAGAGCAGCTTCCTTTTCCTGTCACATTAATTTTATACGACTCGTCTTTATTTAGCTCAAAAACAAAATTATTTTCACAGAACTGCAGCAGCTGTGTAAAAAAAACAAAAAAAATAAATAAATAAAGCTCATCATCTGAGCTGTGGTTTTCTTCCATGCAACATGTGGTGGAGACTGATGTAGTGAACTGTGCAGCGATCAAACCATCATCCAGCTCGTTAATCGACATTTCTTTGAGCTTTTCGTGCTGCAGCTCATACGACTGTTTTCAACTTCACTGTTTTCTTTTTTGTTTTTTTGCAGTCACCACTTGGTGGTGCCAGTAATCACACATCTTTCATTTGCCTACTTTCCTTTCATAAACACATTCTGCAGCGTTCTGTGAGATTTCGAGATAATGTCAAGATGAGTAAATATAACAAGAAAAGAACTGTAAAATCTACAAAGACACAATAAAGTGAGTGTGTGGGGTTAAAGGAAGACGTGGTGTGTTTTTATTGCAGGGTTAGTGTGAACGTGTTGTTTTCAGGTGATCTAGCATCATATTAAGAGTTTTATTATCAAACTCTGACAAAGCGATCGTGTTTAAACTCACCACACAAAGATGTCCGGTCACAAACATTGAGAGGATTCCTCAGTTCTGGACTAGGTGTTGTATTTCAGGTCTAGTGCTTCTAAATTGGAAAGGTTCAAGTGCTATTTTTTCTTTCACTGGAGCCCTTTTTTTTGTAGAATTCAACCACTCAAAGCTGAAGATAGAATGAAGTCGTCACTGACCTTCGTCTGCCTTATTTTACCGTCAGGTCACTGGTCACAGATTCAGACATTTTTACTATGGTGCAGGTTTTTAGATCTACTGTAAACCTTTCAGTAAATCTAACAGATGTATGGTGTGAAGTGATGACCGTCCAACCTTTTCACATAATTCACAGTAATGAATACGAGAACTGTCTGCAGTAATAAATTGAATAGTTCAGGGAGGTGGACTGTCTCAAAGTATTTAACCAGCTGTGTTTATTTCTATGAATCCAAGTTTTCAGTTTTGTTGTGTCTTCACTGTCCAACCAAGTATAACAAGTAATCACAGTATAATGCAGGACGGTGTAAACTACATTTAAAACGTGTGACAATGTAGAAAACGTGACAGCTGAGGAAGTCTGAGGGGACGTGGCGGAAACAGCAGGTCTGCAGCGCAGCATGAGGAACTGAAACTGTGCTGGGTGGGGACAGAGGAACAGATTGGGCTGAACTGGGCATAAATTAGCCAGTTAACCACTTATCTGCAGAGTTTTATCTTCATCTTTCATCTCTGATGGTACGTAAGAGAAAAACATCAGTTCTGATCTCATGTATTCTGCAACATTTCAAATACAAACAAAAGTAAATAAACTAGCTACAAGTTCCTTTTTCCTGTTCTCCCATTACTACAAAGTGTAAAACTTAACAAACTTATTTAACTTATTAAAAGTAATTAAGTATCTCACTGTGACTCAATCAGTATCATGTATTATTTTTCTAACCAAGCGAGTAAGAGCCACGTAGAGCTCATCATTTATAATCTTATGTTATATCCTGTTTCATACGTTGTGGTTAAACCTTTCTGCTAAGTAGAGTTTTGTAACTGAGTGGTTTTCACTCTATATTTACCTGTCAAGCATATGACACATTTCAAATGTAGAGGCATCAATCTTCTCATGTAACTCTCAGTAAAGAGGCGAATACGTGACTTTTTCATAAACTATTTTGTTAGTAACAAATCAGATCAGTAGAATATGAACTGGGCTGTGTTCCAGTCTGCTGCAGGCCATGAAAAGACTAAAAAGTTTACAAAGCATCCAGCTTGATTAATGTTTGTCTCAAAGCTATTTTCGGTCAGATAGAGTACAGATAGAATACCTCTTTCTTTCACAGAGGATTGGTAACGCCTTCACGGCAGAAAACAATAAGATCGATCAGGACATAGCTTTCAGCCAGCTTTTCCCTGAGGGAAATACTTCATAAAGAGAAGAGGAGAGAAAGGGGAAGGAAAATGTATGGACCTAAACAGAAAAAGAAGAGGAGGAGATGCTAAACGTGCACCACAGTCTGTAAAACAGTGGGTAAAAATACTTAAATTAAACTCAATGTGTCTGAAAATAGAAACTCATTCATATAGTTCATGAATCTTAAGTAAGTCTCTCCTGGATTAACACTGCGTTAAGTTTCCAAACTGTTCCTCTTGGGACTGAAAGGAAAAGTGCAGTAACAGTGCAGCAATCGTATAAAAACACTGACAGCACCACAATGGCTTCATCTGCACATGACAAGCTGCAGGAGACTTTTTGAAGCGGTCTGCGTCGTGAAGCTTCCCATGCAAAACTCTGTCCTACATATTCGAAAGAGCTACGAGCAAGGCGATGAAATTATTACATCAAACCGAGACATCACTGTGCTCTTATTCTTATTTCTGCTTTTGTTTGAGGGTAAGTTGGCTCTGTAGGAATATCTCGCTGGATCTTGTTTGTGTAATTTGTGCGGAAGTGGAAAAATGATGAGCTGTGACTATGAGGGGTGTAGAGCACGTTAGTGAGCTTTCAAAGTGTGGATAACAGTGTCGGGTCAGTCAACACCCACTGGATGGCCACCAATAAGCTGTCTACTTACTAATACTCTGAAATTATTAGTATAATTAAAACAAAATGCCCCAAAAATATCTTTAAAATGCTGCTAGAGGATAAATTCTTCTGACTTTGAAGTATAACAATACACCATTGTTTTTATTTATTCAACTGGTAATACATTCACAGACAAGTTCTACACATGGAAATGAACCTTTGGCCAGAGCTGGGTAATGTTAATGTTAAGCTAAGCTAAGCTGCAAAAGGGTAAAGTGTGATGTCTTAGTACTGTACAAGCAGCTGTCTGTATGTACTGTACATGTAAAGGTGGAGCACTGCAAAGTGTGAAGTCAAACATTGCTTTCATTCCTACTGCGAGGCCTCACACATTCTCAGGGTCAAAGGTAAGCCATTTTCCTGCAGGCTATGCGTTCAGGAATGTGTGCAGCCTAACAACAGTTGCTAAATTTCTCCTCCAGACAGCAGAAAGTTGCAGCAGCAACTGTGGAACCCTGCTCAGGAAGACAAAATAGACAGAAACCACAAGCCCGGCTCTGACTCCGCTCTCCTAATCCCTCCACGCTTCGCTTTTCATCTCCCTTCATCACTGGAATTCCAAACGGGGACGAATGTTTTTCTGCATGCTTTCCTTAAAGCTGTGTATTAACAATTGCATCGCGGCGTTCAAATGGCATCTCCGAGGTAGGGGCCGACCTTCATTCCTCTGCAGAGGGCACGCCAGTAAATCCATTTCTCCAGAGATGCGGTTCACTGAATAACAAATCACAGGGGCAGACGAGTCTCTCTCTCTCTCTCTCCTGTTGAAGAAGCCTAGTTCTTCACACAGCCTGTAACACCAGGGGTTTAT
The DNA here is from genome assembly GCF_900324465.2 of Anabas testudineus. Classification (NCBI taxonomy): domain Eukaryota; kingdom Metazoa; phylum Chordata; class Actinopteri; order Anabantiformes; family Anabantidae; genus Anabas; species Anabas testudineus. The sequence goes on from NC_046619.1 coordinate 17,201,348, forward strand.
TATGAAGACAGAGAAGTGGACAAACAGGTGCATGTGCTAAAGGAAACTACATCCAAACATGTTAAATCTGCTTCTACTAATCTTCTTTCTCCATCTCTACATAACAGACTACGTCAAATTACTCATTTTGCTGCAAGGTAGTAAAAATAAAACTTTCATATAAATAAATATGAAGTTCTCGCTTCTCCCTGGTGTTCACACATCCACAATGATATCAATAACGCCCTCGGTCTCATCAGGGAAAAGTGCACAGCTCAATTTCTGGGCTGATATCTCACAGCTTCTGAACATATTCCTGTATCTCATTTCTGATGTTCTCCCCCTTTGGACCAAATCAGCCTCATGGAATAACAGCTCCCTGTCAAAATCTGTTAAGGGGGCTCACATTTCATGAAACATCTTATCTCGCTTCATGACCAATGTAACGTTATTTACACCCTGCAAACAAAATGGCTCCGGCACTGTCGCCACTGATAAGAGCCTTTAGTCGTGGAGCAAGGTGACAGCAGCCAGATTACAAGTTGGTGATTTACCTTATTCATTCCTGTGACCTAGAAAAGAAGACCAATTTTAGTATATATTGCTGTTTCACTGCAGACAGACTTGATTTACTGTCTGTGCTGTTTTATTGAATCTTCCTCCCATGAATTGTTCCAGCAACGTTCCTGTGATTTGAGAAAAGATTAGCTTGCAGATTGAAGGAGATGAGACTCGCAGCATTTGTGGAAACCGTTTTTTTAAACATTATGGCTCTAGGGTGACCCGCATCTAATTTGTTTCGCTGACATTCAGACAAACTCTGTTTAGTCTGGTATTTTTTAAGGTCTTATTGTAATTATTGTGACTTTTTTCTATTCAGAAATGCAACTTTGGCAAAACAGTGGCAGCAATTCAAGCCCCTGATAACTTTCTATTTTAAATGTCAGTTTTTATTTTTCTTTTCTTTGACGAAAAGCAAAACAAAAAAAGGTCTTTTTTTCCTCCTTGATTCACTGTTGTAGCTCGACAGTACAGCATGTGGACATGTTGGTAACAAATGGGAGAAAATCTGTTTATGTAAATAAGAACAAGAGAAACAATTTTAATGGCTGTAAGGTTTTGTTCACAGTTTGGAGCTGGTTTAAAGTTAAATTAGCAGCTGTGATCATCTAGAACCAGGTGGAAACAAACTAATGAAGTTCGTTAATAAGATGCTTCTTATTAACGAACAGAGTGCAGAGTGGAAACCCTCTGTTACACCTGTACACAGTAAGTAAGTTAGCGCTAAGTTCAAAAGGATAAAGGAAGAACCTGTAACCTTCTTCAAATTAGTACAAGAAACATCAGAAATGACGAATTTCCAGCATGTTTTCTACTATTTTACTATATGACCTGCTCTCTTTTACTGACATCATCTCGTTCCATCCATCTTCTACAGTGTTTGTTATTATCACCACCACCTGCGCCTTAACTTGATAAACCCCACTACTGTTATTTCTATAATGGTACTGGATGGAAATGCACATTAACTTAAGTGAAGCTGAATTTAGATAAAGCTGAGGAGGCTCTTCTTACAATAATACAAATATAATATAATGTATTTTTACACTGATGCTGAATACTATCATTTCCTTTTAAATAATAATGTGCAGCAGCCTTTGCTGAACCCACAATCCACCTACTGACACTGACTCTGATTGGACCTTGAAGCTCATTATCTTTAGATTATGAGACTTTTTAGAGGATATAAAGAAGCTTTTCCCTTAAAGTCTGTGCTCAGGTTGTGACTGGATTTCTCTGTGAAATCTAAAAAGTTCGGGAACGTAGAGTACAGGGGTATTGATCGGGAGACTGAGCACACATGGGACACAAAGTCGCTAAGAGCCTTCAGAGTGCGCATGGGATCACTCTTACTTCGCTTCTGGTCTCTCACACAGAGATGTAGTCTGCACACAGCCTTGCAGGGCACAGCTACAACCTGATAAGTGCATCATACAAGCACACTCCCATGTAGGAGGCAGGTAACACGTACTCACGGAGGGGTGAGAATGGGCCTCGCATCAGCTTATTAAATAAGTGGAGGCCCTACATGGTGAAATGAAGCAGCATGGGAGAGTTATATGCAGCCTCCTCTGCAGTGTTGGTGAACCGCCAGTATCACCATAAGCAGTCAGTCAATAGGCTGACTCAACAGTGTGTGAAATTAAGAGGGAAATAGAAGTAGACAGACATTAAGCCTCTCTCCCATTTCCCTTTACCCTCTCAGACGCCAGACAGCAGCTAATGCACCGCCCCAGAGCCCCCACTCACCGCTATCACACACCAGCAGCTCCGCAGCTCCACTACTCGTCATCTCCGCCTCAAAAAACAAACAAACGCAAACACAACTCATTTGACAGCGTTAATGTAAATACAACAGCGAGCACTGTCTGTTTGTGAACGTCGCAGGTGCGACTCAACCTGCAGAGATGGAAGTGGAAACATCTGTACACGCAGCCACGTTTGCAGCACGAGGGTTCGATCGTCTGGTGTTTTTCTTCATATATAGAAAATAGGAAGGCAAACAATAAAGTGTCCCACACAAATGAGAAGCTGAAGTTTTGACACATTGACGAGAAAACAAAAGCACAAATAAAAGACGAACCCATCAAAGCAATACGTTCTGCAACACTATGATTAAAATTCAGACTTCTGGATTATGGCCCCAATAAAACCAGACATCTATTGTCAGGTGTCTACTGGGAAGATGTTTAGAATATCTCCACATCTTTTTTTTTTCCAGCTCCTTGATATGTTAATGTGAGTCTTGTTTTTGAGTGAGAAACAAAATCCCTTCTGCTGAGAGCCTCACTTTGTCAAAGCTGGGAGGAGTCACATTTCCATACGAAATGTCTGAGTTAGAATGAATCTACTATTAAGGAAATTCTGAACGGTGGCCTAATGATTTTTAAAAAAAGCCAGTTGCCAAGGTGATATGCAAAACAGCCTCATTGACTCCGAGTTGAACTATGAGAACCACCTTCAAAATGGAGGCTGGAGAGTTGAACCGAATCCTGCTGAGAGGAAATAAACTCGGCAGCGTCTCGGTGCTCAATGATATTAATGATCCCACAGGAACAACAAAGTGGACTGTGGACCAGGTGACACGCTGCTCTCAGCCTCTCGAGCACCAGAGCTTATGTATAACTTTGAGGTACTTCTTCTTTTCTTGAGTATTTCTGTAGTATCCTACTATATACTTTAACTTAATTACATATAATATTATACTATCTACTCCATTACATCAATTTAACCCCTATACACTCTATACCTGATAGTAAATATTGTTATTTTTTATTTTATTCGTGTAGATATTACAATAAACTTTAGTACTTTACGTTTATTTATTACAGTCCGTGTGTACACTTAACCACCTGACCATGTGTTCAGGTGTATAATACTCTCATAATGAACAGAGATAATGAGTACTTTTATGTTTGAAGTACTTATTGATGGTATTGCTGTACTTTAACATTACTCAAGTAACATTATTATAACTAAATGCAGGGCTTTTACATCATTTCCATTTAATTAAATATATAAATATATGATTGTTTTTCTGTCTTCAAGTCCAAAGGCGACTCCACTAGAGGGAGCAACAACGTGTGCAGGTAATGAGGACGTGGTGTAAAGATTCAAATCAAACTCCGTCTGCAGTTCAAAGCTTGATGTGGGGGAAATACTCTGATATGTATTTAAACTTTAATCAAACTAATGGTGATGCTAGTTCAGCAGTAAGCCCTCAGTGTCTAATTAAATCACCCTCACAGCTGGTAGATTAAAGATTTCTGCTCTAAAACAGCTGAAATTAACTGTCTGCTCTTTTGTTCCTCAGTCGCTCATCAAGTGTTTTTCTTTCCTTGACCCTCGGATTCTTTCCTCTGCCTCAAAGCAGCCGGCTGAAGATGAATACAAGTGGCTGAGGGCTAAAGGAAGACAATGTCTGCACAGACTCTTCAGATGGATATTGACCAAAGGGGGAAAAGCTGATGGAATTTCATTGACCTATGGCAAACTGCACCGTGTTTCACAACCAGATCAATGTACTCCCTCTCACTTTTCTCCATTCCCTTCTCTCTGGGGGCTTTTAATGCTCCAACTTGTTCTGGTTGGGGAACGCAGAGGTGGAGGAGCACCTGAAAAGCGTTGACAGATGTGTGAGAAAGTGTTCTGCGAGGCTCCTCAGGTTTGTTGGTGAGAGCGTTTGATCTGCGAGATTGAAGGACGGCGAGCCAAGGTTTCGGCTGCTGTTGTATCTTCCTCGTCTGACTTCAGAGGGAATGTAAGAAACAGAGAGAGACGCCTGTGATGTGGAAGATCCTGCACAGATGCTGCGTGTGCTTCTCTCACTCTGTGAGACATTTTGTATTCATGCAGTTGGCGTGCTGCTTTTATGTTCTGTGACCAAGGTCAGCGGTTGAAAATATCTGATTAATTCCTTCTGGTTGAGCTGCGATTGTGAATTTTATAAGGACAATTGCGCTCGGTCAACATCGCTGACTTACAACAGGCACAACAAAGATGCTGCCGGTGTTTCAAGTCTTGTGCAGAAAGAAATCTGTCGCATCTGAAGCTGAGGAGAACAGAGGAATTTCATACGTTAGACATTCATTTGATCAATAAATTCCTATGATCACAATCACTGTAGTGCTATTTAAAATGATTATGAGCTTATTCCAATCACAGAAACACAGTAAACAACACAGTCACAGTCAAGTCAGTCAACATTAAGTCAGTCCTGAGTTTCTGACAGTGAATTTTTACATTTATACATGATCTGCACTCTTCTCTTCATACGAGAATAACTTAACTGATTTATTAACTGGACAGACGTTGGTGCTACAGCAGCTCTATCTCCCATAGAAATGACTTTTTAGCAGCAAATATGTTTTTCAGGACAAATAACTGCAACCAAATGACTTTGTCCATTAACTGTCTGCTCATTTAAACATCTAGCAAGTGGATTTTTAAATATATTTTAAGTACAAATATGCACACTTGCTGTCAAAGGCTGCTGTGACCCAGACCCTGTGCCCCAGCAGTGAATTTTGACTCTTCAAAAAATAATCAGCTGCATTGATTCACTATTTGAGAGTCGTGTGCACAATGAACATTCACACAAAAACTCACATACTTAGAGTTTTTCTCTAAAATGTGTTTTACTTTATATTAACTAGGACAAAACTGAATCTTTGGCCTGAGTTTTTGAACAGGATCAGATAATAAGAATAACAACCAAACACTGTGCACCACAGAGTGAAAAGGGATGTTCGACTGTCATGTTTCAGTTAGTGATAAACTTACGTTATCTTTGTCCACGTCAGACGTCATATATCAGTCATACAGGTCATTGAATTTCAAGGAATTCGGACAATCGTGCAACAGCCAATTGATTTTCCTCTTTATTTGCAGAACTTGTCACGATGCAGAGTTGAATTTCCCTCCCTGGGTCTTTTATTTAATGTAATTTTGTCTTTATACAGAGGCACTTACCAGCTGTTTTCTATTTTCTTAGGCTGACATTTGGGAATTTGAATTAGGTTTGTGAAGTGCTTAAGAAAAACAATAGCAAAAAATAGAGAAAGAACAGTTTTAACTTGGAAGATTTCCTGTGATAAGAGTTACTGGAGTGTTATGAGAAGAATACTTAATGTATGCCAAATGTCAAATTAAATTAAATCAACCTTCAGTGCATTCAGCTTTACAAGGAGTTGTGTAATCTCCTTGATAATCAGGCTCAGCATGCACAGACAGGTTTAGAAACAGTTGAATGGAGGGGCCACACTGGGGCACAGATTGAAAGACGTTTAAAGCCAACGCACTGTGGAGTTATATATTTACAATATTTATTTAATGTCAGAAAGAAATGGAAAAATAAACAATCTGTTTTAAGTGGTGTTAATGAAATAATTCAACTAAACGACTGCTGCTTAGTTTACAGGACGTTGGGTCCCTGAATACAGAAGTGTCAAAGACCTTCAAACTGAGAGACGGGCAGTTGGTTTGAGATTATTTCAAGGTTGTTTTGATTTATTTGAAGGTTGAATCTCCAGCAACACTCACGGATTGTAGAACAACTTTACTGTGATGTTCATCAGAGTCTGTTAGAAGTACATGACTAAGAACATTTAATAAGAATCAGTGTTAAACTAAATAAATAATCACACACAGCCACATACATATGGTATAAGCCAATAAGAAGGATTTCAGTGGGGGGGGTTGGAGTATCATCACGTCATTTGTGACCAGTAAACTTCTAAAATTTACCAAAAAGCACAGGGTGGGTCTAGTGACTTCACCCTTTACCGTCAAGTAATTCACTTTATTACAACTAGTGGTAACAGTGATCTCATACAGACGCTGAGATTCTTTGGAAAGTTCCATTTCTCCCATTAAAACCATTAGCTAGTCTTAATGTTGTGGCTGATACACAGAAAACCAGGGGAGGTTAATTAGGGGACCACGATCCTACGCTGGTCCCACTTCTGTCAACACCTCTCAAGATAAACCCTGAGTTTAATAGAAATATTGTCTTTTGTCTTTCATTGACCAAATGTGTGGAACAAATGTGTATTCAGCAGGCAGCATGACACTGCTGCCAGGAGACAGGCCAACATGTGCTTTTAATTTGCAGCAGCTTTACTTTTTGATACAAAAAAATGGCCTCATGTTTAATATTATATTGGATCTGAACGGTCGTGCAGGCTGTTCAGCTTTGATTTGAACCATGTGCACACAGTGTACACAGGGAACAATGCTAACTAACAATGCTGTGACAAGAGAGAGAGAGAGAGCATGTTTTCTTACAAGCAAACTCGAGCGTCAGACGCTTCCAAATAAGCTCCGTGGTGACGTCAAGTACAAATCTAAAAGAAGTATTCCCTTTGACAGGACCCATTTAGACTTATTCCGGGGTTTTACTCTTTGGGGACTATCTGGGTCTGGAGCCCAGTGTTTGAAAATCTTCTGTATTGAAATCCATATGGCTCCCTGCTCCGTCTGCACACATACTGTACGAACTCCAACACCGACATGGACACCACACACACACACTGTATACACAGAAATCACAATCAAGTCACGAGCCCAGCATGTATAGTGCACACACACGTTTGCACACACAGGGGGAGAAATGGTTATCTGTGGCCCCAGTCATGCTTCACCCATGCAGAGGTGTCTGTTAGCAGTGGGAGTTATCATTGGCCATGGAGGCTTATTCCTCTGCCAGAGGAGGCCATGCCAGGAAATGACTGATAACAGAGCACAGCGGCGACTGGCTCACACAGCAGCTGCACATGTAGACCCTGGCAGAGATGAAGGAATGATGGGAATATGGCCACATACATCATACAGCACGGAACGGCCCGGCTCCTGTTTAGCCATTTTACTAATGACACGTATATTTACATTCCATTAGCCCTGAAAAAAGATCGAAGCAGCTCACTCAGAGGTAAAACCACATTTTTCTGATCTAATATCTTAAACATTATTTGTTTCAATGTCAAGCTGCAAAATGAAAATGCTCATAGATATAATAAGCACGGGGTGAAATTGATTTTGCCTGAGAGAGAATCATAACTTTGAGTCATGTGCTGTGGTATTTAATTTAGTTTATTCAATTTATTCCCTGTCATGTCGTCGTCTAGCGCAAAAATTGCTTTCTGTTTGTGCAAGGTAGATGGTAGCGTCCCAAAATCCTTCACATTTCCCCAACAGCTGAAGGACGAGCAGTTTTTCAAGCGTTAGAGTTTTCCTCTTTCAACTGAAATGCTCAAGAGGCAAATTAAGCAAATTATTCTTTATTATTTAAAAAAAAACGGTAAATGGAGCAAGGACTCCAGGATATTTCCACTTAGTAATTTAAAACCTGCCTCAGGAAGAGGACACACATCTCGGATTCAATCTGGGAAAAACCTTGTACGAGGAAAAATATAAAACAATAACATATACATATATATATTTAACCTCTACAACTCCACAAGCGTTTGCAGAATGGATTAAACTACAAGTGTATCTGCCCGTTCACCGGTAGATTCAATGTGCGGCTGCCTTAAGATGCTGCCGATCATTGGACAACAGATGCTGTCATCATTCATCATAGTTCCTGCTTTAGTTTTATAATGATTTGAAGACACAAGTGTTTTAATACTTATTTATATTGAAGCATCATTTCCGCCGCCAGAATCTGGTTCAGTCTTGTTGTGGAAACTGTCCAAAGCACCAGCGGAGGGAAGCTGCTTCACAAACAGATGTGATTCTAACTCCGAACACTGACCCTAATAAACCCCCCCGACCTTTCCGATCCTCTTTTCTTACCTGTGCACCACCTGCACTTCGCACATACAGAACACACAGACAAGCAAAGCACATTTCAATGTCCAGAAACAACTATCAGAACTGCCAGAAACCATCTAGCATTGGTTTAATTAACAAGCTAACTGGTGGACAGCTGTCCTTTCAGACTGTGTTGTTGCTGTCATCATCACAAACTGAATCCAGCATGTGCTGGAAGCCACTCACTACAGTAGCAGCACAGCAGCATGAAGAGGAATAAGACCAGTGGGTTTATCTTTGTTACCAAGATAATGTGAGGTGTGGGGAACATGTGTCCTGATGTCAGAAGTTCTTCACTTGATTAAAAATGCAAATGCTGTGTCCCTGTTGTACTCTAGATACAGAAAACTCGGATTCATATCTCATACTGGGAACATCTTGGGATCTCGCAGGAGGAGATGGAAACCTGGCTGGGCAGAGGAGGCACCTGGGCTACCTGGCTGAAAACCCTGGATAAGAGGCACATTATAGAGGGATAGATAGAGACACTCCACTGAGATACCACTAACCCATCGTCCAAAAGTTTTTCTCTAATGTGAGTGAAGAATAAATTATGGTAATACATGAAATCCTATTTGGAAATTCCTTCACTTTGTCTGATGAAGGCATGAGGACAGGTGATGGATCTGTGCAGGTTAAAGTTAAGCTTTTCAAAAACCAGTTGGAAAACAATTGTGTGAATACAAATATTTGGATTGATGTATAGGGGATCTTTTGCATATTTTAAGCTCACAGTGCCATCTGGTAGACACTTCATCCCAGTTTTGTTGTCTGTTATTTATCAAACACACATTAATTTAGATTTAAAAGCCTTTAAATATTCCCACGACTCCACCGCTTAACGATGAAAAGCAGCACAGACCAAAGCCGCTCACAGCACGGTCAGTTCGCTTTTTAACACTAAATTAAAATCAACAGAGAGCAGAACACAGTCTCCCTAATTAAATGACACATTCGTTGATTTGCTGTTGTTGGTGTTTTGGTTTAATCAGAGATTGTCAAGGCTGCAGACAGGACGCACAGGTTTCTGAGAAGCTTTTTTATTTACTTGCTATGTCCTGGTTTCAAGGTTACCAGAGCCATAAAGAAGCAGCGTGATCTTAAGTCGAGTGAATGTTAACACTGAATAAAAGCCTCCTGCAAAAGCAGTCCAGTGGTGTGCTCCTCTATTATCAGTGCTGCATCTTTTATAGCTGAGGATGACAACTGGAGTAGCAGTGAGAGTAGTTCAACAATAAACGAAGAAGGATGCTGACCACTCATATAATATATAACACCATCTCCAGCATTTTAGTTTCCTTTCCTTCAAAGTGCTTCAACCACTTTAGTCTCTTAGAGAGCATCTTCCCAGTGTTAGCCTAAAAATAATTAACCTGCAATTATAGAAAAACCCAGATGGTTATTAAATCTGAGGATATTATCAAAATCCCTAAAGACTGTGGATAACAATGTTCTGACTGCTGAACGAAAAATAGATTTTCAAAACACTTCCTTGGACGTCAGTGATTATTCTCAGTCATCCAGGTGATTTTATCTGGAAGTTGAGTCATGGCAAGTTTCCTAGGGTGTGACTGTAGTTCAGGCAACATGTAATAAAAGTCATTACGAAATCTGAAAATATACAGTAGTGGAAAAGAAACAACACTAAATACATTTTGATTATCTACAAACACAGTCCATGGAAGGAAAGACAAGCAATGTGTATTGATAAAAGAGGCTTTTCAATCAAACTGTTCTTATTAGCTGCTTAAAACTGCTCTATAAAGCACCATGTAATGACAGGTTAACAGTGACTGTCCTTAAACCCTTTATAAATTGCGTCTTATGCAATATTGCCAAGTATCTATGGGAAATTGGGATGGTTAACTCTGTGAGACAAATGTTGAGGTTAGACATGAAGGCACAAAGTGGGGCTTGGCCATAACGAGTAGGCACTGAATATGTGTGTGTTTGGTGTGTGTGTGTGTGTGTGTGTGTGTGTGTGTGTGTGTGTGTGTGTGCATTCCCATTCATGTGTTTGTATGGCAGAGAAACAGAAAGAGCGGGTGCATGTGTTATTTCTGCTGGGCTTCACACATTGAGTGGACAAACAATCTATTCCAATTAAAGGGAGCTGCAGCCCTGGTGACTGCGCTCCATCGGATCACATCATCCTTTGAAAAACCCCAGAATGGCTGATTGTTATTTGGAGGAAACAGACCCCTTCAGGAACAACTAGTGTGGTCTGGGAGGCGGGTGAAGGGGTGGGGGTGAGGTGGTGGTGGTTGGCACCAAGTTAGTCCAGAACGTTCCACAACAAATAGTCTTACAGCAGGATGGAGGAGCAGGGGAGGCGCCAGGAGGAGGGTAACGCCATTAATCCTGGTTGTAGCCCCGGTTTACCGCATGTGGGGTGGGGAGACAAATTAATTATGTGACTGAGATTAATGAGGTGATGTTAAGGGAAATCTGTGACTGTAAAAGTTTAGAGGGCTGTGCAGCTGACTAGACTAATGGGGCATTCATGAACTCTTAATAGATGCTTTTCTGCTGTCGAGAAGTGAACGAGCAGAGACAGAAGCTGGAGCGAAGTCATTTCAGCAGGAAGCTACACGTAGGTGCACCTGTGCTAATTTCAACTAAACCTTTACATTATTCTCACGTCCTTGGAGTTACTGTGCAGTTCCTCTCAGCTACGCAGCTTTTTAGCATTTCTCAGCTTACTGTTTTATCTTTGCAGCCCAGAGTTTTACTGTTTGATTCACTTTTATTAGTGTTTCCAGCTGCAGCAGGCAGCTCTAATATAATAACAAAGCTCTAAAATCCTTCCATTACCCACTCAGCAGCAAACAGCAGACAGACAAAGTTAGAGATTAGCTGACAGTGTGTGGCTAGGGTAGGTACCAAAATGATCACTCTGCTCATAAATGACCTGGGGGAAGTGCACCGGACGTTCGTCATTGTGCTAACAACAATAAACACAACATCCTCCCTATACATACTTTATTGCTCTATATTGTACAGAAGTGGACTTCCTCCCTTACTCACGAGTTACTGCAGCAGCTAGAGGCTGCCTAACAATAAAACACAACTACTGTCATTTGTAATGTATCCCCTGTAATTTATATATTATTTCATGTTACATTAATGCCAATGCAACAGTGACTAAGCAGCATTTTACTGTTGCAGCTGATCCAGTTTGAACTAGTTTTATCTACTACAATTAAATAATTCAGTACAGTGGTTCCTAAAGTATGAGCTGGGCCCCTCCAAAGGGTCACAAGCTGAATGTCAGGGGGTCGTGAGATGATTAATGGGGCGAGAGAGCAGACAGTGAACATTGTTCTGCACAAACCTACTTTCCCTTTCTACACTACGAACTGAGTCTTTGCTTATTTGTTAACCTACGTTTAAACCTCAAACCGGTATTTGCAGCATATGAAACTAAGTTTAGAGGGGAACCAAAGTATGATAACATCTGCTTTGTCTATCATGAAACACAGGCTAAAATAAAGAAGAGGTGAAATACTTTTAAAATCAACTTGAGATGATGGTGCAGAAGTACTAGATTAGAGCTACAGCTACATTTTTCCCTGGTATATTGTTTTTTCTTTCTGAAAACATAGTCTGTAGTGTTGACGGGGAAACCGGATTATCTGGAAATTCAAGTCCTTCTGAGACGCAGAGAAAGGTGAAATGTGCTGCTGCTGTAATCTTGATTTAAAGTAAACTGTATTTCTGCGGCTTGCTCCAGTTGTAGCTGCTTTAAAGGACTTCGTGGAGACCTGACACCTGAAAGCAGAACAGGTCGTTCCGTGTTATGGCTGCACGTGCCAAATGACGAAAGCAGCTGTCCGATAATCTTACAGCAGAGATCAATCTCCACCTCACCTCCACAGATTCTTTTCTATTTATTGTCTTCTCTCTTCCTACGCCTGCAGCCAGACCTGTTCTGCTTATAGCCTCTGTTAGTCTTACTCAACAGCATAACCATAAAAAAAAGAACATGCAAACTGCAGGCAGATCACAATAAGGAGATCGTAAGAAAGAAATTGCTTTAGTCTGCATTTACAGGGCAATGAGGTTAACATGCTGTCTGCAGAGTACCAGTAAGCCCCTGAGTAAATCTAGGCCACATTCAAATATGAAAAAGCTACTGTAGGTTTTTCGGAGCTTAATGTCTTTGAGACGGTGCTGCTGATGTTTCCAAAGTACCGAGATTTGAATAAATAATCCCTTGCCTCTCTAAAAAAACTGAGTAACAACATCGCACCCTTGGGCATAAACAACTTCTCTTTTGATTTTTCATGGTTTGGATTGTGCCTGAATCTGAGTTTACCTATCTGCCCACTCTTGAATCAGTTGTACTAATCCTAATTTATGACAGTAGAATTTACTTTAAATGTGTAAAGAAAATAAATAAATAAAACTATGGTTGCAGCATGAGAAACATCATGAGCAGAGATCAGCCTTCCCAACAGCTGGACTGTTTTTATGTGAGTGATGACAGACGACTGTATGTAACAGACAGCATGTATGAAATGTTAAAAAAAAGAATTTCGCCCATGAATGTAAATGCATTTAGCAAACAGAACCAGTAAATCCACAGACATGGGTTAAGTCTATACATACATATAAGTTGAAACAAGTTGAGGCCTGTTAACAAAGTGTAAATCAAGGTTTGTTTGTTTGTTAGGATCCAAGTTAAACTGCACAGCAGACAGATACAAAATGGATGAATAAAAATAGATAAACCAAGATAATAAAAAAACATCAGACATGCTATAAATAAAATACATCTTTATTACGGTATTAATTCTTTACTTAAAAAAAAAAAAAAAAAAAAAATTTACAGTACACCATGATGACCGGCAAATATATGATGTGCAGTATTTATATAACTGACTCTTACATAAAGAAATATCTAAGTAACAAAAAGGACAACGACATATTCAGTCTCTCGTGTGCTTGAAAGTGACTGAGAAAATCATAGCAGCAGGTAAAGGTCCTTCAGAGCTCTAAATGCAGTTAGACGTTAATAATGTCACATTATATGAAGCGAAACGTGAAGGTATGACAATATTAAACTGTCTGGTACTTAACACATTAACTGGCACAGACTAAACTCTGAATATCATTAGTGATGTCATAATAAGTCGTCTGCTTTGATCAGATGAGCTGAACAGCAGCGAGCTCCTCTAACAGTGCAGAACATACAGTAAAATGCAAGTTTGAGAAAGAAAAACAAGACATGCACTGACTGAGCATGTCTTCAACTGCAGTCTGCCCTGATATTTGGCTCGATCGTACTCCTGTAACAAACGTACTAGTACAAAAATAGATTTAGTTTGAATTTGCATGAGCTTTTTTTTTTCTCTTCATCTACATTGTCAGTGAGGAAAACAAGACATCTTGTGGAGATCATCCCCAAGCAGCTCTACACCAAACTACTGCGACTCAGAGTTCATTTCCAGTTGAATGTTCGACCCACCAGCTCAAAGAACTTCTTGTTGGGTTCGTGAAAGAACTGGTAAAGTTTTTGCAAGATGGCAGGTGCCACATGCGGGTGCGCCCGGCCTTTTGAGTCGTGTAAACACCTTTCGCGCCCGTGGTCTCTCAAACAGTAGAATCCTTTAGTTTTATTGAAGTAGAAATTTGAAGCATTAATCTGCGGCTCCAGCTTAAGGAACCGTTCCACCTTTTTCATCTCAGGGAAGGGGTCTCTGATCAACTCGTCCCCGTCCACAACGTGGATGCTCTTCAGAGGGAAGTACTGCAGCCAGTTCTGCATGTGAACATAGTACAGGCTACGATTGAGAGCCTTGTATCCCAAGTTAATCTCGCCGTCCTTCACCAGCACCGATTCGATTGGCTGGTAGCGCTTGTGCTTCTGGAGACGGTTGTAAAAAACCTGGGTGTAGTCCGAGAGCACCCGCTCTGTGGGGTCTCTGAGGATGAGCAGCAGCTTAATGTTTGGGTTCATCTGATGGATGCGTTTGGGGACTTTGCTGGAGGTGAAGTATGCCGGCGTCTTCTCCACCGTTAGCTGGTTGGGGAAGGCGTAGGGCATCTGACTGAGATACCAAGGCGAGCCCTTCTGAAAGTTACTCTCCCAGTCGAAGAAGTGCACCTCGTTCTGAGCTGCTGCCACCGCACTGTGCAGGCTGAGCATCTCAATCAGCGCCCTCGTCCCCCCTTTCCTCACACCGATAATTATAATCTGAGGGAGCTGCTGGAGGGTCCCGTTGGGGTGGCTGTTGGTCCCGTTATCAGTAGGCGATGAGGTGGGAGGTGAGGGTGGCCCCCTGTCAGTCATCGGCCTGGAGGGAACAGGGGGAGACTGCATTGCAAAAAGCAGCAGTCCGAGGAGCAAGGCAGCCATGAGGGAGGTCCTGACCCTGGAGGATTTCAGCCTGGCAAAAGCACCAAAACTGTATCCCACATTGAAAAAGCAGCAGCCTGAGGACAATGGTCCAATTAGAAAGCAAAAATAAAAAACTGCCTCTTGTCTGACAGCTGCAATAACAACAAGGAAAGAACACAGCAGCGATTAGTGAGATATTTACCACAGCAGCTCTGGAAAACACCTACAGGTTCACAGGACAGGTTCAGTGGACCTGTTCCGCTGTTGGATCATTACAGTTTTATGACTCAGTCCACAAGTTTGATGATGCTAAATTTTTATGACAATTTTTATGAAAATTTTTTATGGCTACTGCGCTGATTAAACTTTAAACTAAACCATGAAACATCTGTCGTGTAATCCAGAAACAAACATTTTACACAGAACAGTGTGAATTCATCTCTGTTCAGTCACTTATTGAACTATTTTAGTTTATCTAACCTAATCCATGAAAAAAAAAAAATGACAGAATTAAATGTAATCTGTAAAATGTTCCTTAACATCGAGGAGGAAATGTCAAACACTGAAGCTCGTCTGCGTTTACTGGATAAAGGTGTGGTAAACTTACAACACAAAACTGAAAATACATTTTTGCGTCGTAACGCGTTTTACATTTTATAAAAATCTATTTCTATCAGACTCATTTTGTCTCCTTCGTGCTCGCTGACCAATAAATCCATTTAAATACCTTTCTGGCTATAATGGTGCACTCGGCAGGGATTTCATTTCCTGCAGCTTCACCGCACCGACGCGTCCAGAACAGCAGGTTTTTGGATCCAGCTTTGCGCCGTCTCCGCGGTCCGAGCGCACGAAAACTCGCCTCCGACCGAGCAACAACTTCACCGGAACTCTTCCTCCGTGCTTTGCCTCCAGACCCTCACGGTCCTCCCAGTTTTCAGTGTCAGCTATTGTGTCCAAGCGCACGCCTACATTACGCCTGCGGGACCACGCCTCCCGCGTCACGTTGCGTAAGGTGCAGGTATGTGTCGTTGTGAGACATGAGAGGAGACACGGAATCAGGTGTGGAGCCTTGTGTCCACATGTGTAGAAATGTGAAGGAGGAAGGAAGAAGACAGAGGAGGACAAACACAGTGGTGTGATACTGTGCCAACCAGCAGACAATTACTCTGATGTAGCTCTGAGGGGTTTTCTGTCTGATTATAGACTGAAAAAGCCCAAATATTCAAATCAAGCAGTCTGAGTTGCTCCAGAGAGAAATTTGTTGCCCATAGAGACTCTGCGCCTTCTCAGGATTTGGATTGGAAAAGTCTATTCAGGCTGCCTCCAGGAGTTCTCTCTTCACTTTGTGCTTTGAGGACAAAATCAATGAAAGAGACAGACGAGTTATTCAATCCTGGCATTGTCCTCCTCCTTTGTCCACAGAGCAAGTGCATCTGCGGGTAGTCGTCAAATCTCACCACCTGTCGAGCTGCCTTTTAAAAAAAAAAAAAAATAATTGGAAAGGTTCAAATCCATCCTCTCCAAGTTCAGGAGCAGTGCATCTAAAATATTGCCCCAATCTCACTGACACTACTTTCAGTATTTCACAATTTAGTTCTGAGTCACCTGCGAATGTAGTCAGTGTGAGAAAGTTTGATTGAGAGCTGATGAGTGGGTGACACGTCACGAAAGTCAAATACCTTATCAGTTTGTGTCACTTCCGCCCTGCAGGGATGAGAAAACAGTGACAAATCAGCCTGTGACACACAGCAATATCATTCTCACTGAACTATAATCAGGAAGAAATGTGACAAAGAACGAATGATCCACTGCCTCACTAGAAAAAAAGTCACACGCTGTAATATTTCATGGATCTTTTGCTTTGATTACAACACACATTCGCCTCGGCATCATTTCAATACTCTTATGCAAGTGGCTCCCTGAATGGCTTTTTCACAATTTGAGCGTTGTCGTCTTGGAAAATGTCCGTAGCACCAGAGAAGAAAAAGAAATCCATTAATAGAAAAGCCTGGTCACTCGTACGTTCGGATAGTCAGCTGACCTCATTGTGTTACCACCTGAAACATATTAATCACTGCAGTAATTATCCAGTAAAAGGCTCTTACTTATTTCTTAGTGAAATCCAGGTGGTGACTTTTTTTTGCCAGCCAGTGCATATAAGTACGTACAGTAAGTGAGTACAGCTTGTTTTAAAGTACCATATAGCCTTAGTTTCTCATGCTGATTTTATGGTTAAACTGTAGAAGGCTTAAGGGCTTTGCAATTGAATATGGATGTATCTTATTTTACTCATGTTTGCAAAATTTTCTGCTGTGCACGTAATTTAAGTGAAGGCCGTCACACACATTATACCAACAGCCTGCTGGAGGCTCTGAGCGGGACGTATGGGGTCACCGCCAAAGGTCAACCTTCTTAAATACATCTCTCCTGTGGAGAGAATGCAAATGCATGTGATTTGCTTATTCAAAGTATAAGTGCTGATATGACATGACCAAGAGTTTCACCATAATTTTAAACGCAGCTCAACAGTCCTCATATTCTGCCCTCGTGAATTCAGGGGAATCGGTTTGAAAAGTTGTAAATAATCCGGGTTTAAGGATCATCAGACACATCCAAACACATTAAGATGACAAAAGTACATATTTACAGACCATAAATATCCTCAGTGACCTCCCTCACCCCCAGTTCATAACAGTTAAACGGGATGAAATGTCAACAGTGGAAAGTACTTCATTACAAGTAGAAGTAAATAAGAAGAAGCAAAAGTACAGAAGCATTAGCAGCAGAATGCAAAGAAGAAACTGGCACCATGTCATTGTGTTACTTTCCACCACTGAATAACAACCTTCCTGAGCTTTGGTGCTGTCACATCTAATGCATATTTAATCTGTAAAGTGTTAAATCGTATTCATATTAAACATTCCTCTTTAACGCGTTTTTAAAAAAAGCTACAGACCAACTAAATGTTGCACTTTTCCCAAACAACTCACTTTCACTTCTGATGTAAGTCAGACAAATCTTGCAGTGTCGCTACATGATCAGCATGTCTGAAAACATTTTCTTTAGCGCCTGTGCCAACTGTGTACAGCATTAAAAAACAGGTTTTATCTGGCTCTGCCAGGCTTAACAGATTCCAAATGGGTTCACAGACTGTTATGGGTAAATATACGATATGCAAGCTCTGTGTGTGTCATGGCTCTGATACCACTCTGTTTTGTAAAAATACAGTAAGAGCTGAAAATGTGCATTTCATGTCTCACACAAGAGAATATTTAATGCAACACTAATAGTTATATGTTTTGCAGAGGATGCTCTAAATGTCTCCAATCTGTGTTTACCTCATGTTAACATCCACTCATTTTCTCTACTTAACACATAACTGTTGTCATGTAAATATATTTGCAGAATAAGACTATGACTAATACAAACTTTGTGCATCAAATATTTCTGATGATCATTTACATGGAAACAAAAGTAGAGCTTCAATATTCCTGCAGGCTCTGTAAATGGTGTAACATGAAACTGTTTTGCACATCATTTTATTGTTTTTGATCAAAATTACACAATATTAGATTCCAGATTAGATTTTACCCTCAGCCTTTTAGTGCCGGTGCTATAATTTCCAGGTTTGGCTTATTCAAGAATAGTGTGGATGTGTCCGTGGTGTAGAAAAAGAGAAAAGAATAAACACTGCTATCTGTCAAAATTAGTTTAAAGTAAAAGTAAAGATATAAATAAATTTGTATTTTTAAAAGCATATGAGTAACAACTTTGATACAGCTGTTGTGAAATTACAATAAAATGAGAAAAAAGCCACATACTGTATAAAGTAGTAAAACTATATACTGAACATACTGTACCAAATATTATATGATAAGACATGAAAGTACCTATAAAAGCTAGGAAGTCTAAACGTCTATTGATGTGCCTGTCTCCCCAGTTAAATTGAATAAACATAAAGACACAGCAGATGTTCTTTATATCCACAGTTAACTGGACCGTCTGGACTAATTCCATTCTCGAGGATCTGTTAATTCATTTAAATCTTGTGGTGATAGTGTAGTGTTTCAACATGTATTCTAGCACAGCAAAACGTTTAACATTCCTTACATTCTTTTTTTTTCCAGTAGTACAGATGTTGCAAGTCTTCTCATGGAAGGACAACATCTTTGTTAACCCTGTTGCCCCCGAAGTCCCACAAATATTATTTATCTCAGGGATGAAATGCTTCCATTTAGCTTCATCATAGTTACACAGACAGAGCCTGGTTTCCAACCTTAATGAAAAACAGTGCAAGCATCCGGCTGGTTGGGAAGAGCTGACAGGAATAGCAATTATCGTAATTCTGATGACATTATCACTTTCCAGAAAGCTGCCAAACCATTTTTAGCAATCTGACTAACACATTTTCTGTAATATTTCCTTTTCCTTATTTATCAAATAACATCTCAGCTGTCAGAAATAACAAAACAAGACATTACCACTAAGTGAGGACTAATTTCCTACATCAAACTGTTGCTTTTTGGTATCGCAGTGTATAAACCCCGATTTTGTAAGATGAAACCAACGGTGTCATCGTCATGTCTGAGCATGCTCTGTGACATCAAGACATGGGAAAGTGATTGTGGCACTGTGAGAGACAAAAAAGTCATAATGACTCATCTGGGCTTCCGTACGGTGCCATGCAGGTGACGACAGGGTGTCAGATAACGCTGCTGAACTTTATTTTAACGCCTTAACGCCTTACACAGCTTTAGGAGTGACTTCACTGACACAATCTACATAATTACTGTCTTACAAACCATAGGTTTATTTTGTTATCCACGACGTGCATTTAAAAAAAACATAATCATATTTTTCTGCCTTCACTTCACCTGTCACTGTGCTCGTTTTTAAATGAAGAAGGGGACGACATAAAAGCTTTCATGCTAAGATCTGAGCGTGAGCATGCTCAGTCAGGTTTAATTTATTTATTTAATAACATGGTGTCCGCATTATTACTTTATCTCCTCAGACAGATCATTATCAACAAAACAAACTGGTAATCAAATGAGTTGCAGCATGTAAGTGTGTTTGTTGACATTTGTGCACAAAGGCAGAAGGGAAGTGGTTGTGCTATAGTTATAAACATCATTATTAGTCAGGAGCTGTAGTGCTGCAGATGCAGTATTTTCAGCAGCTTTACAGTTTACAGTTGTGCACAACGTCTAGCAATTACTATTTATAACCCACAGTTAGGGCTAAAGGTAAGAGGAATTTCTCTGTATCGGTAATTACAGCAGAACTGGCGTCTTTGCCAGGTGCAAATCCTTGGAAATGGCCTTCATTATGGGGAAGCTCGCAGTCTGTGGCTAAGAAGTGAGGATAATGACAGTGTGGGATTAAACCTGCTTCCAACTCTCTTTACTCCTCTTCCTCCGAGCCCACCCTCCGCCGCCGCCACCAGCCAACCCCTTCTCTCCGCATCCCTCGTTTCTCAAAAGAGGCCCCTCTTTCAGACAATGCGAAAGCTTGCCGAAGGCGGTTTTGATCATCCTGTGATGTGGAGCAGTGTGACAGGCCTCAGACACAGATATTTAGTTTCCCACTCAAAGAACCCCAACTCAGAAGATTAGTGGAAAAACTTCTGACACAGCTCCAGTTGAAATATTTTACTACATTGCAACCAGCGGTTACCTCTATCTGCACCTCAAAAGGAGAACTAGATGCTTGGATGTGTTTGTATGTGAGTTTGTGTGTCTGTTTCTTTTTTTTCTTCACTTTTTTATATCTTATTTTTTGCTAGTACTTATTCTTCCCCCCCTCCTCTCAAAGACAGGCCAAGGTTTACTATGACTTCTGAATCAGACAGCTTTTTCTATTTAAAAGAAAGTTTTCAAGCATTTGAAAAGAGGGATTAGCGACTATTTGGTGTGAAAAATGTTTTGGAAAATCCACTTGGGAGCATTTTAAAATGCTCTTGAATCACTAAAAAGGAAATTCAAAAAGCAGGTCCTGCATCTGGGCATTAGGTGATCCTGGAAAGCTTGTTCTATTTCATATCCAGCTATATTTATTTAGCTTCTTATGTGTTCATTAAAATAAAAACTCTATGACCATGAAAAGCATGCCGTCATAATTGAATCTGTCAGAATGATGGTTAATTTTGAACCGGCTGCAACAAGAATCTTGTTTTAAGACGAGAACCTAAGAAGATTTAATAGTATCAGTAACAGTATCTTATTTTTAGCAAGATAATATCTGAAGGGTTTTTTTGAGTGGTAAAAGTGACATGGGCTCTACTGAAATGTTAGAAAAAAAACAGCACACTCTAGAAATATATTTACTGATGTCTCAATTACAGTGCAGATATCTGAGAGCATGAGCTGACCTGTTAGGCCGAAGTCAGAATAGATGTTAAAATTACCTCATTCAGGTAAAAGTGGTTGTTTGTGAAACCGGTCTCTGTGGGACAATATGTAACATGTCAGCCCCATATGATTATGGCATGTTTATGCCATGTAGTAATCAACACAAGCTCCTTTTAAATGGCATCATGAAGAATATCATCATTACTAAAATGTATTTCGTTCATTTTACTGTTTCGTTTTTTTATATTAAGAGGAATCAGGTTAGCATCTTCTTTAAGGAACATTAGGTTCAGCTGCTACTGAGCACATGCAAATGCAGACTGAGCAGGAGTCTTCACCCAAAGCTAATCTACCTTAATAATCAACATTAATTCAGCTGTCTATAGTCGTTTCTTCTTTGTTTCTCGTGTATTTATCCACTGTTGTGTGCTACAACTTCTACTGTTTGAAACTGTTGTAGTCTGGAATAATTACATGATTTGTTTGTCATAAAACAATCTATACATGCACTGATGTCCACAGCGTGTGACAAAACAATCTTAACTAAAAGGTCTACTTACTTTTTTCAGGAGGAACAAATGGATTGGACTCAGATGCCATCCGGTTTCCTAACTGAGGGGTCCCCCTAAATGCAAAACATTCATTTAATCAAATAAACAACAACATTTTATACATAAAAAATTATTCTGGCAGCCATCTCCATCACACTCCACACACAAACAATACACAATACAGCTCAACAGAATGACAAACTACATCTTCCATAATGATCATACAGTTGAATCAGCACCTTTCTAAAACAGTATCAACAAAAACGGGACGTTATCAGCTTCATGAAGGGCTTACTGCACGACTGCTGCATTAGGCTGCATTAGTTTAAGCTACCTTCGCCCCAGTTTGTGCCCCTCATGTATTAGCATACTCTCAGGTCACAGAGATAACCACGTTAATTAACTCGTGGTGTTTAAAAAGTCTCAGCGTCATTTAAAAACACTATATTATTAGACTTTTCTAAATATATGGAGGATAAATTTAAGAGTGAGTCAGTGGATCTCCTGGTTTCTGGATGATGGAAAACAGACTTTTACCATGTTGATCATTTCCAAATCAAAACAAAGATGGAGGAACACTGACTACTTAGATAAAAAACAGTCACAATTTGGGAAACAGGTTAAAATCTTTTAATGTTGAGCAGCATTGACTATTTTTCATCCATATGATTAGAAGAGTCTCGAGGGGATCTGAAAATAGCCTGAGAACAACAGCAGCAAAGTGTTTTTAAACTCTCTAGGGTTTTCAAACAGCGCTGTCTACCTTTTACTGAAAACAGTGTGACCCAAATGGATGCTAATAGATGAAGGGCTCAAACTGAGGCTAGGTTTTACAAACTTTTCTTCATGTAGTCCACACAGTAAATCACAAGCTCTTCTTCATTTTACTAACACACTACCACCATCGATCACTATCAGTGGTTAAATTATAAAATGCCCTCCTTTAATATATTTATCATATTACATTTGCCACTATATTATAATAAAGACTTAATTCTGGTTCACTTACTAAAAGAGGGCATTTGGGTAGCCTCGTTTGAGAGGACGTTCCCTTTAAAGCCTAAATGAGCTGATACCCATACAAATTGCACCTCGCCACTAAACTGATCAATCTGTATATTAACCATGATGAAAAAGCTGAAATTAAAACAGTTTTACCAATTAAAAACAATTGTTGATTCCTAATTGTTCGTAGTATGATTTTATTATTGATGCTATATATTTACTTTTCTCATACTATCAATACAACCACAGTGGAATCCAAAAGTCTGACCCTGATCGAAAATCTGATTAATTCTTAATTAATTTTGATGTAAATGTGGAAATAATTAGGATTAGAAGATTTATATTGAGAAGCAAAAGTACTATAAAAAGAAGCTTTTCCTACTAGTGTCCATGTCAGAGAACAGATAGCAGCTTTTAAAACACATTTTAAGATTTTGGTTTTGTTTTTCATCCTAAGAAGTGGTTCAGTTTTCCATCATCATAGTGGTACTATAATAAATCTGAATGTGTGTTTAAATAGAAGGCATAAAACTAAAAAAAAAAATAGAAATCTGACCTAGATATGGTGCAGAATCTTAAATATCTCATCTTATCATCCTTTAACACGCCATAATTTATACCTCTGAATATGTTATTTCTAGTTTTAGATGTATTTTGATGGGGTTTAGTGGGAGTCACCTCTGGTTTTATTAGTCGTCACCGTTAAGGAGGTGTATTTAAACCAGGGAGCCCTGCCCTCCATCACAGGTCACAGGTCACAGGTGCAGCTGTAGTGTAGTGTAGTGTAGTGTAGTGTAGTGTAGTGTAGTGTAGTGTAGTGTAGTGTAATAATGAAGCTTACCTGTCTTCATGCTCATTCTGGGCGCATTTATTCACATTTATTGACGAAATATCCGTGTTTATCACCGCTCCTCTGGGGATTTAGCGCCTCTTCTTTACGGGCGTTTGTCCAGCTGTGTTAGCCTCAACCTGCTAGCTAGCTAACGCTAAGTAGCTGAAAGTAGAGTGCGTTAAGTTGGTTAAAGCCGTTCTTCTGTGAGTTTTGGGCCACATCGACTCTTTAATTACAGCTAAGATAAACCACAGAGGACCACGGCTTCCCTTCACACAGGTAAGGAGCTCCAGCTGCTGGTGTTGTCCTTTTAAAAGCTGTGTTTGTCAACATGGCTGCCATGCTAACGCTAACGGCTGCTAATGGTTTTGGCTCAAAGCTGTTCCTGGTTGTTTGTTACAGTCTGCTGTTGTTTGTGTCTGGAAACACGTTTTTCTGATATCAAACAGACTTTAATGTGTTTACATACAGTCTGGTACCAAACCGTGTCCATTGGTGGTTTTAATGTGACTTTATTTCCTGTACTTGAGCTGTTTTTTGTCTGTTTAGCATGGTGTGTTATGGTGCCTTCATGCTAATTTCACTGTGTTGGAAAATAACTTCATCATTAACTTTGAGAATCATGTTAAATTAAGCTTTTTTGTTGCATAGTTTTGTTTAGTGTTTATTTTAATGTTTATTTTTTGGGTGGACTAACTTCAGCTTATAGTTAATTAAAAAGATGTTGTGGAATCTGCAGTTCTCCAAAGACCTAAAAGACTTAATTTGGTTTCTTAAAACATATTAAAGTCCAAAAATAACACATCCTAAATGTAAAATGAAATAGTTTTCTACCCTTCTGGTTTAAATTTAATAACCTTAGCTTGGAAAATGTCCCCTCTATAACCTACAATTAATGTTAAATGAACTATTTTTTTCAGAATATATGTAATTTTTTTCATTTTCTGCTGCTTCTGTGCCATATTTATTGATTGATAATTTAATGTATTATATTTTCTTTTTTGTTATACTTGTGTGCAAAAATGTGACTATTCTTAATAACTCAAGATCTTCTCATCTGTACTAGATCTTCTCATCTGTACTAGATCTTTTCATCTGTACTAGATCTTCTCATCTGTACTAGATCTTTTCATCTGTACTAGATTCCACCAATATCTCTCATGCTTTGGCTGGTGAGATGATATGAAAGGTATTACACTGCATACTGTGTTATTTTAAATTATGCTTTAATACTACTAGTCTGCAAAAATGTTTACTGTTACAGCTGGTAGCAAAATGTAATCTGTATCTGGTTACATTATCTGGAAAAGGGAGATTAAGATTATTTGATAAAGCGTAACATAGTTGAGCTTTCTCACAAACTATCAATACTTAACCATATAGCAAAACTCATTGGGAACTCTACATGGATTTTTTTCATGTGGTGCAAATTTATTTTGGCTCCACAGTTAATTTCCAGTTATACTTTGTAGAAATTTTTCACTTGTTCAAAATATTTTGCTAATTTTATTTATTTTTTTTAGTTTGCTTACTGATGCAAATCAGGTGGATTTGTTGCCTTCATGCACCCATTCGTTCGCTCTTTAATTTTGTTAGTTCAGTTGATAAAAGATGATAAAATGAGTACATGCAGAATTCTAAGTGATTAACTGGAGAACCATAAAGTGGCAGAAGTGATAATAAAATGCTGTACAGTTACTGTTTGCATAACATGACTGGCTGCAGCTACAATACAA